>NW_004955410.1:1668803-1697071 GCF_000276665.1 Chinchilla lanigera
CTTTACTCTCATAGGATGGAAAACACAGAGGAAATGGACAGCTTTCTAGATACATATGAATTACCAAAGCTGAATGAAGAAGATATAAAAATCCTGAATAACTCAATATCAGCCAGTGAAATTGAAAATATAATAAAAAAACTTGCCAATGAAGAAAAGCCCAGGTCCTGATGGATTCAGAGATGAATTCTACAAGTGATCTAGGGAAGATTTAACACTGATTCTTCTCAAGCTCTTTAATGAATTTGAAAAGGAAGGAATTCTCCCCAGCTCCTTCCTGGAGGCAAGTATTATTTGGATACCGAAACCAGAGAAAGACCCAACCAAGAAAGAGAACTACAGACCAATCTCACTAATGAATATAGATGCAAAACTTCTCAGGAAAATACTAGCAAACAGAGTACAACAAGTCATCAAGAAGATTATACACCACGGAGAAGTGGGATTCGTACTAAGAATGCAGGGATGGTTCAATATACTCAAATCAATTAATGTGATACATCATGAGAATAGAGCCAAGGACAAAAATCATATGATCATCTCCACTGATGCAGAAAAAGCCTTCAATAAAGTCCAACACCCATTCATGTTGAAAACCCTATAGAAAATAGGAGTAGATGGCCTTTACCTCAAGCTGATCAAAGCCATCTATGATAAACCAACAGCTAATATCATACTAAAGGGTCAAAAATTGAAAGCTTTCACTTTAAAATCAGGAGCAAAACCAGGATGTTCACTGTCACCACTCTTATTCAGTGTAGTTCTGGAAATATTGCTAGAGCAATTAGACAAGAGAAAGAAATAAAAGGATTAAGGATAGGAAAAGAAGAAATGAAATTGTCATTATTCGCAAATGACATGATACTCATAGAAGACCCCAAAAACTCCACCAAAAGGCTCATGGATTTAATAACCAAATTCAGTAGCATAGCTGGATACAAAGTTAACACTGAATAATCAATGGCGTTCCTGTACACAAGTAACAAACAGACTGAGAGAGAAATTAGGGAAACAACACCTTTCACAATAGCATCTAAAAAGATGAAATACTTAGGAATCAACCTAACAAAAGAAGTAAAAGATCTATATGGTGAAAGTTATAGTACTCTGAAAAAAGAGATTGAAGAGAATATCAGAAAGTAGAAAGATATTCTTTGTTCATGGATAGGAAGAACAAACATTGTGAAAATGGCCATACTCCCAAAATTGTTGTACAGATTCAGAGCAATCCCAATTAAAATACCATTAGTATACTTCACAGATTACAGAAAACATTCCTAAAGTTCATCTGGAACCAGAAGAGGCCTAGAATAGCAAAAGCAATCTTGGAAAACAAAGGAAAGGCAGGAGGCATCACAATTCCTGACTTAAAATTATATTACAAAGCTACTGTGATAAAATCAGCCTCGTACTGGCACAAAAACATACCTGAAGATCAATGAAACAGATTAGAAGGTACACATACAACTACAAACACACTCAGTCACCTTATTCTCGACAAAGGGGCCAAACATTCAGTGGAAGGAAGATAGCCTCTTTAATAAATGGTGTGGGAAAAACTGGCTTTCACATGCTGAACTAAAACTAGACCCATGTCTTTCACCATGCACTAAAGTCAAAATGAATCAAAGATCTAAATATTGAAACAGAAACACTAAATTTAATGGAAGAGAAAGTAGGTAAAAATCTTGACAGCATTGGTGTAGGCAGAGAGTTCATGAACAAAAACCAAACTGCACAGGAAATACTTTAAAGAATCAACAAGTGGGATCTTATCTTATTGAAAAGTTTTGCACATCTAAAGAAATCACCAACAAAATAAAAAGAAAACCCACAAATTGGGAAAAAAATTTTAGCCAACTGCCCTCAGACAAAGGACTTCTATCTAGGACAGAAAAAGAACTAAAAAAAATCAGACCTCCCAAATTCAAAGACCCAATCCAAAAATGGTCATCTGAGATGAACACACACTTCTCTAATGAAGAGATACTAATGGCAAATAAATACATGAAAAAATGTTCCACATCATTAGTCATTTGAGAAATGCAAATTAAAACAACACTGAGATTCCATCTCACCCCAGAAAGAATGGCTATCTTCAAAAAATCAACCAATAACAAATGCTGGAGAGGCTGTGGGGAGAAAGGAACCCTACTTCACTGCTGGTGGGAGTGTAGATTGCTGAAAGCACTGTGGAAAACAATTTGGAGATTCCTCCCCAAACTAGGATTAGAAGTCCCATTTAACCCAGCTATTCCCCTTCTGGGTATTTTCCCAGAAGAATTAAAGACATCATACCACAGTGATATATGTGCACCCATGTTTATAGCAGCACAATTTGTTATAGCTAAATATTGGAAACAACACAGATGCCCATCCACTAAGGAATGGATATAAAAGTTGTGGTATTTTTATACAATGGAATATTACTCAGCTATTAAAAAAGATAAACTAGAGGCTTTTGTAGGTAAGTGGATGCAACTAGAGACCATACTCATAAGTGAAATAAATCAGACCCGCATGTGTAGACATCATATTGTCTCTTTGGTGTAGGAACCTGAAAGACTATGTAAAACTCAACACGTACAATAGATGATAGGAAAGGGAAAGAAATTGCTCAAAGGCAGGAATGACTGGAATGAGTGAAAGAATAAAAAAGAAAGAAGGAAGGCAAAAATAAATGTATATATGAATAGCTGCCATGACTGTTGCTGTTGTCTGATGGTGTATTGAAGTGAACAGTTGATGCTCACAATTGTTTATGTTCTGATCGACTTTGCATGCTTGTGTCTGGTGGTCTGAGCAACTGATCTGAAGGTAACAAGATGCAATGGAACTACAATGGTGAACTCCTACCATCTTGTCTAGTGAAACTCTGCATTATCTCTAATGTTTTATTGAAGAATTATTTTCTTATTCTCTTTAATGATTTGAGCAATCTTTCATTCTTACATCTGATAATCTGAGCAATGTAGCTGAGCATAGTGATATGCAATGTAACAACCACTGGTGATTTATATTAATTTGTCTTGAGACCCTGTATCACTTTGAATGTTCTTGCTTTGATTTGTTTATGTTCATGATACTGGTATGCAGCTACTGTTCCACTTTTTTGTTTGTTTGTTTCTCATGTGCTACTCTCTTCAAAATTAAAAAAATTATAGGAATTACAACTTAATGTAAATCTTTATATTTATATTGACTCACATTTAATTTTGAAGTTAGTTTATACAGTACATTTAAGAGAAAAATTTCCTACAGCAATAAAAATTATACAGCCACGTTGAAATGTATTATTGTGGATTAATATCAAATGATAAGTCTGACTAATTTCTTTTTTGGTACTGGGAATTCAACTCAGGACCTTGCACTTGCCAGGCAGATGCTTATACCACTGAGCTACATCCCCAGCCCCTAAGTCTGATTAATTTTAAAGTGTACTAAGATGGCCTATCAATAATTTAATACAATGGATATTTTATCACAACTAAAATCATTGTGTGTATGTGTTTTAGCAGTGCACTTATTTTTGTTCTTTGTGATAAAAGATTGATATGTTGTACCATAAATGCAATAAAGCTTTGCAGAGTAGATAAAAATGTAAATAAAGAGGAGTGCAGGCCTTGCTATCACTGAGACTTAGTTTCCTAGTCCAGTTTCACAATAATGAGAAGGAATATGTATATTCAATTATTCAATAAAAATGAACACCTTGTCACAAATATAAAAGTTTATTTAATGTTAAATTAATTCAATAAGATGTACTTACAGAATGTCCCTACAGAGGTTATACAGAATATTTGATTGCTCCCCAGGCCCCTCTCCAATTCTTGGTTTATAATGTACTGAAGGTAGACAAGTTCCTTGTTTATCTGCTTTGTGTTACTGGTGCCTTCAGTCACAACTGACTCCTGCTGTGCACCCAATATCCAAAAAATAATTGCTAGTTGAAATCAACCTTGAAGGTGTTTTTAAACCATAAGCAAAGCATTGTGTTCATGGTTACTTTCTGTATGGAGTAAAACACTAGAACATAATAATAAACTGTGCATTGTGGAAGGTCTCCTGGGTGGCAAGTGGGGACTGACAACCCCAGGTACACAGCTTTCTGTTACACACCTGAGGAACAGAATTTGGAACATCCAGCTAGATGACATGATAGAATGTTCTTAGAGGATATCCCTTTAGGTGGTAATCTTTTAAATTGAAAAGTTGAGAATTTTGACAGCAAGCTGTGCAGGGCTAGATTTGGTGGTGAAAACAGGAAATGCCTATCATTATCTGTGACTCTTGGGGAGAATCTCCGTGCTCTGAATGTCAGCAAGTGAGAACAAAGCTATAAAGGGAGAAGGCTGTGAGAGCGATTGAAGGTTTATTTTGGAGGGGCTGGGGTAGCATCAAAACTATTTCTGAAAAGACTGCAGGTTTATTTCTAGCACTTCAAGAATTCTACATGAGAACAATAAGTACAAGGAAGGGAGGCTTGGAGGAGAACTTTCTGTCGTAGCTCGAAGTGTGACGGAGACAAAGGAACTTGCTCATTAGCTGGGTGGTCAGTGTGAATGCACAGAACTCTGGAGGGATGGCTTTGCTTTGGAGTTAGGCATTCCTACTTCCAGAAAAGTCCAGCCCGATACAAAGGATTCACACCTTGGAGGAGGCCGGAGGAAGACTCCAGGCATCCAGGAGGACATGTGACAATGTATCGG
This sequence comes from Chinchilla lanigera, assembly GCF_000276665.1. Lineage (NCBI taxonomy): Eukaryota > Metazoa > Chordata > Mammalia > Rodentia > Chinchillidae > Chinchilla > Chinchilla lanigera. The sequence continues at coordinate 1,673,513 of NW_004955410.1, forward strand.
GCGGCACAATGCAAAGAAGATGTCATTGGGAACCACAGCCTGGGGGCTGGACAGAGCTACAAGGCACTGCAGGTCCGCGTCAGAGCACCCTGTCATCTGAGGCTGCTGAATCCCGCAGGTAAGGGAGCTGGAGTTCTTCTAGCGGTCGAGGCCAGAGCAGTGGGTGCCAGGTGAGAGACAAGTGCCCTACACCTCACTTCTGTCAGAGAGTCTAAGAAAGCTGAGGCTGCAGCTGGGGGCCCCAAGCGAAACAGGTCTAAGAAGCCCAAGCAGAAATTCAAGAACAAGAAAAACATGTTGTTAATTTTATGTTGAAAAATGTAAGAAAAGGTCCCCTGATTCCCACATCACTGGGAGTTTATGTTCTGTGATGGTCTCAGCGGAGCCACTGCCTTCCCGAAGGACCTGTCAGGATGAGGTACCTGGAATGTAGCCCTAGCAGGTAGGCGCGTCGACTTAGCGCGTCGCGTAAATTATGAATACCAGTTTCAACTGGGAAGTTCGCTTGGAACTACTGATGATGTCACCGGAGTACAATTTACTGGCTTATACAGTAAAATGACAGCATTGTTATTTGATTATCAATTTCTTAAAAATGTAGTGAATGGAACAGTACAGTGCCGGGTGGGAGGAAGCAAACCCTGACAGAGAGGCATGAAGACGAGAGACAGAGCATATCCGCGGCGTGGGCCAGGGCACCTCACCGGAACGGAGCGAAGCCCCAGACTGACTCAAACCCCGGACTCAGTGAGGAACAACAAAGGCACAGCGTTCTGTGGAGCGCGGATGTTTGCTGAAGGTAGCAAGGCAGGCAAGCAGGGCACGGTGACGAGGACAGTCTGGCTGAAAAATTAACTTCTGTCTGCGTGGCCCCTGGGGAGCCACCTTGTTCTCACTGCAGGGCCCATTTCTTCGACTGCTGGCCAAACATCCCACCTTCAAGACGTTCCTGCTCCTCAGAGTTAGGGGTCTGACACCCCTCGAGTTCACCTGAGCAGACCTTGACCAAACAGGTCAGGTGTCACAAGGAACACCACACTATAGAGAACTGGTTTTAAGGGGAAACCACTTGAAATACGCAAAGAGGATCAAAATATATGCTTCCTGAATTTCTACTCTCTCTTCCTTGTTACTCCAAGAATTGGAAGAAATAAAATTTTAAAATATTTGTTAGAAAAATTAAATTATTGTCTAGATCTAAGGAATAAAAGAGGCACAAAGCAGAGGGAAGTATGAGAGAGGAAAACCGTGAGCATCTGCTGCTCAGTGACCTGGGGAGGAGACGGTGTGTAACAGAAGGTTGTTTCGACTCTCATTGTGGGCTTTCTCTCGTGTCCCTTCAGACATTCAAGAGAATCTAAAAGAAACTTCAAAGTTAAAGGTGTTCCTCGTTACTGTAGTGACATTAGACTGGGCCTTTTCTTCACGGAGCACACTTTATAAAACTAGTAACCTTGCTACTTTCTGCACTTGCATGGGTAATCGATCTAGATTTCAGAAAACTTTATCTAGATTTATGAAACATATTTGAAAGGGAAAAGTGAGAAAAACTGTTTTACACCTCTCAGAATTAAATTAGAAGCAATTAGGAGAAGATTCTTGCTTTCTTTAATTTTCATGTTCTTAAAAGTGCTTAGATTTTGAGGAAGAACAGATAATTAAAATTAAGCTGAGAAAACTCAGTCATTTGGATCAATTTGGACAACCTGGTACGTTTGCCTGTCATTAAAAACACATCAGTTCTGGTTGCAGCTTGAAAATATAAAAAGCTTACAAGTAATCACTCCTATCTCTGCAATAAGAAGATATGGAGTAAACTGGAAACCCATACCTTCTCCTGGACCAGTCAGAGAACCAAGTTTGCAGCAGAAACCACCCTTCCAGAGTCCAAGGGGCAGCCGCACAGCACACAGCCAGGGTCTGCCTTCTCGGGTCAGAACCCTGGGCTACCAGCCGCCAGGAGCAGTCTCAGGAGGCAGTGGTGAACGAGCTCCACGGTGGAGACCTCCTGCCTGTAGCTGGGGGGCACATCTGAGGATGTTCCCCAGGAATATCCCAGTTTCTCTCAGTGAAAAACCAAGAAAGATGCTCTCTGGGCCCTGCCAGTGGAAAGGATGAGGGGACCTTTTGAAATATGCTTTGAGTACCCTCTGTCCTCAAACCCAACCTACTGATGAAGACAGGGGCTCTGGTCCCCCGAGAGATGGGCATTTCTCAGACTCTAGTCCCTGCTGGCCTCCCTGATCTGTCTGCGGGGCGGGGACACACTAAGAGACACTGGAGTGTCATGGTGCAGAGACATGGCCTTTGACAGGGCTCCGGTTAACCCTCAGGTTACAGAGCATCTTCTCCTCACCCCCTCACCCACATGCCAGGCTAATGGCTGTGAGACAGGAGTTAGGTTCTACTAGACAGTGAGGACCGCAGCCACCTCGTGCAGTTGGCAAACACAGAATGGAGTCTGCTGAGTCCTTCCCCTCAAAGGATTTCGCAACGCGCTGCCAGGGGGCCTCTGGCGGACTGGAGCCTCTCCAGGGTGAGGTCAGGCAGGCCCCTGGTTCCAGGGTATGTTGGTCCTGCACAGACACTGCATAGATGGAGCTCTGAAAAGTATGGCGTCTCCTCCAGGGCGGAGATTATAGTGCTCATCCAGTGACCCAAGCTCCCCTATAAATCCCTTAGAAACTCCTCAACAAAGGGCCTCTTTGGACAGTCTACTCAGAACTCCCTCCCCGTTAGCAGGAGCTTTACTTCCTTGGCTTTATAATCAGGTTGCTTACACCATACCTCCTCCATCCATGGCTTCTCTCACTGTCCGCAGGAAATGACCGCAGCACTTGGCTATACTCACAGGGCATCGTTAGAACTGAACACAGATACTCATGATGAGAAAATACATAAGAACTTCTGGAGAAGGAAAACATAGCAAGTCAGAAGCTCAAGCTTACATAATGGGAGGGAGAATATCAGTGCATAAATAAAGGAAAGTACAATAAAATCTTCTACTTTTTCTATTAGTTATTCTAAAAATCCATGTTTAGTTGAGAGTGAGAACAACACAGGAACTCATATGGCCCCAAGAGGGAGCAGGAGAGCCCCAGCTGGGCCATGGAGCAGCAGGCTCGGGGCATCTTGGGAGCCTCTGCTCTCCCCCAGAGTGGCACAGTGCTGCACAGGTAGGGACAGTCATTTATGAAGAGCATCCCCTACTCAGGGGGAAGCACTGAAGTTTTTATAAAGAAGTATACTTTACCTGCCAAGAGATAAATCACTCACATAGAATGCTCAATGAAAGGCAGAGGAACCTGTCTTGCTTTCTGTGTCCCTCAGACAAAATACCCACACCTAACATCAAAGAAAAAAGGTTTATTTTATCTCACAGTTTCGGTTCACGGTTGGCTGGCTCCGAGGCTGGTTGCATGGCCAAGGGGGCTGGCTGAGGGGACACAGTCCATGGCAGGGCAAGCAATAAGGCAGCATCCTGCCTCCTGGTATTCCCTTTGCATCCCACCCAGGCTACAAGCCTGTTGTTGGAGCCACCCACACCCAGGGTGGGCCCTCCCATTAGTCACACCCAGAACAAAGCTAAACGAATCTGTGCATTTGTCCAATCACCACACCCTGAATCCACATTCACACACCCGTCATCCGGCCACCTCTGATAAGCCCCACCTCTGAGCGCATGAGCTTTGGGGGGACATCGAGCTGGAAGCCACAACAGTGCAGAAGGCAAGGGAGAAAAACATGCACCGAAAAGAGGTAGAAACAACAGCAGATATATAGCAGTGACACTTTACCTGTGAATAGTCTAGTAATGTCACATAACTAGAGAACAGACAGATGGTTTTAAGAGACCCAACTCTGTATGTTCTATGGGAAAATAATTTTAAATATCACTGCTCCTACCAGTAAAAGTGAAGGGAGGGAGAGAGAGACACAAGACAGCGCTGGGCAAAGGAAAGCCGAGGCAACTGTATTCATTTCTGACACAGCGGATTTCATATCAAGGCAAAGCGCTAAGGAGTGAAAGTGCCTGCCTCTCAGAGTTGCTGAACCCTGACAGTGGTGGAGGGGAAGACGCTGCCTCCGGGCGCTGAGGCGGAGGAGCAGGGTCTCTCACTGCTGGAGTGAGTGCCGCAGTCGGGCCCTTGGGAAACCCCCTGTGGTGTGTAAGGGGCTGACCTTTCTACTCCCCTTTGGTGGCCTTCACCGAACTGATTTGAAAAACTCACTTATGCACAATAACCTGTAGGGGAACACACACAGCAAAAGTATTAATAATCATAAAACTCTGGACGCAACAGAGATGTCCTTCACTGGATGAACTTATTAAAAAACTGGCATCCATCCACACAATGAGCTGTTACCCAAATGCAAAGTCCCCCCCTTTATAAAGATCTAGTGCTTCACTCTGGGTCTCCCGCTATCATCTGGTTGCTGTCGTATTCAACATACTCTCTTCATTTTATCTTACTCTGCTGCTGTCTGAAAGTTTTCACACACGATCATGAAACCAGCACAGTTGTACTAAAAATGAATATCAGATTTCAGAGCTAAGAGATCACGTGGAGTGCACAACCACTGACAGTGTGGTTATTTTTAGGATCAGGATGGTAAAAATGTCACAGTAAAGACGTGAATCCCACAGGCCCCTGTGCTGCAGGCACAGGAGAGGTAGACACTTCACTCCCCGCCCGACATACTTCACTTGCTTCTTAATGTACCCTAGATGGACTCCAGGGTGTGGAGTAACTCTTAGCACTGAGCTTAAAGTTTTTCTATTATAATTAATTTATTCTTTTCTTGTTTCTCCATGTGGACACTTAAAAAAATATGTGTTCTTACCTTGTACATGACCACATAATTTGGAAGTGTCTGGATTTACGTTTTCTGTAACTTACGCTTATGTTACAGACATATCTGTGTCCATCTGTTGTTTATGTTCTGTAGGGAAAACCATTCAAATTTAATTTATTTTATAGCTTTTCCTGATATATTTACTTTCCCTTTCTCTACTGGTTTGAATTTGATATTTATTTGTTGGCTAACTTGGATTTTTTTCACTGTCAGTATTTACTGCTGATTTCCAATAAATGTTTTAAAGTGCTGACTTAAGCAATGTCAATGTTTGGCATATTTGTCGATTTTAAAATTCACTGCATACTCTGTTAATTATACATTAATGTGTGTGTTTTGTGCACGTGATATACTTTCATTCAGGAATATTAGATGATACTGAATGTCTGGAAGTCATTTCTTGTGGAAGCAGCACAGCATGTAATGCAGAAACACAAGAAAAATAAGTCACACAGTGTTAAACAAATTTAAAACTGCTTTCAGCAGCTCTCTAATGAGATAATCTCCACCACACACAAACCATATCTAAAAACAAGATTCCCTTCCTGTGCCACAAGGGCAAATATGACAAGGCACAGAACTTGGCTACGGGCACCACCGTCTTCCCGTCTTTGTTTATCAGTTTAGGGTTATTTACACTGTGTTCTCGAACACAGTGTCCTTGCACAGCTGGGCTACACTGAGCTACACTGACTACCTTTGTGGAGCACTGCAGCACAGTCGCGCATGCGCAGAAGTGCACACAGTGTTGTGTAGACGAGGAGGAGCCGCCTGCTTCAGCAACTTGGCACAAAGGCCCGGTGCAGCCCAGGGCCAGGGCGCTTGGTCTGCGCTGGACACCAGAGCCCCGGAAACAAGGTCCACTTACTCCCTTGTATCTTGATACCTTTGGCTTTGTAATTTTGCCTTAACCCAGATTTTTAGATGAATTACAACAGCCAATCTCATATCAGTTCATATATTTTTGATTCTAAATGTTTGGGGTTTCTAAACAAAAGCTCGAGGATGAAAGTTGACAGTTTCATGCTAAGTACTGTATGGTATCCATTATTTGTGTGGTAATATATCACCGTAATCACAAGGCACTGTGGAAGCTGGTATGCATATGACTTTGACCAAAAAAATCTGCTATTAAAATAAATTATCTTCATTTGTGCAAGATGACCTACTGCCATAGCTTACATATTGCACAATAAAAGAGGAACACAGGCCACAGTGTTTATTTTCTATCTGGAGTAATTGCTCACTAATGCAGTTCTTTTAGATTTCTTCATTAATTTCATATATTTGATTTCTAGTTAATTTCCCCTGTATAGGCTTTCTTGGTAAACCTAAATCATATCAGACATTTAAAATCTTATTAAGGGCATTGTAAATCTTATTAATTTCTTACAACTCCCTTACATGGGTATAAGAGTTTCCTATTCAAGACTTTTAGGATGTTGAAATTAGTAGTTTAATCTGTGAAGCTACAAACCCTGCCCAGGGTGTCATAATAACACTCAAGACTCCCCAGCTGTAAAGCTGTAAGCCGTGCACAATGTAACAAATAACATACAAAACCCTGTTCCTTTGGAGACCTAGACAATTATGTTTTGGCTCCATTACCATTTATTCCAATGAGTTCATTTTTGAATGAATGAAAGAATTCTCTGAATTAATGTCTTAGTGTGTAAAAGAGGAAAAAAGAAATCTTGGTTTACCTCATTTAAACTGTGAACCTTACATTGTTCTGTCACTCTGTTGTTGTGGATTGTGAATCAGAAAATGTTTGCACACATTTTGTGCTTTTGCAGCACATGGTCTCTGCTGTGGGTTGTAGCGTAGAAATCAGGCACATGGTGCCAGTGAGAGCAAGTGTGTTCCAATAAAACATTATTTATGGAACCTGAAATTTAAATTGTATTTAACTTTCACATCGTGAGATATTCTTCCTTTGAATATGTTTTAGCCATTTAAAATGTATTAAAAAAATCAGCTGCTAGGCTGTACAAAAACAGAACTACAAAATGAATTTTACCCAGCAGGTTTATTTCATCATTTCTTGGTATATATTAATAAGTGAATATGAAAATAGAGCTTTAAAAACACACAGAGATACTTGTTACTGAATCTTAGCCATAAGAACTGTTTAAATTATGCCATATTTCATGTAAGAGAAAAATTATCTGAGTCATCTTTAAATATTTGAGAGAAAGAACACAATACTGGAAAGAACTCACACATGACAATAAGCCACTCATTGGGTCAAACCTTGTTTGTTTCTTATAACTGAAAGATACATTCCCTCTAATTCTCATTTTCCCAAATAAAAGATGTAGGGAATATTTCTAAAAGATAAGACAACTGTGAGGATTGAAATCAGCATGAGTAAAGTCAGTCAGTAGGTAATAGCTGTCATGGTTATCATTTTCGTAGGACTTCTACAGGAAGTAGAAGTCCTCTTCTAAGAAGCACTTCTCCTTAGAAGCACTCTTCTAAGGCAAAGCCATAGGCAAACACATAACCCGTCCACAGCCCTCGGAGGAGGTGGTGTACACTAACTTCTGCATCAACCCTGAGAAAAACTGAGGCCTTTGGCACTGTGTCCCAGGGAGCCAGGCGACTGCTGCGGGGCCTGCTGACCGCTCGGGGACAGGGCCTGCCTGTGGCCTGTGCTGGCCGGTTGTAGACACGGCACGGTGGAGGGTCAGGGGTGAGCTCTTCACTCGGCCCCCGATACTCCAGGGTGTTCTGGTGGTAACTAGTGCAGCACAGCACGTGGGCTTCTAAAGGGTGCAGATATTGAGTACCCATCCCTGGCTATGGAACCCTCACCCTGGGCCTACCTGCAGTGCTGGCTCCTGGGCCCGGTCCACCCCTGGGAGCAAAGCCTGGCCTTGCCCTCAGTACCTGCACCTCTCCGTGAACCCAACAGTCAGGAACTGACCCTGGGCATTGTCCTCAGTGCCCCACTCCCAAGCTCAGCCAGGTGTAGAGCGCAATAATCCCTTCACATCTCTGGCTGTTCTTTCTCTCGAGATAAAAATAATCTGGAGAGATACGAAGGTTACTGCCCTTGCGGGCTTCTTTAATTCTGACTCAGTACTACATGGGCTAGAACAACTCACTCTTCTCAGCCTCCTGGAAATGTTAGAAATATTAGTACCTTTCTGTGCAACACACAAGGCAATAGAGCTCAAATGTGACCTATTTCATCAAAATACATCAAACTTCACACTTGTGTTAAAATCATGATTAATTCTGGGTATACTTTTTAATATCACAGTTTTTTTAATCTTTCAAAGTTTATTTTTAAGATCTTTTTCTGACTCACTAACATTCACATTCCCAAGCTGTGAGTCATCCAGGAGTTAAGTAAAACCCTGGAGGATATATTCTGCTCATTGCTGGTAAACCTGAGGTCTTCCAAGTATAAAATAAGTATCATATTGGCTTAAACTACTATTTTCATTTTCAAATCTCTATGAAACTTAACAGAATCAATATTTTTATTCTATTCTTGCAACACATGTGTTTGCAATGAATTTATCTAACTAATCTTTATCTTGTATTTCTAATTGAGTTATATTTCAGTACAGGGTTATTATACCAGAATTGCCTGGGCTAAGCGCTTTTCACATTCATTTCGAGAGAATAACACACAGTTACCTTTCATCAATCAGCCTGGAAATGGCCATGTCAGTGTTGGACGTGGAACACTGACGCACAGACTCACAGGATTCAGACATCAGCTGTCCACTGTGCATTTTGTTTATTTTGGATAATTTCCCCTGCTTTTAAAATAAAAAGATCAAAACAGTTTCTTTGGCAATCAAGTATTTTTTTCCTGAACGACTTTTTGATGAGTTAAGTGTAAATGAAGCTAAGCCATATGGAAAGAGTTCTCCTTTCAGTATGCACTGCTCTAATGGGAAAAATGTTCATCAGAGTGCATTTTGGTTTTTAAAAATTTGAAAAATATTTTCAGAAATAGTTTAACAATTCCAACTGTGGTTTGTTCGTCTGTTCTTGGTATACTACACATCAAAAGAAAGTCTTGGAAGCAAAACAAGTCTATGGCTTGGTTAATCAGAGTGATGCCCCTAAACCTGATGTTTATCAAGGCCTCTTCCCATCCCCAGGAACTGGCCAGGGTCTCCAGGACCTGGGGAAGGTAAGTAAAGAATTGATTCTGGCAGTTTGGAAAAAAGAAACAGAGTTTTTGATCATCAAAGCAGAGCTCGGTTCCCATTCTGTCAAGTTGATCCCCAGTGCGCTCGTTCCCTGGAGCCACGGAGGCCTCGGGAAATGGCGCCCTCTTCCTATCCAGTTCTGAGACAGCTGAGAAGGTAACCCGAGAGCCAGGAGATGGAAACCCAGAGGATGGAGCACGGCTGGGCTGGCCTTCCTGGAAAATGGGCTTGGCAACTTTGCCACCTTCCGGGGCATCCAGTGCTGTGGACTGATTTGTGAGGCTCTGCATTCGTGAGCTAAGTCGCTACATCGGAATAGGATGGCATTTAGGCAGGCAGCCCCAGGGCGGGGAGCGGCTTAGACCAGACTGCGCAGGTGGAACCCTCCAGAAGGGAAAAGTGTCCTAATGAGACATGAAGAGACACCAGAGATCTCTCTCTGCAATGTGGAGACACAGTGAGAAGGCGGCTGTCTACATCAAGGAAGAAGAGAGGCCGCACAGAGCTCAGCCTGGCCGGTGCCCAGATGCCCGGCACCACCGAGAGACGGATGCGGCTTCACCGGCTCCGCTCCGGCATCTTGTCAGGGCTGCCCAAGCTATCACACCGTGAAGCAACCCATCCGAGGGAACCTTCAGGTCTGCACTGAGGAAGAGCACCTGAACTGCGTCTCCACCTGGCTAATTAGAAGGGGCGAGAGGGAGACGAAAGACACTGCACAGAGGTTCTGACAGATTCCTTCCACTGCCGGAACTGTGGCTGGTTATTAGTTTGCGAGGTGGGTCTATCAAGGCCTTCACATGGGAGGCTTGAAGCACAGAACCTCATTTTCATACAGTTCTGGACCTCAGGAGTCTGAGATGAAGGGCTGGTCCCTTCCAAGACGGTGAATGAAGAGTATGTCAGGCCTCTCTGCTTGGCAAATAGACGGTGGTCTTCTCCCTGCGTCTTCTCCCTGTCCCTCTGTATGGGTCTCCCTGCAAATTTGCTCTTATTGACATCAGTTACTCTGGTTAGGGTCAACCCCAATGACACCATTTAACTTAGTCATGTATGGTTTTTTAAAAGTTGTGTGTGTGGGTATGTTTTGTTACTAGGAATCGAACTCAGGACCTTGCACTTGCCAGATAGGCACTTGTGCCACTGAGCTGTATCCCTGGCCCCAACTTAGTCATGTATGAAAGGACCTTATATGGTCACACTCTGAGGTAATAAGGTGACCTTCTTAACAACCCTAACAAGGGGATATGTGTAACCCACAGTGAGGGGTAACTCACTAATCAGAGCTTCATTTTATGTGCACAGGGACTCTCAATCAGAAATTCCAGAGTTGTTTCTTCAGGAACTCAAAGATTACATTTGTTTAGCTCCACGTGTCTTTCAGGCTCACTCTTCAAAACAGGGAAAAGTCCAACAGGACCTGCACAATTACCGTAGCACTCAGCATCCCTCTGCCAAGCCAGGCATGGTGTGAACACAGCAGTTATAGACTTATACTTGGAAAAAGTATGTCTCCTCTCAGAATGAATGCCAAAGGCCATAAGAAGAGTTGCATGGTCTCCAGATCAAGCAGTGTCAGTACAGAGCACATTCTTGTGTGTAGTCTCATTGCTAGACTGTTTATGACACTTATCAAGGTCCACCGAGGACTAGGGCTGAGCTGGGACATCTTGGCGCCATTCACTTGCCATATGTGAGGAAAACATAGACTTACAGAAACGTAAAGCTTAATCTCTCAGAAAATAGCATTTGCTGCTTTTTTCTCATGCAGATTAGTAATTTAACATACTGGCAGCTAGCATCAGGTAGTCTTATTTGTGGTTTCATCTCTATGATTTCAAAATACTTTAATCACCATTTTCCCCTCGGCGTGAAGAATTGGTCTGCAGTGGATGCTAAATTAAATCACTTTGCAAATTTACAAACAGTAGGTGCTGCATTCTAACACCTTAGAGGACTTTTCGGTTCTATCCTTGCTTCCCAGGACAGAACCCCTGCATCGGCTGCAGCTATTGGAGCCTCTCCGGTACCTCTCAGCCCCTGGGGACTAAGTGGGACAGAGGCCTGCAGCACCTGCTAGCTGAGAAGGTTACATGAAACCACTCCTTGGGTTTCCTCTTGCTCCCTACCCTTTGGGGATGATTTCATTCAGAATCAGGAATCTTCACAAAGCAGTCCTTTGAGTTAGGAAGCACTGTCCTTCAATAGTACTTTTCATGTAGTAATTTTAAATTACTGTTATCTCCACTGCTAGGAGGTCTTCTCTTGAATAGACTGAACTCTAACTCAAAAGTTAGGAAATGCATTTTGAAAACTCTCCAAAGATTATGATTTATGGCCTAAAGTTGGTTCATGGTAGTCCTTTAAGCATCACTAACTAAAGATTGTCAGTTTTAGAATGTATCAATTATGTTAAGAAATTCGTCTAGTTTTTGAGGAAATGATTTTGGGGCTCCTTCACCTCCTTGCCTAACTCCAACCTGTGTGACCCCAGAGCGAGGGCTGCTGCAGTCAGGAAATTGAGCACAGGGAAGTCTCAGCTCCCTGCAGGCCTCCGGGAGAGACCCCTGTGCTCCCCGAGCACAGCATACACCACGTGGGAGGACGCCCTGGGTGCGTGGGGCAAGGTGTGCATGGGACAGCGCCACAGGTGCCCACCTTGTTGGGGGGGCTTTGATGCCAAGCATCCGGTTGCAAATAAAAATTCAAGTTGTTAGATGCTGATTAAATTTTAAAAATTAAGGACAGGTCCTCTCAGCATGTTAAATATTAGCAAAATTGACAAATATGAATTATTCAGAACTTATAAGAGCATCCTACATGCCTCTTTTGTTTAATAAGGTAAAAGAAATTGGTAGTGGTGAGACTTTTTCTGTATTTTCTTGTAATCTGGGCAATATATCAACAGCAACAAACTTAAACTCTTTGATCTTCCCACTAGTTTCATGCAGGTGTGCCCCAGGGGCCTTAAATCATTCCTTCCAGGAGGGAGAGGAAAACGATGAGGGGCCAGCGCCGTATGAGCAGGGTGGAATAACCAGATTCAAACATTTCCAGGAAAAAGTAAATTGAATTTTTGATCTCTTCCTTAATCAATCAATCAAACAGAGAAATAACTTCTCTAATAAGTTATCGACCAATCATGAGAGAAATTCCTTCTTGCCAGCCTGGTTGGCAGGGCCAGGTGAGGGGGCCTCTTGGGCATGGGAGGAGATTGTCCCTAACACATTTCTGCTTTTTGAGGAACACTAGAAAAGATGTGAAATAATTCCTACATAGCAAGAATCAGTAAAAATTAAAAGCTGGGTGTTTCCTTACAACCATTATGATTCTGAGCTTATATCCAGAATTCTACATAAAGGGAGTTTTTTTGCTTAAACTTCTTCAGTAAAGGCAAATAATAATAGAAGAAAATATGTAGTTCATTTCTATGTAAAACCATACACAATAACAATTTGATTCACTCTGCTATAATTTATTTCATTTGCTCAAAATTATCTGCTGAGCATGTACCTGATGATTTTCAAGAGTCCTATTTTACGGCTAGTAGAATGCAATGTCTTCATAGAAAAAGTTCTATCTGGAGATATTGCTCATTACTTGAGAGGACAATTATTCTTTATCATCATCATTTCTTGGAAAACTGGTAAGATAATTTTTACTTATAATGGTCAAAAATTTAAATTTGGAAAGTCAGGCATGTTGTATATCATATTTGTTTGTGTATTTGTTTTCTAGAAAGATCTCATCTGCGTTTACATTGACATCATCTTATTTGTTATTTGGTATTTCATTGCTTTTACATTTGTAGGATTCATTTTTAAAAAGTCTCATTGCAATATTATTTAATTTTCAACCATTCATAACCACTGTATTTTTCATGTAATTGTGAAAAAAGAAAAATAATTTTTAAAATTTTGTTTTCTACTTTTTTATTATTTCATTGGCCAGTAACAAATTTGTAGAGTTGTTGTACATGATGCTTGGAAACATTTATATAATGTGGAATGACTAATTACATATTTACTACTTCACACACAGATAATGTGTTTGTGTTAAGTACACTTGCATTTCTCTCCTAGCTGTTTTCAAGTATGTAGTTAGCCGGTAACTGATGTCACCAAGTTGATGGGAGGCCTCTTTACTTATTGACCTGGTCCCCCAGGTTCACTCTTTTATTCAGAAATGAAAAAGAAAATCTTTTTTTCAGGCTAACACTGCATTGTATAAATGTGTTACACTTTCTTTTGCTAGCCATCCATTGATAGACAGGTAGGTTGATTCCATATTTTTGGTATTATGTATAATGCTTCAAGGAAGAACAATATCTCTTCAACATATTGATTTAATTTCATTTGGCTGTGCAGGCAGTGATAGGAGTGCTAGATTATAACATTGTCTACTTTTGAGGGACTTCTATCCTGCCTACCATAATAAATGTACCAAGCCACACTCCCACAACCAGTTCAGAAGGAGTCTCTTTCCTGCACATGCTCCTATACATGTTATCTTTTGCTGTTTTGATGTAGTTATGAGTTGATGCCTCATTGAGGTTTTAATTATTATTTCCTGGATGGTAAATAACAAGGAGCATTTTTGTGTATACATTTGCTATTTATATAGCTACATTTGAGAAATGTGTACTTATACCCTTTACCTATTTTTAAAATCAAGTTATCTCTTTGCTTGCTATGAAGGTGCTGTAGTTTTTATATAATTTGAATATCAAAGTCTAGCAGATCTATGTGTACAAATACTCCATCACACCCTGTCACTGTCTCTTCACCACACAGTGGCTTTTCAGCTTTATATAATTATATTGTCCATTTTTCATTCTGTAGACTATTCTTTTTAGTTTTTATGCAAAAAAAACTGTCAAAAATTATGTTATAGAGGTTTTGTCCTATTTTTCAATAGTGTTATAGTTTTGAATTTTGTTTGACTTCTTTAATGTATTTTAAAGTGATTTTTGTGTATAAGAAAAGGCCCAATTTCATAAGAAGTGTGTTGATATCACTTTTGTTGACTTTCACTTTTTATTAAAGATATTGTTCTTTTTTCATTGTGTGCTCTTGGAAACTTTGTAAAAATTCAGTTACATGTGAGTGAAGAAATTCATTTGCACCATCTCTGTTCTGTTTTCCTGGTGTATGTCTGTTCTCAGGCCGATGCCACGCTCTTCTTGTTACTATAGCTTTGCAGAGTATTTTGAAATCAGATTAGTGTGATGTCACCAGCTTTGTTCTTTCCACTAAAAAAGGATTTGATTTTTCAGAGCCATTTATAACTCCAAAAAAAATCTTAATTTTTTTTCTACAATTGTGAAAAAAATGGCATTGTAATCTGATGGGGAACACATTGAATCTAAATTGTTTGGGGTAGATGGATATTTTAACAATGTTTTTTCTTCCAATCCATGAACATGGGAAATATTGCCATATATTTGTGTCTTATTTCATTTCTTATACCAAAATTTTTATTTTAGTATCCAAATGTTTTATTTCTGTGGTTGAAATTCATTCCTAAATATTGAATTGTAGCAATTACAGATGAGAGGTTTTTTTAAATTAATTTTTTATTTTAATTGTTGCTTATTAGTATATACAAACACTACTGATTTTTATATATTGATATTCTGTCCTACAACTTCACTATATTTGTTTATTTGTTCTATCATTGTTTTGGTGGCATCCTTGGGATTTTACATATATGAGGTCATGCCATAAAAACAAGGATTAATTAAACTTTTCCTTTCAAATTTGGATGTATTCATTTATTTTGCCTAATTGCTGCAGATTGTGATAGAACTGACCTTCTTGCCTTGTTCTTGATAGTAGTAGAAAATCATTCATCTTTTTTACCATAGTCTTAGTCTTTATTGTGTTGAGATATATTCCTTTAATACCTAATTTGCTAGGAGTTCTTATCATGAAAGTTTGCTGGATTTTGTCAGATGTCTTTCAGCATCCATTGAGATGATCATATGGTTTTCATTATTCTTTTACTGTAATATATAACTTGCATATCGTGTTGAGCTTTCTTTTCATACACATAATTTCTAACATACTCAGTTAAAGGAGAAAGGGCTTATTTTTCTCACGGTTCCAGAGGTCTCAGTCCATGGTTGTCTGGCTCCAAAGTACAAATAGGGCAGAAGGGCACGGTGTAGGAAACCTCTTCACATCATGGTAGTGAGTAAGTAGAGAGAGCAAAGAAAGCCAGAAAGAGGGCAAGGACCATCGTTCCTACAGCCACGCCCCTCAACCCACCCAGAGGCACACAGAAGTGTGCTTTGTTAATCGCCCACAGGTCTCTCAAACTCATCAGATTAACAATCAAGATTAACAATCAGAAATCCAACACTCGTATACTTTAACCCGAACATGGGTCCTTAAACTATCCTTAATTTCCAAGTAGAGATAATGACAAGGTGATAATTGTGCATAATAGGATGTAAATGTGCTACATATTCGAAAAGTACTAATTTCTTCACTAAATCCTCTGTAGTCCCAGAACTGCACAAAATTCCAAGTCAAAGCCTCCTCTGAAACTGAAGGAAAACTTTTAGCTCTAAACTCATGTAAAACTTAAAAACAAATTGTACTGTTTTCTAACTGTGGCACAGAATAAACACTCCCTTTCCAAAAGGGAGGAACCAAAGTGTGGAAAGGAATAAGACTAAAACCCAGCAGGACAAATGTGAAGTTCTTTAGCTCCCTGTGCAGAATCTGGGGCACATGGCATAGAGATGTGAGCTCCAAAGGCTAGAGCAACCAGGTGACCATGGCCTTGCTTTTGAAGCCCACATGGTCTTTCCTTGGCTGGTTTTGCTTGCTGCCTGTAGTTTTCCTTGGTAAGATGTTTGAACTTCCAGAGTATTTTTCCTGAAGAGTAGGCCTCATTCCTACAGCTTCAAACATCCTCTCAGTAGCTCTGAGCAGAGACTCACCCTGTTTGTCACTGCATGACATGCTCATGCTTTCTTTGGGAATTAATGTGAAAGCCTCCCTCACTCCTGTAACTCTGCTTCTCTGCAAAGCTGGCAGCCCCAAGGTCAGCCACTGGCAAGAACACTAGTCAGGACCCCTTGAGCCATGGCTACAGTGGCCCCTGCATGCCTACATGTCTCAATATAGGGAAATGAAGGTAGAGGAAGCACTTCCCAAGATGTCTTTGTGAGTAGGATGTTTGGAGCTCTCTTGGGCACAGCCTGGATCTTGAGCACAGCCTGTATCTTTGAAATTTCTCCTGCCTGATTAACCAGTCTGCCACATTTAAGTTCAACCCCATCCAGTCTTAAGACATTGACAAAATATGGACCTGTATTTGGCCAGAATGTAACAACAATGGCCTCCAGTTCCATTCCTACTAGAGTCCTTGGTTCCATCTGAAACCTCTTGAGCACAGTCCTGAACTCACACCGGAACTGTCCACAGAGCTCTGATCAGAGCATTCTAGGCTTTCTCAGGCCAGTTCTCCAAACTGTTCCCAGTTCCTCCTGCAATCCAGGTCCAAACACTTCTGAGTGACATGGTTCAGCATAATTACAACAATAACAGCACTCTCAGTACCAGTCAGCTTTCCATTGCTGGAACAAAATACCTAACGTGCACAAGTTAAAGAAGAAAAGGTTTACCCTGGCTCAAAGTTTCAGAAGTTTCAGGTAATTTCAAGACACAAACCTTGTGGTGGAAGGAAAGCTGCTCACATCATGGCCACTAGGAAGACTAGGGAGCGAGGAAGAGCCAGAGGGGAGGGGACAGAAAGCTCATGTATCCAAGGTCTCAGCCACACAAGCACACCCAGAAGTGGGGTTTACCGATCTCCTAGATGTTCCTCAAGTCCATCTCGTCCATAATCAAAAGTAACGATCACACACATATTGAACCATCCTTACATCTGGGCAAATTCTACCTGGTCCACGTGAGTGATTATTATAACATTGTACTGAATTACATCTGCTAGCACTTTACTAAGGAGTTTTCACTTATATTCATCAGGGATATGAATCTAGGGCATTATTTTCTTTTAGTGTTTTCATCCAGCTTTGGCATCAAAGTAATGCTGCCTGGCCTCATAAAGTAAGTTTAGTTTTCTCTCCTGCTCAGTATTTTGGAAGAGTTTGAAAAGGATTGATGGTAGCTCTTTTTGTGAAGTAATGACCTTTGCTTTTTTGAGGGGACTTCTCATTACTAATTTGGTCTCGTTATTCATTTTTGGTTGGCCTAGGTTTTTAATTTGCTTGTAATTTACTCTTTTTAGCTTATGTATCCAGGAATTTACCCTTATCTCCACCTTATCTGATTTGTTGGCATATGATTATTCATATTGTCTTATAAAATCCTTTGCAGTACTGTGGTCTGAGCTGTGATGTTTTCTCTTTCATTTCTGATTTCATTATGAGTCCTCTATTTTTCCTTAGGCTAGTTAAAACTTTTCAATTTTATCTTTTTATAAGGGTAACTCAGTTTTATGTTATATTTTGCATATAGTTCATATTTCATTTATTTATTCTCTGATCTTTAATATTTCTTGTGTTTTGTTAAATTTGGGCTTAGACTTTTTTCTTTTAGTTTCTGTCACTGATGTTATGTTATTTTAAATTTTCTTTTCTTTTGATGCAGGTATTTTTGCTGTAAGCTTCTCTGTCAGGATTGCTTTTTATAACATCCTGGGAGTTTTGGTATATAGTTTTTCCATCTTTGTCTCAAGATATTTTGAATTTCCCTTATAAGTTATTTATTAATCCATTTTTAGAAAGAATCACAAATAATGAAGGCCCTGAGTTCATTCCCCACTACATACACACATATATACAAACACATCAGCACCAACACACACACACACACACACACACACACACACACACACACAGCAGGAAGAGAAAAAAGAGGCAAGTCCTGCATAATGGATGTCCTGAAAGAATAGCAGGAATTTCTTAGCAGAACTCTTACAAGCTCAGAGGGAATGGGACGACGTATTCAGAGTGCTGCCCACCAAGAATCCTGTGACTTTTCCAGAAGTTTTATCTATTTGTGAACCTTCCACAATTCATGACTTTGACTTTTAGTTTCATACCATTGTGCTCAAAAACAAAATCAAAGTTTTTTTAAACTTAAAAAAAAATTTAAGAAGCTTTTGAGGCCTAACATATGATCTATCCTGGAGACTGTTCCATATGTATTTGACTATATTTATTCTATGCTATATGTTTCATAGGTCCACTGGTCTAAAGTGTAGACTAAATAGTCCACTTCCATATTGATTCTTCGGTAAGATGATCTGTGCATTTCTGTAAGTGTGGTGCTGATGCCTTTTTATTATAGTCTACCCCTTTTCGGATCTATTAATGTTTTTATTAAAGTCTATTTCATCTACTTTAACTCTTTCGGGTCTCTTTTGATTTCCACTTATATGGAATACTTTTCTCCTCTCTTTGTTTCAGTATATGGTTGTCCTTACAGAAGAAATTAGTTTCTTAGAGTCAGCATATAATTGCTTTAAGAAAATTCAGCCCTCCTATGTCTTTAGATGAAGCATTTAATCCATGTACATTCAAGATAATTATTGACAGGTAAGAATTTGCTGCTGTCATTTTATGAGTTATTTTCTAGATCCTTTGTCACTTTCTGCTTGTTTTCCTCATGATTAAATAGTTTTCTCTAGCAATAAGCTTTGATTATTTATTTCTTATGTCATGAATATTTTTATTCAAGGATTTTTATTTGTAGTTTTCATGAGGCTTATGCAGAATATCTGACTGTGACAAAGAGCTGTTTAAAGCTGCTAAAAGCTTACCTTTGATAACATAAAAACTACACCTTTGTTCCTTTTCCCTGTCTTATAGTTTTGACATCACACTCAGTATATTTTATATTTTGTTTGCCTTTTAATATAGTACATGCATATAAAACGATATAGTTATTATCACTGTAGTAGTTTTACCTTTTAATCCTCATAGTAAAAATATGTGATTTATATACTATCATTACAGTATTACAGTGTTCTAAATTTCACAGTTTTTCTTTATCTGTGAAATGCACACTTCTAATTTTTTATGTGTGATGAATAATCTTCACTTTATTTCACTTTGAATAATTCTTTTCACTGTTTCTTGTAAAACTGATTGTCCAGTGATAAATTCTTTGTGCTTTTGTTTAAAAAATGCTTTTATCGCCTGACTTTTTGAAGAACAATAACGCTAAGAATAGCTTTCTTAGTTGCCATGTCTTCCTACCTTCACTGCTTTGAATATGACACCCCATTCTCTCTGGGCTTATTAGAGTTCTGCTAAGAAACCCCTGCTATTTTTCAGAACATGATTTGCTGCTTTTTTTCTCTTCCTGCTGCCTGTGTGTGTCTGTATATGTGAGATTGCTGGTGTTGATGTGTTCATGTATGTAAGTTTGTACATAGTGGGGAATGAATTTAGGGCCTTCATATTCAGGTATAAGCTCACACTTTTTTATTTTTAATTATGAGACAAGATTTTGGCAAGTCACTAAGTTGTCCAAACCACGATCCTTCTGCCACAGCTTGTCCAGCAGGATTATAGGCATACACCATCACAACTATCTTTTGCTGCTTTTAATATCTGCTCTTTGTTTTTACTCTTTGGTACTTTAAACATAATATATTGTTGGATAGTCTTATTTGAATTGAAGTTGGAACATTTGGGCTTTTCTTTGATATTTATGTATTTTCCAAGTTTGAGAATTTTTTTCTGGTATTATTTCTTTAAATTTATTGTTTTGTAATTTTCTTCTCCTGGAACACCTATAATTTAGAATATTACTCTTTCGAGTGCATAAATCTCATGAGATTGTTTTTATTCCTTTCACTCTTTTTCTTAACTTAACCTCACATAACCTATTTCCAAAATCATAGACTGTTTTTGCTTATCAATTCTTCCATAGATATTCTCTCTTGTATTTGCTATTTCATTCATATTTGTCAATTCCAGAATTTGTGTTAAATGCTTAAACTAAAATTTTAATATCTCTGTGAGAATTCTTGTTTTATTTATTTTTTTCATGATTTCATTAAATTACTCTATGCATTTTCTTGATGTTCACTGAAGCTTTTTAGTTAAAGATTATTTGCAGAGTAGTTTGCATATGTTCATTCCTTTGGTGTAAGTTTCTGTGATACATGTATTGTCAGGCATTTCATGGTATTTGGTGATCTTTGATCTGCTGACATTTTTCATATTTCTTGTTGTCTTATGTCGGTGTCTATGCATTACAAGTACACACTTGCACCAATATTTGAAGACAGGCTTTGCTTGTGATTATGTTTTAGTAATAAGCTGGTGAAGGACTCTGAGCTGATCATCTAGACCATGTGTGAGCTCCCTCCATTCCTTGGGGAGACTCACCTGTTGCTTGTGTCAGTAAGTGTGCAGGGCTGGAGCCAGGATTTTCAGGTACAGGCCTGGAACATGGCTCTTACAGGTTGGATCATTTGGTGGGTAAATGTGAGGGGAACTGAAGCTGTGAGGGGAGAGTGGCAGTCTGTGTTTCTACAGGGTGTCTTGAAGACAACGTCCACATTGGACCCTGTCCAAGATGGGTCCCGAGCTTTGAACCTGAGTCTGCAGGCATTGATCAGGCCAGTGGATGAGACTAGTTCCTGAGTTCCCAAGGGTTAACATAGTGTTGAGCAGTTTCAGCCCCTGATCCCACCCATGTGGGCCTGGTCCTGGGCATAGTGGTGGGCCTGGGTTTAAGTCTCCAGGGAGGTCCTGGAACCTCAGTCAGGCTGGGTCACTGCAGTCTCTGGATCTCTGGGCGGGCTTGCTCATTGGATCTGTTGGATCAGGCCTGGACTCTGTTGCAGTTTGTAACTGCAGGTGCTGGTTGTGAGGGTGAGGCAATAAGAATTGAATTAACACGGGAAGGGCTTAAATCTGTCTTTCAGTCTTAGCCTTGTGCCTAAGGCAGAGATAAGGGTTCACAGGGCTCTGGGCTGGTGAGTTAGAACCCTGGAGAGCACCTAGATTCTGGTACTTGTGCACAAAGAGCCTATGTCTGTAGTTCTGGCTTGGAATCCTGTCCACTAGAGCCAGGCCAGCACTGAGATAAGTCCACTGAATCTAGTGTGCCTGGTGCAGAGGTCTGACAAGAGGCTCAATCCCTGGATGCCAGCCTGGTTCTGGGGCCACAGAGACCCGCTGAGGGTTGGAGTTCAGAGGTGTGGGCCCCATGCTGGGCTCCTCTGCTGTGCTGCCTCAGGTGAGAGGTGGATAGTGTGAAACTGTACTTCCTGTCATCTTCCATGCCTATTTTTTATTTCTGTAATACTCCCAGTTGCTCTATCTCTTCCCCATTTACCTTAGGTATTCTGAAAATATCTTCATGTGTGGATAGTTATTTGCATAGATTTGTGTGGGGTAAGTGTTGGGAAGTCCCATTTTGCTGGCTTGCTGGTGTCCATATAGTCATGTGCTTCTGGGAGGACTGTAACATTTAAATATCTATCCCTCTCTGTGTAGAAATTCTGACCTAACAACATGATAGCAGCATAACACTGAATCAGAAACTAAATGTCTGGTTCCGTACTGTTAAGGAATATGATTGCAAAAACTCTTCTTGGCCATTACATTGCTAAATCAATAGAATAATTACTTAAATATAGTTTTATAGAAAGGCATGCAAAAATTGACACAGAGCCACAATATGGAATTGGAAAGAAATCAACCAAATGCAGAGCTATTGCTCAAGGTCCTCTCAAGCACAAAGGCTTGGCCAAGATATGAAATGGTTTTGATGAGCTCGAGGACAGCTTTCAGATTTGATTGCATGGTATTTTTGGGCGTTAAGTTACATTAAAAATCCCAAATCCATATGCTTAAGGATGTAAGTGTCCCAAATATGCATTGCTCTTAATTGATAGGAGTTGAATAAAGTCAGGTTATGGACATTTTATTCCTGCTAAGAATTTTATTTGATGTGGAATATTGCCACTCAGACATCAGTAAATTTTTATTTGGAATTAAAGAAAGCTGTTAAACCTTCAACTGGAGATGTAAAGTGCATTTATTTTGTTTGGGCACAACTTCATTGAGATCTGTTAGCAGGTCTGGAAATCCATTAGAAACAAAAGTCAGATTTGTTGCAGACATGCGCTGTGCTGCTATTTAGGTGAACTGTGCAGCGTCACTATGTACATACGGGTACAACCTAAGGACGCTGAAAAACATGCTTGAAGAAATCAGGTTGAAATTCTCAAGAGATTTCTGGAGGGCCTTTTCATCATTATGCATGTGAGCTTGCTGTAATGTAATACATTTGGTATATTTACTAAGGACAGGCCAAAAATAAATATAGAGAACAAAAGTACAGTTACGTATTCTTGTACTGCCTTTTATGTAAGAAAAAAATACAGCTCTGAATCACGAAATTCTCTAATGCGTATCACATGGCTGTCGAGCATGCTTGCAATGGCAGCTACGAGGAAGGAAATCCCAGCGCACTGGCAGGAAGAAGGCACCCAGTGCCACAGCAGAGCTGGAGCCGAGCGTGTTAACGTGCTCTCATAACGTCTGACCTGCGTTTCCTCATGCCGCTGCCTCTGCGTAGCAGCTGCCGCCACCCAGCAGTGCCTGGCCCCCACTTCCTCGCTGCCTTTGCGTGACTGTCACTGCTCAAGCGTGCATGTTTCTGGGGCAGTTTCCATCCGAACTTCTCCCCAGAGTGCTCACAGTCGGAAAATACTTGGACTTCAGACAGAACACAACTACAGCCAGCTGTTCCACAAATGAAACATAGAAAGATGTCATGGTTTGGCATTTCAGAGGAGTCTATGATGTATAAATCATGCAAAAACCCCCCAAAGCTAGCACTTCCCCCAGGCTCCAGCACGATTCGTCCCACTTGTACTTCCTAGTAGGCATATGAGATTTAAAACATGAGGTTTGGTAAGTCGTAAAAATAAGCTGGAAGTAAGGTGCTTCCCCATTCTCCTGAATTTTCTTAACTTTTCATGAAGATGTAGTACCTAAAAATGTAAGTTACAGCTTCCTGCGTTTCGAGTTTCCCGAGATATACACGTATCTGGTTAGTGTTGCTATGAAGAGACATAGCGTGGGTCCTTAGCTCTCCCACGCCCCACTTCAGTCACTGCACCCCGAGGGCAATCACGGTCTTCACAGTGGACACGAAGAATGCTTTCACCTCTCTAAATACCTATGAGCAGGAAAATGCCATAGGTCTTGTCTCTTGCCTTTCATCCAATAATGCATGTCTGAGATTGGTGCACACTGTCGCAAGCATTTGTAGATAAATTGTCCTTATTGCTGTAAAGCATTCATTGCATTTCTGTTGGCTTCTATATTCGATATCAACATAGAAAATAGAAAGTGAGGTAATTCTATAATTCATAATATAAACAGAGTAAAGCTAACGGACTATGCAAAAAATTCTGTATTAAGAATGACAAGCACTGCTGAGAGCATTTTTAAAACATTTAAATACAATGGTGTTGGGGCTGGGGATTTAGCTCAGCGGCAAAGCGCCTGCCTGGCAAG
>NW_004955410.1:1699017-1700722 GCF_000276665.1 Chinchilla lanigera
GACTAGGAGGAGGTATTGTTATGAGCTCTAGGTCTTCATCTGGACTCATGCAGGGCATTTCCATGGGATCCAGGGCCTCAGCTGGATTCCTTGGTCTGTGGACAGATTTCCTACACTCTCTTGTATATCATTCTTTGGGTGATTAGTATAAATAATCTTATAAAATATGTGTCCTGTATTATACTGTTGCCCCTGCAAAATAAGCCCCAAACCATAACAGGCAATGAAAAGGGAAAGCAGTAAAAATCAAGTGAAACTGATAGAGCCTGTAAATATAATACCTTAAATGCAAACAGGTAAAAAATTTAAAAATCTTGGGTAAAGTTTGCAATATGGTATACAATGAAACAGACTATGCAATATAACAAAAACATCTGCAAAATTTATGGAAGGAGTTGTAGTTACTTTTCTCCTTGCTCAGACAAAATATCAGACACCCAACATTGTCAACTTGGCAATCAGACACATTTCTTTAAACCAGTTTTCAGATACAAAGACATTATATTACATTAGAACCACAGCATTTCACTCCCTAAAGACTCATGCACATCCCTTTACGCAAAAGGCATTTAGTCCTTCTGCAAGCATTGCCAAAGTCCTAACAGTTTCAGCATTGCTGAAAAGTCCAAGGCCCAAGTCTCCTTTGAGATATAAGGCAAACTCTTTAGTTACAAGCCCCCATACAAATGAAAAGTTAAATACCTCCAACATTCAATGGCACAAAATAAACGTTACCATTCCAAAAAATACAAACAGGGAAATACAGAGCATTGGTACCAAAGCAAGTCCAACATCCAGCAGGGCTAACATATAATTCCACATCCAGCATCTGAAGCAACTTGTGGCACATTGTGAGCTCCAAAGGGCTTAAATGAGTCCATCCCTATGGCACTTCTGGTGGTTACAAATTCCATGGCTTCTCTCTTAGGCCTGTTTTTCTCCCTCCTTGAAGCTTTCCTCAGATGATTCATGGTTCTGGCTTTTCTAAACTTCTGAGGTCTCCAGTGCTTCACACACTACCCCCTCAGGGGCACACTGCCTGGCCTCCCAGGCTTTCTGAAATCTGCGTGGAAGCCTCTGTAACCTCAGAACTTTTGCATTCTGTGTGCGCCTAAAAGCAGCGCCACAAAAATGATGCCAAGCTGCTGCCACCTGGAGCAGTAGCCAAGCTTTCCCCTCCCTTGGCCATAGGGGTCAAATGCCTGGATCGCTGGACACTCTGAATCCAATTCTGAGGAACAAATTCTCTATCCCGCTGCCATTCTGGAACCTAGCGCTCTGTGGCTTTCTCCTCAAGGCAAGGTCCCTCACCTTTAAAGTTTTGAGGCTGCAAAAGGTGGAGACTTGCTGCTTCTTGTGATGCCCTCAGGCCATCTTTTCTATTCTCCTGTTCCTTCTCAGCAATGGAGAGCTCCTCAGCCTTATCTTTGCAGTCCACATCTTTACTGGAGCTTCCTTTCTGGCCAAACTCACAACATTTTAAATCACCCCACTGGACTCTTTGCTCTTGATTCTCAATATAAATCTGGCTAAAAGCCCCAACCATAGCCATACCACTGTCCCAATATTCGAGTGCCTTGAAATTTCTTCTGTCAGATTAATCAGTCCACCACCCTTAATCTCAGTCTTAGGCTGGGGATTTAGCTCAGTGGCACAGCACCTGCCTGGCAAGGGCAAGGTTGTGAGTTCGATTCCCAGCACCAGA
>NW_004955410.1:1702268-1703677 GCF_000276665.1 Chinchilla lanigera
TGGGGATTTAGCTCAGCGGCAAAGCGCCTGCCTGGCAAGCGCAAGGTCGTGAGTTCGGTTCCTGGTACCGGAGAAAAACCAAAAAAAATAAAAAATAAAAATAAAAAATAAATACAATGGTGTTGTATATAGGCCAATCTCCTCCAAATTATACTGCTGGTATAAATAGAGAGCCAAGCAAGACTTTTTGTGTGTAAGTAACATGCTGATTCTAAAGTTAACACAGAAATTTAAAAAGCATTCAATTATAAAGGAATTTTTGAAGAA
Source organism: Chinchilla lanigera (assembly GCF_000276665.1). Lineage (NCBI taxonomy): Eukaryota > Metazoa > Chordata > Mammalia > Rodentia > Chinchillidae > Chinchilla > Chinchilla lanigera. Next base: position 1,702,536 of record NW_004955410.1, read on the forward strand.
CAAATATAGCAGACTTACTTTGTCAATATTAATACATAGAGAGGTAATAATACTTAAGACAATATAATTTTTTATAAAAGATACATAGACTGATGAATGGCAAAGAATACAGTCAATAAAGAGGCACAGGTCACTCATCTGATGTAATAAAGAGGAACTGTATTCCTTCTTTCCACGAGCGATGCTGAATCACTTTGCTCACTAAATGTGAGAGTGAACTCTATCTCACAGCAATCCACCAAGAGATTCCAGATGGATTACAAATCGAATTGTAAAAGATAATTCAATAAAGCTTTTACAGAAAGTGCTATTATTTCGATGAAGCCATGATAGGATGAACAGGGCTGTATAAAAATGAAAAATTCTGTTTTTCAAAACACAAGTAAAAGGGGGTATACGTTTTTGTGACATTGCCCAAGAGGTATTGTAAGAGGGGATGCCTAAGGGAATAAAAAGAGACACAAACCCCAAAATTCACTAGGTTTGTACTCGGAGAGATTCTAGAGAGCAAGCTACAAGAATCAAGCGGAGAACAACTAAGTTGCTGAATTGAGGAGAAAGAAATTGAAGTTTGCCAAAGCTGATAGAGCTGCAAGTTATAACCTGAGTACTAGAAGGGTGGAGGTGATTTAGAGAAAGATTTTGAGACATTTTCCTATGGCCCTTTGAGTTCTATATGGCAGCTTATCTGAACAAACACTTGAGTTTGCAAAAGTGAAGAATGACAATTCACATCAAGTCTTCTGCACCCAAGGGAATCATTATCTACCCAATATTAGTGCCAGGATAAAACGGTCTTTAGGTTATACTGAATTCATCCTGACATGAAAAATAGCAAAGAATAAAATTTTTGACCTACCATTCAGGTAAGTTTACTGCCTACTTGAAACAACAACATGTATATTCTGAACAACAGAATCTTTATAATGCCCATCCCACAATGAAACAAAATACTGTACATGCAGTGAAACAAAAACTCTGCTTTATCACCAAGAGGGAAAATACTGACTATAAGTACACGGAGAAAGAGAGCCGTGATGAATCCGACAAAGGCACTGCACAGCCACTGTAAATATGTTTACACTTTTAAGGAAACACAAAAAGGCAATGTAATGGATTGACAACTGGAGGTCAACTTATAA
>NW_004955410.1:1706637-1732185 GCF_000276665.1 Chinchilla lanigera
TAATCTCCATGCCCTCCTCTTGCACAGGCTCAAGATGTATACAAAGTAAGCACCCTGGCTCCCTGCTGAGTCACTTAGCCAAACCTCTAGACTGCCCAAGTTGACACAATGTATCAACCATAACAAAGGTTAAGTCAGCAAAATGAAGGGTGAAGCAGGGTTCCAAAGGCAAAGATAATTGTAAGGTAGAATTACCCAGACTTAATGACTTACTGCACATAAGAAATAAGAAACCAACATTCAATATTTCTGACCAGATAAGTTGGGTGGACCTCACATGTCTTCATTTAAAATAAGAAATGGAGCCTTAGCATTCATGGGAAGAAATCAATGGATAAACATGGGGAAAGCATCTGATTATAAGGAGCAAAAGCAAATTTAGACAAAATGTTAGGAAAAATAACTTCATTTATTGAATGTGAGGTGTCTCTAAAACGAATTTTGGGAATTTATACTCCAGATGCAGGAGTCCAGAGGTCTGCTGTGAGACCTTCATTGATGACCTGGAATTCAGTCACCAGGGATTTTCATTCCATTCTACCAAGACCACTCCTGTCCAGCTCCAGCCACCCACTGTCACCCTGTTGGTTCCAAACCCCATTCCATCCTAGCGGTGATCTCCACTTCCTTCCTTCAGTTCAGGACAGATGGCACCACTATTACAGAGCGTTTCCTCCCTACCTGCTGAAGACACACTTCTTGGACACCACATTATCCATGCTGGAGGTCCTAGCACCATGACTGTAGGTTACATTCTCGTCTTGATGCCCCACAAAGCCAAACCTGTTGGTCACATTCTTAATATAATCTGCATCAACAGTGTCCACTCCCTTTTCTGGGCTGCTTTCTTCCTTTGAAATGCTTTCCGTATTTTCAGCACCTTGAGCAACATTTTCTTAGCAAAGTGATGCACACCTGTAAATAAAGAACAGATTCTTATCATGACCAAGTGTTAGGGTCACCCTATCCATCCTTTGAATCCTTGCCAGGCTGCATTGTATAGCATTCTCTAATTAATGTTCAGCTATATGAAAATATTTCCTTAATTCCCTGTGAAAAAAGAAGCCCTATTTTACAGTGAAATGCATTAAAATTCAAAGATCCTGGGTGATGCTTTGCTTGATCATGAAATCATATTTGATAGCACCCGAATTTCACAGCATTCTGGCTTCACTTCCATGCCGCTGTCCTTGCTCTTGTGATTGGAGCTATTTGAACTACCTCATCTTATCAGTTGAGCATTTCCTTGGGAGTATTTGTGGTGCTTCTTTATCTCTGTGTTCTTGGCCATGCTAACTGTAAAGTTCAATACATAATTTTTTTTGCCAAAAGAACGTGAAAGAGACACTTGGAATAAAAATTGCATGTTGTAAGAAATCCATTTATGAGCGTACCAATATAAAATAGTACTGATATGACAGAGTTAGTGTTAAAACCATGCAAATTATTTTCTCTAATACTGAACTTACTTACATAACTAAAAATAAGTACCTGGGAATGTTGAACTCTTGTTAGTGATGTATTGAAGGAATAAAGTTCAGTGAGTCAAAAAGACTATCAACTGCAGACTTTGTCACCAAAACCATGCATTTTCATCTGTCTATAAGGACTATAGCCTACTTTGTGTGAGTGAAGTTTTCTCTCCCATTTCAACTTTAATCCTTGTTAAGTAATATTTTCCTGAAGGATAATGTTTTACTTTAAAACAGATTCCTATCTGGTAGGCTTTATACTGCTGCTGAGAAATAACTCGCTTCTTAATTCACTTCACAGGTGCTCTGCAGGCCCTCAAAAATATTATATCATCAGTGCAGAGCACCGACGGGACACAGCTGTGATGGCTCTGGTTGTGTGGTTCCTGTCAGTTTGTTGGAGAGACCTAGTGTCATCACAACTGGATGGTAGTGTTGGGTGACTCTATTTATGAAGAAAATTGTGGTGGTGATCTGTGGTACTGCTGTAGTCACTGATTTTCCAGAAGGAGGCTAGGAATGCTTTCTTCTACTACTCATTCATCCACACCCTAGAATTCCACTTTGTAAGCTCTGTCATTTAGGCAATGCTTTCCAATTTAAACACACAGGGGCATTTTTCTCAAATGTGTTCCCTCGTGTCTGTCCCACGACTGCTGGCACTTGCCCTCCCTCAAATGATCTGGGCAAATCTCCAGTGATTTGCATTCTCAGCTTCACACTAACTCAGAATTAGCCATGTCTTTGTTCTGAGAGTAGAGGAATGTTTTCCTCTTTCTCATATCCGTTATAACTGTTTCATATGAGATACAACCATATTGGCATATTTCCTATGTTAGATATGACTTTTCCTCCTTCAGAAAAGCCAGTCATGAACATGATGAGGGTAGAATTTAGGGAGGAATGTCAGCTCCACTGGCTTCGGGATCGGCCTGGGGTATTTGTAGAGCACACTTCTGGGGGTGTGGGTGACTTGTGATGGTGTGATTCAGGGTACCGTATATCATCCCCAACTCCTTCCTCTGTGGTGCTATTCCCCTCTTCTGCCCCCTGGCCACCATGAACTAAGCATCTTGGCTTTTTCGCCATTGATGTCCCTGCCTTGAAGTCTGCTGGCCACGGACTGTATCCTCTTAAAGATGAGCGAGGCTAAACCTCTCTTTATTTAACTTTTATGCCCAGACATGGGACAGCTGACCAGTGCAGTCGCTAATATCACTTAAAGTCTTAAGAAAATTTCTTAAGAACCCTGAACTTCCATATGGACAACAATTCTTAATAAATAGCAAGACTATAGATGACTTGAGCTTTTAAAAAATCATTCCCCACTCCACAAGAACAAAAATAGGATTAGAAAAAACAATATAAATTGAGTTACTCAGAAGACTTTCAAATTCACTGTAAACCATACTCTACATAGGGTTTGAGAGGAATAGTCATCATACCCCTTGCAGTTTTATGGGGAAGGGGAATTTAACTACTATAAATCTTAAAAATTAAGATAAATTGGGATCTGTAGGCAAGCAGGATGCAAATGGAGGAGGAGATTTCTTTGAAAAGGATGATGTCTTGGTCAGTTCGGCTGGTGTAAATAGCAGTGCTGCAGAATGGACAGTTTATGAAACATACAAGCCTCATGGAAGCTGGAAGTGTGGGGCTGGAGCACCAACATGGATGGCTCAGGTCAGAGAGCTCTCTCAGGCTGCCAGCTTCTGTGTGCCTCCTGGGGAGGAGGGCTCGGGTCTCCTTTCCAAGGCACTCAAACCTAACGATCCAATAAACTCCCAGTGGCTCCAACCCCCACATCAGTACAATAGAATTTAGTTAGAATTTCAACGTATGAGTTTCAGGGGGAAAAACATTCAGTCCATGACAGACAAGTCTGTCTCCGTACTGTTTCTGCCTTGTTTTCCAATGTGCTCGAAGGTGAAGGGGATTTTTTTCAAAGCAGTTCAATTGCACAGTAGGATCGGTAATGATGCTGAAGATGGTGGTGATTTATCTCTTTGAAAAATATAAACCTGGAAATGGTAACTTTAATGAAATATTTGTAGCATACCTTAAAATGATTTGTAGTTCCTCGGTGATTGTTTATTCAAATTTCAAAGTATTTTCAAATGAAGATTGTCACTGAGGCAATATTCTTCAAATTAATTTTTGCTTTCCCTTACACAAATCATAACGTTTCATCAAGAAGTCCCACTTATGTGCAGAGAAGAAAATAAAAAAGTCATGATTAAAAATTGAAATGGCCATGAAACCATGTTGATTTGCATAGATGTGATTTCAGAAAGTGTTCTCTCACTTTACCTTTTGAATATCAAATATGTGTAAGGCAACAGAGAATCTCATTTTTGTGTTGTGATTTTTGAAGATGGCTGAATAGCTGTTAAGCTAGAGGAGAGCTGGAAGAGCCTCTCTCCATATAAATAGTAGAAAAGCACATAGAATGTGGTCTACATGTTTTCCTATATACATATGTAGATTCATGACCCCAACCAAGTTTGATCTTTGTTTCTAATACCATGTTCCAATAATCCAGATCCTTGGATAAATGTCTGATTTCTGGGAAAGGAATGGTGAAAGATAAGCCTGCCTTGACTTCGTGTGGTGCCAAAAAATAAAGAAACAATTGGCAAGAAATAAGAAAGAGACAGGCACAGAGGGTGCAGGTAATGGAGGGAGAGAAGCTATTGAGAAGAAGCACGAACAAGAACTACACTGGAAGAATTTTAGCAACTAAGCGAAAAGGAGTAGCATGCCAGTGTGCACTCCCATCAGCCATGGAGAAGGGTTCCTTTTCCCCCACAACCCTGCCAGCATTTGTTATTGGTTGATTTCTTGATAATAGCCATTTTTTCTGGGGTGAGATGGAATCTCAGTATTGTTTTAATTTACATTTCTTGAATGACCAATGATGTCGAACTTTTTTCACATATTTATTCACCATTAGTAATTTTTCATCTGAGAAGTGTGTATTCACCTCAGACGACCATTTTTGGATTGGGTCCAATCCAAAAATTTGAATTTGGGGAGTCTGATTTTTAAAATTCCTTATATGTTCTATATAGAGGTCGTTTGAGGGACAGTTGGCTAAAATTCCTTCCCAAATCATGGGTTTTCTCTTCACTCTGTTGGTGATTTCTGTTGATGTGCAAAATCTTTTTCATGAGATGAGATTCCAGCTGTTGATTCCTTAGAGTATTTCCCACGCAGTTTGTTTTTGCTCAAGGAGTCTCTGCCTGCCCCTATGTCTTTAAGATTTTTACCTACTTTCTCTTCTAGGAGATTTAGTGTTTCTGTTTTAATATTTAGACTTTGATTCATTTTGACTTTAGTTTAGCAAATGGTGAAAGACGTGGGTCTAATTTTAATCTGCTGCATGTGGACAGCCAATTTCTCCAGCACCATTTACTAAGAGGCTGCCTTTCTTCCAGTGAACGTGTTGGCCCCTTTGTCAAAGATAAAGAAATAAAAAGAGTAGCACAGGTGGTAAGCTAAAGCATAGAATTGATAGCACTGCAATCATACTGATATACATTTATGATTTAACCAGTAAACCAGTGCAAATAAAAACAGTCTTCATACATAAAATTCCTAATAACTCATGTAGTTATTCTGCCCTCCAGGAGCTAGAGTGTAACTGTGTGCTCCTAAAGTGCAGTTTGTGCAGGGCACCCTTCTCCAAGGAATGGAGGAGGAAAGAGGTGAAGGAGAGGGTGGACACCTGACAGGTTACCTTGCTCCATCAGCCAGGTGAGCAAGGTCAGCTGCAGTGAGAATGGATGCTCGTGGCATAGCCCTGTTGTGATTGGAGCAGAAGGCTTCTGTGAATTTGCTTCTGAACTGAAGCCTTTGCATGTGCGTGGCACTGCAGAGACGTGGTGAGGAAGAACTATGCACGTAACTTAATTTATTTATAGCCAATTTCATGTTGCCCAGAATTCATCTTCAAAGGCATCTGTGTGAGACACTCCATGTGAGAGATGAGTGCACACCGCAACCTTGCAACAGTGCCCTGCAGCGCCGAAGGCTAGGGAGGCGTGGCTGGGACAGGGCGGAGCCAGTGCTCTTTGTTAAACAAGCGCTAGTCACTAAACTTCACCCACCTTCAAGAAGAAAGCTGCACAGTTCGTGCAGTTGCCATTTCTACAGTAAACAGACGTGGGTATCCAAGCGAGAGGCGTCGCAGAGCCAGGGAATTCTCATCTGTGCTCCTTTACTGAACTCTAGTTTCTTTCACATTCTGGAGAAACAATTACGCAAGGTTGTAGTACCATTTTAAAAACTGGAGAAATTGGCCTCCCTTTGCGTCTCTCTTTGAAGACTTTGAGACAGCCAGTTGCCAATTATTTTACTGTTTTAAGGAATCATGATGCTAAAACAGAAGTCTCTCTTAAATCAACTCCTCTAGTAGGGCTAACCCCAATGAAAACTTCAAAGTACCTAAATTCGGCAAGAGTCCTGGATTTCCAGTGATGTGGAGGGAGAAAATAGCCTTTCACCCTTAAGCATAACATATGCTGTAACTTGAAGGGAAAGGAATCTCCGAGGGACCCTGACGCAGCGTCCTGTAATTAAACTCAGATGCAGGTTTGACCCTTACACTCTCACTTCCCCCGGGACACTTGAAAGGAGAATGGATGGAAGACATTAAAAGTTTAGCCTGTTTTGGTTGCTTCAGCAGATGCAGCTGCTGTTGCTTCAGCACTCCAGGTCAGTGACCACAGCCTCAGTGTTGACTTGTTCCGAGCGTAAGCGGCAGTGACCATGGTGATGTGAACAAAAGAAATTACACAGGGAATTTCACGGAAGAAGTGGGCTTGAATGATTCACATCAAGCCTAGATAGTCTTCTGGCTGGTTTCTTAGACACCTCCTGTGTTTGTGTTAGCTCTGTGTAATAAAGTCAAAGGACAGATTAATCAGTGTTTAAAATGCATAAGATCAACCGCTGATCTAGACCCTTCTCTGTGTAGATGAGCATTTGGTATCCAAAGAGTATGGATTAGTTTTCTCTTCTGCCCATCTCTCTGAAGCCTGCTTGGGTGGGCTGTACGTGGGCACAGATAAGGTTTGGAGCACGGGGAAGTAGACTCTTTCTAAACAAAGTCCTGCTTTTTACATTGTGGATCGATCCGTAGCATGGACACTGACAGGAGTCATGTGTCTAATTCTTTGCATCAGAATGGGAGAAAATGTTAGCTAGATACAGTAAATTGTCTTAACCTCCCCCAGAAAATAAGAATGGTTTCATAGTGAGAGGGGTTGGGTGAGTCCAGGGCATAAAATTGCCAGCCGTAAGTAAAGACAAAAACCCTCATCCCTGTCGGGATAAAATAGCATTATATTCCTGGGACTCTGACTATGGACAGGCAATTTTTTGTGAGATTTGCTTTGGTCCAAGAGTAGAGAGTGAGAATAACTTTAAATAATCTATCATCACAATGCCCCAAATCACAACCTTGAACATAAAAGGAGAAAATCTACTTTCACATTAATTTTGCATTGACAAATGGTGGACTAGAACTTTGACAGGAAAGTTATCTTTGGCAAAGATTTTTCTATCAGAAGACAGCTGTATATTGTACGTTATATGTGGTGTTTTTATCATATGCATTTGTTGTTAATTTTAGATTAAAAGAAGAAATCAGATGAACTTGGAAAAGATTCTTCGTCAACGTAGGACAAAACCTATAACACTGATTTGTAGATCTCACTTGATTAATCAGCGTACTATTAGCTGGTGGTACTAAGAAAATTAAATTGCTTGACCATTGATTAGTATTTCCACACACTTAAACTAAAAGGAGATAGTAGCTTTTCTTAATAATTATAACAGCAAAATTTTAACATACCACTCGACAATAAGCCATGTATTTGAAGTAGACATCAGAACACAACATGTGACCCAAAACTGACTATAAGAATGGAGAAGAATTGAAAATGAGAGGAGAGGAGGTCTATTGCTTGGGTGAGCACACAGCTCCAGCGCCCCTTGGAAAGCAACTTCCAATTGCACTGGCTATGAAAGGATGGCTTCAGCGCTCCGGCTGTTTTCTTACCTGTCAAACGCATTTAATCACACTCACCTTGCTCTACTGTATGTTGTTTGGCTTAACAAATTAATGGCTCTAAAGTGCTTTGAAAATATAAATCTCTACATAAATAATAAAACATTACTACAGCCTTGGGATAAGTCTGAAAAAGGAGGGTTAAAGGCTAATGACTTGTCCTTCAGGATTGTAAAGGTTTCAGAAAGCAGTCTTTTCAGCTGGCTATTTCTTGCTCTAACATAACATCTCTGCAGGTCAACTTAAAAAGTCATACTGTATAATTTAAGACTACATAAGCAATTATAATTAAACCATGATGTTAAAAAACTGTCTACTTTAGCCTACAGTATTATGATAGTTAAAGTAAGCAGACAGTTTCTATTCCCTTTTGTTCCTGATATGCTCATGTATGTATTGTTTTATATTTGTGCACATTCTCACACTAGGAAATACTTGCTCATACATGGATGAAAGAATGGTTTCTGGCCTCAAGAAGTTTTCAGCCTTGTCGGGAAGCTAATTGCACACAAATTTCCTGAGCACCTATTTGGATATTTTTAAAGACTATCTGAGTATTGCAGGGGAAGGAGAGATAATTTCTGACACTGATGAGCAGGGAGGATTAGGTCCTGGTGAGCTCAGGGTCGGGTTTTATGCTGGACCCAGCCCGACCTGAGCCCTGAGGAGGAAGCAGCCTCAGCAGGAGCAAGAGCTGAACAAAGATAGCTGAACAAACACAAACACAAAGCCCACGCCGAGAAGCAACAGCTTCAGAGTTTGGAATGTGTCAAAGTAGGTCGGAGAAGATAAAGCTCTAAAGATAGGAGGGAGCCCAATCTGTGGTAGGCTCTTGACTGACAGGGTGAAGTGGGAGGGCTTAATTTAGTACAAAATTGTGAACTACTTCTTAAAGCCAAATAAACATTTTTGTCAGAGTTATTTTACATAGAAAAAATGATCTTTTCAAGATGGCATTGTATGCAATTCATTTAGAAATGTCCTTCCTTCCTATGGTTAGAAAAACAAATAATCTAAACATCACTTTGACACTAGACTTCTGACAGCACATGACGAGACTTTTAAACAAAGGTTATGCTACTATGAAAGGGCAACCAAGGGAACTGGTCTTAAAATGGAACAGGAAATCGTTTTCCACTGAATGCCACCCTTTTCCTTGTTATCATGTCTGTGGAAAGTCACTTTTGTACACGTTTTAATCACTGACATCGTAGGTGTGACCACGGAATTTCAATTTTAGAGCGTTTCTTTAGGTCATTCTTGAACTTGGAGACTGTTAACAACCATTCTCATTAAAGAGAGAAGAGCCTTAGAAAGCAAGGTCTTCACCTCCGTGCCCCTTAGTTTCCAGCGGGTCCTGGTAGCAACAATGTGCTCTTCGGGAAATTCCCCCAGAAGTAATATGGAGTTGGAAGGAGCCTTGCAAGTGCTTTGGTCCCAACGTCATGTTTTAAATGAAAATATTAAATTTGAGAAATAGAAAATGTCCTACTCAATATCCACAGGAAAAGAACAATCTGGGCCAGATCATTTTTTATGAAACTAATGATTTTGAAATTACAGAATTCTGTTTACCAAAAGTATTTCCAAGAGTATCTCCTTTATATTGGGTTCATACAAATATGATATTTCCCTTTAATTTTTTTTTATTTTAAAGAGGAAAAAAGTACAGAATTTCAAAACAAGATGATAGAAGATTACTAATGGCTAATATTTTGTGCATTGCTGTCTTCAGAGTAGTTGCTCAGATTACCAGATATGAGCCTGCATAACTGATGAGACAATAGAAGCACAAACCAGTTTTTTCAATGAACTGAAAGAAGTGAGTAGTGTATTTTATGTATCTTTTGTATCTATCTATCTATCTATCTATCTATCTATCTATCTATCTATTTCTTTTCCCTTCCTTCTTTTCTCCTTTTACCTATCCCAGTTGTTTATTTATTTATTTATTTATTTATTTATGTGTGTGTGTGTGTGTGTGTGTGTGTGTGTGTGTTTTGAGCAGTTTCTTTCCCTTTCACAATATCTATTGTAGCTTTGGGGTCTTACTTACTTTTTCAATTTCTTACACTAGGGAGACAATACGATGTTTACACATGTAAGTTTGATTTACTTCACTTATGCAAATGGTCTCGAGTTGCATTCATTTATCTAACTGGCTTTAGTAATTATGTCAGTGAAGTTGGTTACAAATATGAACAACTTATATGTTAGTAATCTGTTCGTAATTTATATCTTTGTGATTTATTTTTATTTTATGCACTCTTCTAAAAGAAAGCAGCAGCTAATTAAGCTACTTCGATGTGCATATCATAAAATATTTTTCTTTGTTCCCTTAACCTTATGAATTATTCAGTTTTCTCATTATATATCAAAAAGCATTTATATTTGTGCCCATGAAATTTTGATATATGTATATATAAATTGTTATGGCATATTTAGAAACTTTATTTAAATATCCCACTTAAATTAAAATAGATTCCACCAAAGGAAGGCTAGTGGTAAGCAGTCCTACACTGTTAACAGAAAGGATGTCAGTCTGGCTTAAAATTTTCAGAAATCAAAGGTGTTTCATGAAGCAGGAGGTTGGGATTGGCTGGATGAGGATGGTATGTCTTTCTGTAAGTCAAGTTAATTAGACACACAAATAGCACCAGGCTTAATTCTCCTTAGTGATTTTATTTACCTGTGACTGATCGCTTCTTGTTGATTTTTCACTGATTTAAATTTCAAGATTATTTTCCTAAAAAGTTATCTTGTAGCCTTTAACATACAATTGTACATGCTACACATCATTCTCCAGGTTTGTGTGGGACATTTAAACTATATCCCAGTATTGTGTAATCCAGAGAATGTGAATGTTAAGAAATACATTTGACTTTATCAACCCTACTTCACTGAAAGCGACCGTGACTGAGTTACCAGTTATTAGTTACATAAAATGTGCATAAAGATTTTTGAAGGGAAAAAGAAGGTCCCTGTAAAGAAAACTTTGGGTTGATGTTGCATAGTTTCATATTTCTTCTTTTCTCAGCTTTCATTTAGTTAGTGTTACTTACAATTCTTATCTCTTCAACACAGTATTGTGTTAAAATTATCACATAGCAGTTAAGACTACAGCCAGTATTGACTTCATCATTTGTGAGGCCTAAACCATAGTGTAAGTGAAAGCACCTTTGGAAAATTTGTTTAGAATTTGCACACAGAGAGAAAGGTACTGAGTGAGCCTGTGGTCTCTAGGCCTAGGGCCAAGTCAGACTCCTTAGTGGGGAAGGTTTGCAGACATGGAAAGCCACACACTGACCTTGTGCTCTTCTACAAAGGACTGTCAGATCTCTATACTAGCAATAAAGCAAAGCTTTTGCTTACCTTTTCTCCTGAATTCCTGTTAATTCTTTTCATAAGACAAATTTTACTACAGAGATGTAACTGTAGCTTTCCTCATTTCTGAACTTAGGTGCAGGAGCTCATGTTGGCGATAAATTTTCGAGTTTGCTTATGTGTTTGTTTCTTATTGCTGCTATGATAAACTACCACCAGCTGAGTGATTTTTACAACCTGTAATCCTTCTGTTCCTGAGGGCAGAAGTTTGAAAAGTCTTTTATTGGCAAAACAAGGTGTCCACAAGGCTATTTCTCCCAGAAGTTTTAGGGGAGAATCAGTTTCCCTCTTCAGCTTCAAAGCAAAGCAACATCTTGAAGCTGACTTCCTGTCCTCTGACACTGGGCCTTTGTCTTCACCCCTCACTCTTTAACATTTTAATGAACTCCGACTACTCTGAAGGCAGCAAACCTGCCTCGCGGTTCTTTGCTTGGTTTTACGCACAGCAGTCTCCTTTGCTATGTACAATAGCTTATTCACAAGGGCAAAATATTAAAATGCGCCTATCCCCTGAGATATATAAGCCTGCCTACCACCGGTATTTTTTTTTGTTATACAAGTACTTTCTATTAATACAATGATTTTTCATAAGCAATAATGTATATCATCTCAAAATTCTCTGGCTTAAAAAGTAAAATTTGCCTAGACTTTTACTCAAGCAGATGAGAAGAGAAATCTCAAATTTAGTTTGAAATGAAAAAGATATCTGATTATTGTCTTTAGGCAAGAATATCACTTTACAATCAGAGAGTACCTATGACATGTGTAAAATATCTTTACTTTCTAGCTAGAAAAGAAAGATCCGAAAGCTAATGTTTATAAAAGTACATTTTCTATCAGCGTACACATTCTCTTTCTTTACAGACACATGTACACATATGGACGTGTATAAGTTCATATTTTGTTGCATTACCAAGCACTGTCAATTTTTTTCTACCAACTTCATTTATAATAGTTTTATTTTTATAGATTCAAATTTTCTAATCCTTTTGTGGACTGTAAAACTCAATGTTTCTCACAAAATGGTTACTGAATACTTAAAAGACTTGGTCTCGGCTTTGTGCTCACATTTATTGCATGTCCAACCTAATAATAGGAATTATAGGGACTAGAAAGCGTATACTAAAAGTTTTGGGGGGAAATGATGCGATCCACAGGCAGAGACATAAATTCAATAAAACAAGATATGGATCGGTGCCTGCGCGGGGTGGTCTGCGCGCTCCTTGTTCATCTGGAAAGCTTGGAAAACCTGTAGTAAGGGAAAGTCCTATTGAAGTTGAGAGGAGAAAGTCCTCCTGTGAGTGAAAGAAGGAGGCCAAGGCTCCTGGGACTCAAGCAGGGCCAGCAGAATGCAGCGGTCATTGCAAAGGGAAAAGACCAGCTAGCGTTACACAAAATAAGGCAAATCCCAGCAGCACTCACGGGTTGCTGAATAATCAGGTGTGATCTTCAAGGCAATACAGTTGCCTGTTAAGGTTTAGTGATTTTTCCCTTTTGAAAGCATGAACAAGGAAGATGCGAAAGGACAGTGCACTATGGTGCCCAATAAGCAATTTGGGTCAAAATATTCAAAACAGGCTCTGGGAGAGAAACCTGTGCAGATTAGAAAGATGGCTGCAGGCCACTAGCACAGCGTGATCAAAGCTTAGTGTTCAGGTTAATAGCAACAGAAAACTGGGCAGACTTAGGGAACATCTCAGAGACACACTCAAAATGGAGCACTGGCGGCATGTGGAGGACACGGCGACAGTTCTGTGACACACCTAAGCCCTGGGGTGATGGTGACCACGCTGTGTATCTTTGAATGAATGCTTGGTAGATGCCAGACACTGCTCTCCATGCTTTCCATGGTAACAATTTAGCACGCATCCTTACATAGATATGAGGACTCTCTAACAGCGTGTAAGCAATTTCCCCAAGTGACCAGCTAATATTTAAGGCCTAGTGTTTGAAACCCCCAACCTACACCCTTTACTTTAAAGGCTTCAGCACTGGGCTAACGTACCTTTTCTTTGTGTTCCTAAATCTTATTCAGTGTTAGAACCATTAAACCTTAGCATCCAGAACATTGTGCATTCATTTCATTTAATCTAAAATTCTTCGCAGTGTAGGGATCACCACTGCAGCTATCATAGAGAAAGAACATTTTCCTCTGCTTGAACACCTTCAGTAATGGGTATTTTATCACCTCTCATTTCCATTTTTGCATGGTCCAGTGGCTAGGAAATTCTTCCTAATTTTGCACTGAAATCTGCTGCCCTTGTAGTCTTCACTGTCTGTCAGCATTCTGCCCTCTGGAATTAGACACGTGCAAAGTCGTATCTGTCTTTCACACACGGCCCCGCAGAGTGTTTGAAAGTGACCATGGTCTTTCCACGTGGGATCGCTGGGCTCAGATGCCATCATAGCCTGCCCCATCCTGGTGGCTCTTTATCCTACCCAGTGTAGCATACATTCATGTCATTCTGTTGTCCCAGAATATATAGTGTCGTTTCCTTTTCCCTCATACCTGGCTCCAGAAATAATCTATTTTCCTCTCCACCAGCACTGATGAACTAATCCAGTGTGTTTAGGTCAGGGCTGCAGACTTTCCACAGTTCACATAGATCCCTAACATCTGATAAAGGAGAACTCAGCCCCAGCTGCAACAGAGCACCTGTGAGCTGGAACCCTGGAAATGCAAGAAACCCGCAGGCACTTGGTTTTCATTTAGATTGCTTAGTCTTCTGCACTCAGCAATGAAGGCCTGGCCAGGGGACTGCTGAAGCCTCTCACTAAAGCGCAGCACGCCTAAACCAGGGAACTTCAAATACGCGTAGGAAGCGCCCTCTCTCCCGCTGTCAGTGAGCCCGGCAATCCCTCGGATGCTCAGTAGGAGCCTCGCTGACTTCTGACTCCCCAAGAGCCTTCCGTGAAATGTTTTGAAAAGCGATAGGTGAGTGGGGCCTATAGTTGAAGTTGTGGGTCAAATTCCAGGTTTGTAGTAGCACATGGGAGACAGAGAAAAATAAATTACTGGGCTTTCAAGTATAGATAGACATAAAATACCTCATGACATGACTGCAGGCTAAGCTCTATTTTATAAATCCACATAATTAAAAATTAGTGGAAGGAGGAATCCAGCTTCTGAAATTTGTTGCCAGTAAAATAATGGCAAAGGAAAATAATGGGAAAATGGGCATCAAATATGAAATAAGATGTGAACTAGAGAGTAGACGAAAATAACTTCCTTTATTACCATATCTTAATGTCCCAGGGATGGCAACCCATCACTCTGTTCTTATATTCCTGACACCTAAAACACTCTCAAAGTAAAGTAGTGCACTTAAGAGAAACTTCTCAGGTAGAAATAACTTTTTGGAAATTATCTTTTAGGAAGAAATTCTATAGGGCATATCTGGTTACTATATAGATATACATTCATATTTCTGATACAAATGTATTTTTCCCTATGACATAACGTCTACATCTTACTTATATCAATTAACTTAAAATAAATATATAGTGATATGTTGATATATATGTATGCATGCATATGTGTATATATAATATATATAAATATGGATGAGATGATAGTAGGTTAATATAATGGTGCACTTAGTTATTGAAGTACAGGAAATGTACCATCATTAACTAGAGAGTTACATTTTCTGGAAAGTTAAAAATGACATTCAACTTCAATTTGTGAATCATTGATTCACAGATTAAATAGATCAGTTGATAAAAGAATCCATTTTATATCCTAAAATCTACAGATGTTAAATTTTTCACAAAAATTTAATTTGATCCTCTGAGCATTTAGCTTTCAGAAGGCTAATGGCTTTTATATTTTAGAGTTGAGAATAATGAGTTTTATAGTTTTTGAAGGGATTTGTAAGAGGTAAGTGAAAATCCAAATTCAGTTTTTGGACTGCATACCCTGGTTCTTTTTGTACATTATAATGTTCAAAAGGAACTTTTGTATACAGTTTTGCCACCAATAAAACTCAATTGATAAACATATAATATCTTAAGACTTAAATTTTATTTTACAAGTATGTAGAAATCAATGCTACAAGTGAGCAGTTGTATATACTTGTTATATGCAGTATAACAATATAACATTTTGAAGAATGTATGGATTTTGGCATAGCTAATTAAGGTAATTTCTACGTATGCATTTCCTCACCTATTTATTTTTTGAGGAGATGTCTGGATATATTTT
Source organism: Chinchilla lanigera (assembly GCF_000276665.1). Lineage (NCBI taxonomy): Eukaryota > Metazoa > Chordata > Mammalia > Rodentia > Chinchillidae > Chinchilla > Chinchilla lanigera. The sequence continues at coordinate 1,721,771 of NW_004955410.1, forward strand.
GTGTAATTTTTAGAAAAGCCAAGATAGTGAAAAGCAAGAATTAGTTTTGAGGTGTTCTTTACTTTGAAACAAAACAATTTGCTTCCTTAACAAAAAAGTGTCTGAACTAGTCAGAAAGAGGGGAAATACAGCTGGTTGTTTAGCAGTAAGTCTGGGTGTGTGTATGGAGGGGATTTTATGACTCCAGTGAAACCATTCAGAAATTGTAACACAGTCCAAGTCTGCTTGGTACTCCAGCAGGCATTCTTGATTTGTACTTCTCAGTCTGATTTCGGGAAGACGCAGTTTTCCTTCACAAACTGCCTTGGTGCCAACATGCAAGGATTAATTCTATAATAAATTATGGGGACCGTAAAGCTTTCTGGTCCAGTTTGCCTCTTAAGGAACAATCTTTTATGTCATCTTATAAAACTTAACTTCTGTTTTATTTGTTAGTCATTCTGGTATAATAAACTGTCTGAATTTGGGGCATTTGCTCATAGTTTTGGGTTTGAATGCATTCTTTCTTGGTGCATTGTTTAGTGATGGTTGTGGAGCTACTTATGAGTCAAAGCACCTGCAAATGCCTGGAGAACGCTAACATCTGACTTGCAGTCTGAGTAACGTCATCACACCTAATGTGTATGCAAATATAGAGCCCGTATGATTCTAGGCTTCAGCTGCTTTTCATCTATGTCTTTTTCTGTCTATTTTGCATCTAGAGAGAGTGAATCCTTGTTCACCCAGGACTGTATTCTGATCACTTGGCTTCAGTTTTGTGTGAAGTCATATCACATAGAATACACACATAGGCCCTTCTTAAGATCACTGTTGAATTAGTAAGCTTATTCAGAGAAATAAACAGAAATGTGGATTGTTTGGAGATATTCTGTTGAATGATTTGGTGGCAGAGATTACCAGTGTAACATTTTTTGGCAATTTAGAAAAACTGTTGAAATTTTTCATGCCCTTCTTATAGCACTATACAGTGTTATTTCATCATGTAAGGGATTTATTTTGTAGATTTTAAGCTTACATTGGTCAAATGTATCATAGTTAGTAAATCTATTACAGAAATTTATAAATGCAAATCTATCTTCTTTGCTCACTTGCATGGGTAGATTACTTTAAAGAAAGCAAGACATATTTGCTTTACTAGCTTTCTTAAATTTTCAAAAATAGTCTATTCCTAATGAATGGCTGCCTTGTTGGCACCCAGATACAGTATAGGAAGATAAAAATCGTCATAATAAAAATAGTGTCGTGCAGGTAGAACTCAGGATTCTTACCTACCACTCAAAAGTTAGCTCATCTAAGTCTACTTTGGGAAAAGCTGGGAAAAGACAACTTAGCCAAAACTTAGCCAGTACTATCCATTTTCTTCATGGATAGTAATGGCTTTCACTGGAAATATGAAGCATAAAACAGGAGTTCTATCCTCCAGGAAAGAAAAGATTATTTTCTTTCATGAGTTCTGGGTAGGAAGATGCACATAACATTTTTGAGGATCAAATGCAAATGCGTGTCAATATGCTTCACACTCTGCTATGGACTACAACAATGGCCACACAGAGATCATCAGGGTAATATTAACTTCAGGCCACTTTGGTTGGGGTTTAACATACTGAATTGATGACATGACAGTGCTACACTGAGGATGGCAATTAGTGCAAAAAGCCCACGCATGGCCCATGTTCTGTCACCACCAGAGATTCGGACAGACAAAGACTGACCCAGAAGTAGCATGAACTGGGCACATTCTACAGAGGAAACCTTGACCAGGCAAAACCTCTTAGGTCATTAGACTTGAATCTCAGTGGATTAGTCTTTCTGAACTATCAAAATATGTGCAAGTTTTGCGGGGCTGCCATAACAAATTTCTACAAATTGAGTAGATTAAAAAGTCAGGAATTAATTTTTGCAAAGTTATGAAGGATAAATGTCTGAAGTCAATGTGTCCATAGATTCGCTTCTTCTAAAAGCTCTGAGGAGGAATCCTTCTTTGTTTCTTCCAGAAGAGATACCAGAAGTCCTTGCACATCCTCCGCTTGTAGAATCGTCACAACTTTTCTGGTCTCGCCAGGACACCTTGCTTCTTTGTGTCCATTCAGTCCGTGTTCAAGGTTTCCTCTTATGAAGATAGCAGTCCTTGGGTGTAAGGGATAATCTCACCAGTGTGATGTCATCCTGAGTTCACTATATCTGTGTCCAAATGAGGTTACCTTCATAGACACTTAGGGTAATGACTCCAACATATCTTTTCTGGGGATAAAAATTCAGCACACAAAAAAGTCATAAAGTCCAAAATTTGAACATACTTTGTAGATGAAAGCAGCAACATAGGCAATTTGAAGACTGATCCTGGGCTTGGACCTGCCAGGGAAAATGTCCTGCCCGTGGCCTTGTCAAGCATATTAGGTTTTGCCACTGAGGTTGTAACCATTCTAGAGGAAAAAGGCAGCATGTGTGAGTCTTTGCCCTGTGTACATATATTCATATGGAAATATTTTGAATGATCAACATCCAGTTGAAGGAATCAAGAGTTTATATAATCCCATGTCCTGAATTTCTATATTATCTTTTTATCCTTTATTCTCAAAATTAGGTAATATGATGTTAGAGGAGAAACCGAAACAGAAAGTGACCATTGATTTTATACCCCATATTCCTTAGCATTATAAAGTAATCAAATAACACTGTCTGGCTTCTATCCATCATACTTATTATAGTTTAGTTGCTATAATTTCTGCCTTAATACACCTTTCAAAAATAGATAAAATAACGTGCCACAACAAAATACTACTATTGTTAGCAAGCAACAGATTAATACAGTCATACGGCATTCCACCCTCAATGTACTTATTTTTGGGCCAGCCTATTGTTCAAAAAAAATCTTGCTGATCAGTCCAAAGGCAGAAAATCTAATTCAGAAATGATTTAACTAGTTTTCCAATATAACTCTTCCTAATAATGAAAATGTTCTTTTAATCTAGGGTGTTAAATACGGAGGCCACTAGCGCCACCCATCTATCAATCCTTTGACATTTGTCTAGAATGGATGAGGAACCGAAATCGGCCTGTTGGATTTCATTTAACCTTAAGCAGACAGGCATGGCTGGCAGTTACCATGCCGGACATCACTGTTCTGACTGCTTGTCTGGTCCTCCCAGGGACGGGACTTTGCCTTAGGACACTGCATTCTTCACATCTCAAATCGGACCGCGCGGCAGCATTCCAAAACTGGGCAGTGCCTTAATTTGTCTTTTTTCACATCAGCGTTACATTTCCTTTGTGAACAAAGGAAATCTTCAGTGGGGTGAGGAAGAAGAGACATGATGAATTGGTCTGCTAGACCCAAGTCATTAAAGAATAGAATTTGCTCAGGCACGATTGCCTCGTCCTTTCTAGCTCGTTTAACTAACTGCTCATTACCCCGAGAACTGGAAAACACCTTGGGGTTCAATCTTATCTAGCTGACAAAGGTCACTGTGAAAGCTGTGTGAAAGTGACTCTGCCCTAACAGAAAATGCTCCCACCTGAAGCCCTGCTCGTCCATAAAATATCACTTGCCATCGTTTTGCCAGGTTCAGCAGTCATACTGAAAATAAAATGAGCTTTTTATATGATACGATTTCAAACACGGGAAATATTTTATTGTGGCTATTTTATTTGATATACTGTCAACACGCTAAAAATTTGAACCTTCTTATTTTTCTTCTAACATGCTTTCATTATCGGTGGGAAGTGTGTCATACACTTTGTTAGGTTACATGTATTTGCAACTTAATCAGGACTTTATAGTACACATTTAGAGAAAACATGAAGGAGTGATTTGAGGTTTATGGTGTAATACTCTGAGGTTTCTCGTAATCAAAGCAGCAAGTGTGTAATTCTGCTCACTATTGGAATTTTATGTTTATCCCAACAAAGTACAACTCTTATGCAACATTCTAAATGTAAAAAATTTCATATCAAATCTTACCAATAGGCATTCATGATGTACTTGGCTCTTGGAGATGCTTTTTAAATTCAAATTTGTGGGATTTTCCTTATTTTTCCAAATCCTTTGACATCAAAAAATATAGGAAAAATCTTATCATTTAAGTCTCTGAACCTGAATACCTTTCATATTGCAAAAATATAGAGATATAATTGGAGTACTGAAATAAAGCCATGGAGATATAAGATAAATAATTGTAAAATGGTAAGCCACAATGTGTTATGTGAGAAAAGGGAAGGGGAGAAATACAACAGTTTTCATTGAGTACAAAAGAACTTCACTGTGAATAGGCCACTAGTACCAGCGGTTCCTCTTTGCCTATGCATAAAATATTGCTTCACATGAATCCGTTTTTCACAATCAATTCTCCAGGAACGTGCTGGTGTTGATTTTCCATCTCTCACTGAGCCTGTCCTTCATTGCTTGCTGTACAAAAGCTGAGGGGAACCCTTGCACTGCCTTTTCAGGCTGCACTGTGTTGAACTTCCTTGGTCAGTAGGGGTGCTGGCTGGACGGGACAGGAAGGAAGAGCTGTCTTACCTGGAAAACTTTGTTGGACAGTGCCTGCAAAGACATCCTCCCCAGAAGTCCCTCCTGTGTTGTAGATACCTCGCTCCTGAAGAGCAGGGTAGCTCTAGTTTCCAGGAGTCATTGGCTACTACACCCTGGCGAGGTCCTATTGAGACACCTCCCTATGAAGGGCTGTCTCTGTCATACCGTAAGATAGCGTCCCAGCACATTTTGCCATTAGATGTGGCACATGACAACCCTCTCTGCTGCAGTGACACAACAATGCCCTCCAGATCCCAGCCACGTGGAAGGCAAGGTTCTCATGTGTGCCCTGTCTCAACCCCCGAGGGGAGTGGCTGCCCTTTCATAGCTGTTATTCGTATGTTTATGCAGTTCCTTCAGCTATTACAAGCTAATTTTTCAATTACTCATATCTCCTGTTCAAATCAATAATTGTGTCTATTATTTTCCTTGTTCAAGTTACGGTGTGATGTCTGTTGCTTAATTGGACCATAGCTCTTAAGTGGGTATCTTTTGATAAGAAGCTGGACAAAGGCTACTTTATTGTCATTTGTGAGAACTGTCAGAGAAGCGCTAGTCACGCGCACCCACCCACCGCTATGCACTCACAGTCCATTGAGCAGTGGCACCCAAAGTCTGTCCACGTGCTCACGCCTAGAGCCTGCGAATGTGCCCTTATTCGAAGGAGAAAATACAAGTCGTTGCAAATGTGATTAACTTGACCTGAAAAGAAAATCACCCTGGGTTACCTGGGTGTGCCTGGAGTCAGTGCCAAGAACTCTTTCAATAGTTTGGCTCAGGGAGATTAAAGGGCAGGAATAAATACAAAGATACAATGTCAAGATGGGCAAAGAATTGCCGTGGACCCCAAGTCAACCAACAAACGGCTCCCCCAGAAGCTGGCGTGGGGGGAGGGATTTTCATCCCCAGAGAGTCTGGAGGGAGTGTGTGAGTGCTGACACTTTGAGGCCAGACTTCCGGCCTCTGCTACGGCAAAATAGTAAATTTCTGTTGTATTAAACCATTAAGTTTGTGGCAACTCATTATGAGAGCCTCAGAAGCCACATGGGGGGCAAGTGGGATCGACACGAGCCTCCCGGGGGTGGAGCATTAAGAATGTGTCATCTGAATTCCAATTGGATCCAGATATGACCAGCATTTTCTTCTACTGATTGAAATGAATGTGACGATCACTGTTCTTTATCAGAAAATATATGCTGTTCAATCATGACTAATGTGTACACTTGCGATTCAGTGTGGTGTGAAAGAGTTTACACTGAACTTTAAAGCCAAGCAAAACTGTCAGAAGTCACGATGAGGCAATGATGCCCTTGACGATACTCATGTTGTTAGCAGCTGGTGTCTTTTTAACCTCAGTGTCCCACGTCTGACCTTCCTTGGGATTAGGGTTAGGGATGCTTTAAATTGATTATCAAATGATACTAAGAGTCATTAGAAATGAAAATAGCCACAAGACTAAGACTGTTCTGAGTACTGTCCTTATTGTTCTATCGTTTATGTCCATACACACAATAAAATCTATGGATATTAATAAGATATTAAATTAATTTACTAAGAAGAAACATGAATCATATTCAGAAAATTCTCCTACCAGTAATTCCACTTTTGTAAATTTGAGACCTTGTTCTCACATCTTGTTCCCCCAAGTACTACTATGTACTTAAGTCATCACATGTACCATTTCAGTAAGAAATACATTTTCTTATTAAAATCTTAATTGGTCTCCACATGTTACTGCATGAAATTGTGATAATAGATACAGTAGCAGCTAAACTTCTTCTAAGAATTAAAAGACAGTGAAAGAAGTTTATAAGTTAGTCCCTTCCTCCTAAGACACTGTGTTTTTGTTGTATTTACCTTCTACGGAAATAATGAGATAATAAGAAAAAGGTAGTACACACTTAATGCCTTCCATAACCTAGTGTTTCATTTCACAATTTATACACTCCTCAAGGTAGGCTTAAATCCTCTCCAATTTATCGTTGTCTCAGGAAGCAGCAGTCCAAGTTCAATTTTGAGTTAGAATTCAGTGGGTCAGCTTTCAGGAGTAGAAAATAAGGTAACTATCTCTTACTAGAAATTCCAAGGAAATAAAATGTCTTATGGCAAGTCTATGACATTAAAATTTTCTTGAGTTATTTGTAGCTAACAAAACCTGGCTTTCTATAACTAAGTAATCTATAACTATATAATTTTATAAATCCATAATTTTATCTATAATAATGTTACTACAGCGACATCTGAAATATAGTAAAGTATATCAACAAAACTGAGGGTAATGCTGATGTTTCTTGAGGAGAGGCTAAGTAAAAATTACAGTTTAAGGAAAATGAGATGCAGACTTTCTCAATACTTTGTATAACTGTATAGTTAAAACTTGCTTTTCAATAGTTTATATGTTATACTTGTAGCAAGTAATTATTTTATTTTATCAAATCTATATACATTTGGATGTTAGGAGACCCTAGCATGGATAGGCTCACAAAATTTAGATGTTTAGATGTGGAAACTAGCAGTAGTATTTATCACTGAAAGGTACTTTTCTCTCTTGCACAGTTATTTTTTAGTTCATAATTTTAAAAATGATACCTTGAAATTTCAGGCAATTTAAATTTCACTGATTTGTTTTCCCCAAAGTATCTGAACACATTCCACGTGATACTGATCCAAAGTATTTTTCAAAAAATAGAGGGAGCCTGCTTTATAACCAAGATAAGCTTTTACACTGAGTAAGGCTTTTAGCCAGGCGCTTCGAGTGTGAAAACGGGCCTCCGAGTTTGACTCCCAGCTGCTGCCACGGAAATTTCCGAACCTTCTCCGCGGTCTGGAGAGACGCAGGTATCCGGGAGTGCCTTAGGGGCTCCTTCGAGGGAAAGACGACAGTGTGCCCGCTGGTCCTGGGCACGGTCTTGGCCAGACACTGGGCTGCGGGCTGAGAGATGCCTGCTCTTCGGGGAGGGGATGACAAGCGCACTTTCTAATTCCTCAGTTCACCAACAGTCTACTCTCCCTCCACGCTGAGACCTTGGGAGAAGCGAAGCGGCAGCCCTTGCTGGCCCGGCAAGGTGCTGGCCTCCCTGTCCCACACGGCGGCAGCGGGGTCCCGGCACCCGCGTCACGGGGCTCTGTGCGGGGGATTTCCTGACACGTGAAATCTGAAAAGCAGCACAAGCAAATTATTGAATAAAAAGGTGTGAATTCATAAACATCAAAGGCACAACTGCTTTTAACTTTAGACTTTGTTCAGAGTCCTGTTTCAAAAAAGATATAAAGTTTCCAAAGTATCCAGTTTTAACTGAGTAATGTGTTGCCATTTCTATAATCAAAAATGTGTGATGCTGGTTCAAGGGCACTGAGCTTCAGTTACAGAGTGGGAATAAATCCTGGGGCTCTGAGGTGCAGGGCGGTGTGCCGCGTTAATGCTGCCCTGTGCGTTTGCCGGTTGCTAAGAGTAAATCTTGAGTGTTCACACGCAAATAGTACTTATATGAGGTGATAGGCCCGTTAATTACCTGGATTTGTGGGGATGTTTTCACGAAGCATATGTATATCAAAATGTCACACTGTGTACAGTAAATCTGTATGATTCTGATTTGTCCATTGTACTCCATAAACCTGAAAAGAAAGCTATGGTGCTTTCTGCTCTTACACTGTAATCTCCACGTGACTAAAAAATCAGGAAAGGTGCTGTAATTACATCCTGGAGTGACGGGGTTGCTCCCCATCCATCTCTCCATCCTCCAGTTGGAACTGAAATTTAGTGCACCCAATAATTTCAGGGTGTTTTAAAGTCCTGGGTTTTTCAGCTCAGATAGATTGAATCTACTGCATTTTTATGATGCTTTCTTAGGAGGTGAACTCATTTTGTGTAGAGAATAGTCATTTTTTTACTTCAATGCTCCCTTTCATAAATGAAAACTTACAGATGCACAGTGAATATAAACTAACATCCTCTAGCAATTTTAAATCAGGTAAGTGTTACACCGAATCACATAAAAGTTACTCAGGGCCTAATGAAAACGATGCAGTACAAACTTCCATGTTCTCCTTGTAACAAAGAGTTCAAGAGTGTAGGACGTGCCTCAGTGCCTGTGATCTTAGTTAGTAGGTTGGAAAGATTTACCGAAGATATTACAGGTAAAAGCATCACTGTTTTGGCTCATCTCCACTGTCAGTCACAATGTGTGACACGGAGCTTGTCAAGCCGGTGGCCAGGTACTTACGCCGGTGGCAGTCTCAGGGAAAACATGAACTAAGTGGCGCGAGCCAGTGAGCAGAACCTGGGTTGTTTCTGAAGACAGATTCTCATCCCATAAAGAAATGTGTGACTAGCTAAATAAAAACTACTGACAGCTACACAAAACGGCCACGAGATGAATCACATTATTTTCAATGATAACCATTCATTGAACAATTTTTACATCTGGTTATATTTCATTTTCACATATAACATTTGATCTCTGGAGTATCATACTTTTCACATTACTGTAAGAAAAAAAATTCTAAAGGGCAAAGAACACCCAGTGTATTAGCGATGTCTCTTCTATTACATAATTAATAACTTTAAGTGATTTATTGTGTATAATAGAACAAAAATGAATTCTATGCTTTTCATGAGACATGTGCTTGAAAACAATGTATACAATATATTAAAAATCCTAGAACTGTTTCTCCATTTTTATGTTATTGGTTTACTAATTAATAACCTTCCTTTTAATATGAAAATTCATTTCTTATTTTTTTAAAAACATGCTAGGACAGAAAAAATTCTGCTTTATTAGGATAATTTGGTGCAGTTTAGTTTGGTTGAATTATGTTCTCTATTTTTTTGAATAAGAACAAATATTCCTCCTTTGTGACATAATTTTCAACTCTTAACTTTCATGGTTACGTTTCAACATTTTGTTGTTACTTAACTGAATAGGAAACAAAATTTTTCCCTCTCTGGCTCTTTTGATCATATTTTGAAAGTCTAAATATCCCCTGAAAATTCTTTAACTTCCCAAAACTGGGTCATTAAAAAAAAGAAATAAAATAAATGTTCAGAATATGTTTTATGCCTAAACCAGGAGCATAATTATTTGTTCATTTATTTGTTTGTTTGAGACAGGGTCTTGCTATGTGGTCCAGGCCGGCCTCCAAATTGCAGAAAACTTCCTGTCTCAACCTCCTAAGTGCTGGGATTATAGGTACACACTAGCATAAAATGTTTTATTTCATCACAGAGAAAGCTATAGTTTAGAAATATTTAGGCTTGCATAATATATTATAAGCATTGCCATGGGAAGAATTATCAATGTGAAGAGAAAGCTAGCTTAGGTTAAAGTCACATAGGTAAAATGTTATTGGTGGGAATATTTCAGAAACTGTATATTTTAGGAGCAATTTGTACAAAGTTTCTGCATTCATTCTGTCATATTTTTATTGTTACATGTTATACATGGATTTCATTTTGATGGTTTTGTGCACGTATCCATCATCATACCTCAGTAGCTCTCAGCCCGTCTCTAGCTATGTATCTCTCATGTCCTCCCCCCTTATCCCTTCCACTTCCTGTTTTCCTTTCTCTCCCTCTGTCTCCTCTCTCATCCTCCCTCTTTTAAAATTCTGCATATGCGAGAAAGCAGAACTTTCTGAATCAGTATTATTTCACTTAAAATAGCTCCATGCATTTTTTGGCAAAGACATGACTTTATTGCCTATGTGTGAAAAATGCTCCTTTAGGTGTATATACCACATTGCTTTATCCATTCTTCAGTTGACTGGTATCTAGACTTTAGCAAATAGTACCTAAGGAGCTGCTGTGGTATGTGTTCTAGTATCTTATTTTTTATCTCTAATTTTATGAATTTTTAATCTTCCTAATCTTTCTATTAGTTTGGCT
>NW_004955410.1:1763796-1869032 GCF_000276665.1 Chinchilla lanigera
GGTTTGCTCTGGCTGCTTTGCTGTTCAGTTGCTATTACCCCTTTGCTCTTGTTGGTTTGCTACCTTCTGCCTCAGAGCCAGCCAAGTATGGACTGAAACCTCCACAAACTGTAAGCTAAATAAACCTTCCTCCCTTCATTTTGGACGTTGGGTATTTTGTCTCAGAAATGAGAGAAAAGTAACCAAGACACCTTGGGAAAGTTACACTCAGCTGGGGTCGCACGCGGGTCCCCTTGCCAGGCTTCCCCTCTCCTTCGTTTGAGAATCTGACTCCACCTGTCCTGGATGTCATGAGTTCTGCAGTTTGCAGGGCTGCAGGGCTATCACTGCATGGGGTATTTCTCAGTTTGGGTGTGCCTGATGTCTTCTCACAGGTAGACCCGCCTTCCGTGTTTCCGGTAGCAATGTCCCGGATGAGGCTGCGGGCTCTCATTGCACCGTTCCAGGTAATGCACAAGTTCGCGTCCAGGGGGCGCTGCTCCCACCGCAGAGGGCCCGGCCCAGCGTCTCCGCCCTTGTCCTCTGGAGCGAGTGAGCGCTTGTGCGCAGGCAGCTCCAGACAGCGGCGCTGCGATGCCTTCTTCAGCGGCCGCCCCCTAGTGTGGCAGTGGACGAGCCCGGCCTGAACTCATGAGGATGAGATGGCAGCAAAGAGTGATTTTTACTCCTGCTGCGTGCTGCCCGTCCCAGGCACGTACTCGTTTACTGGTTGCGATTCCTAAGTGTGGCATCAGCTTGAGTAAGAGGCACCAGCTGGTCGCTCTGCGCAGCTCCGGGGCCGTGACGGGTTACGGAAGAGGAAGGCCCGGCCTGGCTTCGGGTGGCACCGACCAGCAGGCGCGAGGCCTGGGTGGGATCAAAAGGCCGAGGAGAGGAAGTCTTCTGGGAGCAGCTCCAGTCTCTGTCTCTTGAAGCGTCTCCAGGTCGCGCACAGACCCACTGTCTTCCTGGCAGGGAGTCGAGCCCTCCAGGATCCTCCGTGAGTGCCAGGCCTTGGGCCTTGGATCGGACCCTTCGGGTCTCCAGCACGCAGGCAGCCCTTTGACTCTTCCACACCTGGCTGTGCAGGCGGCCGCCGTCGGCCCACCTCGTAAACTCCATAGGAGTATAACCTGTTCCTGCGGTGAACCCTGACTGATTCGCTCTTGTGGCGCAGTGATTTCGCGCTGACTCACAGGCTGCAGTCTGTCCAATCTCGGTGTCACCACCACGTGGTTACCCTATCCTGCAGCAGGCCCGCGGCAACCGAGCCCGCGGGCTCCTGGGCACTTGGTCATGTTCTTTTCTCCAGGCCTCTTGACCGGCAGAAGATGTCCCTGCGTCACACTCTGCAGGTCCAGTTCCTGGCCCAGCCCTGGAGTCTGCTGTTTCTCTGAAAGTCTCTGCTTCTTTTTAGTGGGGAGAGGTATTTGCAGGCTGAAAAGTCAAGTGAGCACTGGGTACAACTGTTACTCGCGGAGGCTTCCAATGACGCCAAGTCCCTCTGACGTTTGTACCTTCTTGGTGTCCAGGAGAAACCTGGCTTCCATTACCCTTAATAGATCGACATATTTGCTAAATCCTCCAGGGCAGCTGTTCTCCCTCAACTGCCAGATGCCTTCTTCCTTCTCCGGGATGCACAGGCTTTGCTTGGAGTCCACTGCTGGTCACCTGGGCCTCCTCTGGGCCTCCTTTGGGGATCACTGCCTGACACCATGGATGCCCAGGGGAAAGCTGGCCGAACAGGTGGAGAAGGGAGAGGAGTGGAGGGCAGGGAGGAGCGGTGTGAGAGTACTAACTGTCTTTCCATATTTTCTCTTAGATGGGCAGAAACGTTCTAGGCTGTGTGAAGTTTAGGTAACAAGAATAGATATTATACAGTTACTGTGATCTGCGCTTTACTGGTTGCAATGCTGCTTCAAAAAAGGGCCTAAAGCCCATGAGGAGAGTTTTCTAAAGCGAATTTGTTTATTCATCACCTTTCAACCCTTACTTCAACAAAAAAGTAGACACATAAAAGATATATCTTATGTCTGGGGCTGAATTTTATTAAGTGTAGTCTTTTATTGTTAGGAGAACTTTTTATGTTACATAGCTAAAAATTGAGAAAAACCTATGAAAATGGCTTTGACTCTTTCTTGTGGAAGAAGTACATATTATCAAAGCCTGAACATTTCTCCATAAACACAGCTTTCCAGGATTCCATTATCTACCACTGGCAAGGACTTAGCAATAATGACACATTCTAGTCTTTCACAGACATATGATGAGCACAAGCTCAGTATGCTCAGACGGTGAGCTAAATATAAAAGGAATGCTTTATAAAGTGCCATTTAGATTCCAGTGTAATAGAGATGTAATGCATATGTCAAGTTATTGAGTTGTCAACTTAAATAGAAGCCAGGATGTCATTCAGTAATTATTGCTATTTAGGCCTGAGGCATTAGTGCTAATATTAGCATGCAAGTGTTAAGTACGAACAGCAAAAAAGGGAAAGAGAAGAGATTATAGGAGTAAACTCTAAAGATCTCATTATGTTACTAAGGGCCGTATTCTTGCCTGTAGAGATGTGCTGACATTTTAGAATCAGGAAAATTTGTATAAGAATATGCAACCTATTGCAGGGGTATGAGCATGTGCGCACTTATGATATTAAGGAAAGTTTAGTATATTCTTTATAAGTAAAAGTCACCAGGAATTTAGCTGAAATTAAATTTGACGGTTATGTTCTAAGTTGCAACAATATTCCTTGACAGATATTTGGGACTTCAGGAGATCTTTTGCAAAACTCCAGAATAGACCTCAGCTCTCAAAACCTTCACTTTTCTTCTGTGGACATCTCTTGTAAACGAGGTTCAGGTTTTTGTGTATGTGGCAGGTAAATCTCTCTCAGGGGATCACATTTATGATCTCAGAAATCTTTGTCAAAGATGAGAAAGGGAAAGAAGATTTTGAGATATTGTCTCTTGAGGTTTGTAAAATACACACATGCAAACATGGGTATTAAGTCATTTTACCAAGTAGTATAGCTAACATAAAAGTACAGGTTATTTTTAAGGTCACTTAAAGGGATAGGTTAAAACATTTTGTTTGTGGTGTTGTCTGTATGAGCAGCTCAAAAGAAAAAAAGAAAGAAAAAAAGAAAAAGGCAAAAAATAAAACAGATCCACTTGCATCTTTTCCGGTCCATTCCTGAAGAACATTAAGTAATAAAGGATCCACCTGGAGATTAAGATAAAATCTGGTAAGACCAACAATGTCTTTCCTAATTCCCTAGGCAGACACCAGAGTCAGCAAAAGAAACCTGGACTCCTTCCAAGTCTGTTTAAAAGCATATTCTCTCTAGAACAAAAAGCATCTTTATGTGTGCATCCCTCACGCACACACCACCAGCAGCCGGGCTCGAATTTTATAAGATGGAGTAAAACCACAGTGTGGAGCCTCATTCTCTTAAAGGAAGGGATCTGTGCATTTAACGGGCTGCACCAGGCCCAGTGCGGGCGCCCCATCAGGGACGGGGTCCTCTGTGCTGGGAGGCGGCTTCTCCGCAGGCCAGGTCCTCCCTTCCTCCAGGTTATCACAGTGTTCTTCTCTGCCCTGCCCCTCTTGAGCACCCTCCTTTTCTCTTCCCCCTAGAATTTTGAGTTTATGCTTCTGTGAAAACACTGCTTCTAATTAAATGTTTATCTCCTTTGCTGGACTGTAAATTAAAACAGCGACAATGTACTACTTCAAATTTCATGTCAATTCACAGGGGCCGAAATCTCCACACGCATCCCCGGGAGGGTCCTGGACTGAAGATCCCCCACAGGCAAACCTGCTTTTGCTCTTGGCCTTTGTTGAGTAAAGGCCTCCCCATTCCTAAACAGGTTGAGCTCGTTTGTCCTCTGTAGAGCAGCAGCGGGAATTAAAGTCAAGGCTTGTTTTTACAGTCATCCTTAACCCTCTAACACCAGACCACATGAAAGGAACTAGCACAGTTGTAACTACAAGTTTGTTCTTAATTGGAGAATGTGATTGGGAGATTTTTTTTAAAGAAGAAAATGAAAAGCTACTTCCAGGCAATTCTCTGCCTACTGGTTGATGGTATTTCAACACATTCTTGTGGCAAGAAGTACAGCTGATCACTCCACGCCACTGACGAGATGTTCAAGGCACAAAAAGGAAAACTGCAAATAGCCTTGAATAGAAAGACTGGTACTCGGAACAGTGCTTCTGTGAGTGTGTGGTTGACTGGTAGAGCAGGTCTCACCCCTGCTATCTACAGGGAAAGAATGTTAAGACTCAGGGCCCTTGGGCAGCCTCCAATTCTACCACTGATACCAGTGGCTTGATATTCACAGGTGCCAGGGGTGATTAGACACAGAGTGTGTATTTAAATGTTCGAGAGCATTACAATAAAAGACTCGTTACTGGTAATCCCACCAAACATCACCCCTGGTGTCAAACACACTCACCCACTGCTCTCTCCACTCTGAAGCAGCTCGGGAATCTTCATTCACAAGGATCTCTCCTGGGGCTGACGTGGTCTCCTCAGTGTCTTCAGTTAATTCCAAGCGTTTACCTTTCGTGGTCCTTTTCACTTTGGGGAAGGACAGAAGTCACACAGTGCCAGGCTCAGCGAGTGAGGCGGATGAGGATGCAGCGTCGTGTTTTCTCGAGCTGCCTTTCTGTGGGATGCTGCCGGGCAGTAGCATTCATTATATTCTCCATTGTATCTCCTGTAGACGTGAAAGAAGACTTTCAGAATCACCTCAGAAAGGGGTGAAAACACTGGGGTAAGTGGGTCCAAAGCAAGGGGAGGGAGGCCGAGGGGAACTCCTGGCTCTGTGCCTTTCACTGTTAACACTTTTTAAACATTCACTGTATTTTACAATCTCCTATGGCAACCCATAAGTACATCCTCCCAAGTACCTTAAACCACCTCTGGATTACTGTGTAAATCCTAATAAAACACAAATGCTTTGTAAACAGTTGTTGCACTGTATTGCTTGGGAATTAGCGACCAAAAAAAGAAGAAATCATACATGTTCATACAGACGCTATTTTTAAAAATTACTTTTTGATCCATGCTTACTTGAGTCTGAAGTCTCAAACGCTCCAGCAGTTTGAGAGGGTTCCCTGTGTAGAAATGGGTTTGATGCAGAAGTTGCTTGGAGTGTTTTCTTTACCTGTATTTAGGTATTTTTAATTTTGTATATATTTTCTTTGTTGTCTTCCTCAGCCCTTGGACCTTATTATTTCTTGCTGGTTTGAAGGTATTTTTGAAGAACAAGCTCCTGGACCTTCTTATTCTTTCCATTATATTTCTATTTTTATTTCTCTGCCTTTAGATTAACATTTTCAATTGCTTTTTTCATAGTTTTTAACAATGAAACTTGAAAGAGAGAGAAACTTCTCAAAATGTTTTAGGGGCAAAACGAATATTATTTTGTATTTTCACAGGGTATGCCATGTAATATTTAAAGTTTTAGACCCCATGTCTAAGATATTTCAAGTTTCTTCCAGGTCACTTAGAGAGTTTGTAATATGTATAGTATGTGTTCTTCATGTCACATCCCACAAAAACAAACATGACAAATGAGGAAACTGTTTACATGTTAATGACTTAAAAATATTAATCAAGTATATGGCATACCAGCTGGTTTTCTTTTTTTTCTTTAACAGACTGATACATATCTGTTTAAATAGTGTTCTCATCTTGATTGACTTGTACGTCTCACCTGAGTTCAGATGTCAGTGCCAAGGCCAACCTGCTGGGCCTCTTATTTGAAAATATGAAGCGACCTCTTCGACCTCCACTCAGACTCCTGTGCGGTTGCACGTGTGGGGGACCCCAGGAGGAAGAGGAGGCGGAGACAGCGGGCAGGAGGGGATGGGGCGTGTTTCACACTTCCTCTCAGCCCAGGCCTCTCCTCTAGAGCGACTCCCTTCCCACCGTCTCCCTCCTATCGCCCCACCTCCCTGGACCCCAAAACACACATATGGTGTAAATTGTCTGCGTTAGGATAAGCACGTTCTTGCTTGCTCTTTCCCTCCCCCTGGTACTGAGGATTTAAGGTCTTTACACTGAGCTGCACCCTCAGCCCTTTTTTGCATATTTTTATTTTGAGACAGGGTCTCACTAGGCACCCAAACTTGATTCCAACTTGTGGTTATCCTGCCTCAGCTTCCCAGAAGGCTGGGATTAAGACTACGCCACCATGCCTGGCTTTTCTTTCTTTCCCTATAGAATCTTGTATTTAAAAATTAAACCTATTTTGCAAGTTCGTTATGGTGTAATGTACATATCAAAAGCCCATCTATTTTAAGTACAAAATTTAATGATTTTGGTAAACTTACAGATTTGTGCATGTATCACCACAATCCAATTTTGGAACATTTCCACCACTCCCAAAAGTCCCCTGGAGCCCATTTGCCCTGCCTGTTCCCCTGTCTCCAACCTCAGGGGAACCTGTGCTCTACTTTACAGATACTTATGAACTGGTGCACTCTATTCATTGATTACGAATGTAGACACATACAGTCTTTCGCAGATGGCTTCTCTTACTGAGCACTATGTCTTCCCCGCTTACCTATGAGGTAGTTGTTAGTATTTTATTCTTTTTTCTGCTGGAGAATGTCTCGTTGTATGGACAGAATACATTTTTCTTGTCCATTCACCAGTTAGTGAATATGCAGATTATTTTGTTAGAATGGCTACTCCCGATGTGAGCATTAATTTGCAGTCTTTGCACTGACGGGTCCTTTGTTCCATGGTGTGCTCCTAGCAGTGAAATTGCTAGCTCATGGGTACATTTGCATTTGTCTCCTGAGGAAACTGCCAAACTGTTTTCCAAAGCCAGGTTTCTCATTTCTCCATGTTCGACCAGTGCTGCCTATTTTCTGTCTTCTTGTTATTGCTGCTCACGGTGGGGTGCAGTGGGGTCTTACTGAGTTTTAGCTTCATGTCACTTCTGACGTATGGTGTGTCGTTTGTCATGTGCTTGTTAGGTATTCCTGTATCTAGTTGGGTTAAATGTCACTCAAATTTCTCCTCCTTTCCTAAAAAAAATCAGCTTTTGTCCTCTTATTTACTTGTTAGCTATCTTTAAAGGTGTATTCTTCATACATATATTGTCTCATTCTTTATACATATATTGTCTCAATTTCAAATTATTTTCCTTGCTTGTATTTTCAAATTCTAATGAAGGTGCTCAGTATGTAACACTTATTTTTGACTTTTGATGTTTTATTTATCATCTTTTTCTTCTATAGATTATGCTTTATTTATTTTTTTATTTTTTGGGGTGCTGGAAATCGAACTTAGGATCTCATACTTGCCAGGCAAGTGCTATACCACTGAGCTGTATCCTTGACCTTTTGCTTTTACTTTTGGGTCTAAAAACTGTTCACTTAACCAAAAGTCATAAAGATTTTTCTATTTTCTTATAATACTTCCACAGTTGAAAAAAGCTACTACATATAAGTATATAATCTATTTTTACTTCATTTTTGTGTATCACTTGGGTAAGTGTCTAGTAAGTCTAGGTGCTACTGCAGATCTAAGTGATGTTCACATGTGGCTATCCAACTGTCCACGCACCGTTCAGTACGAAATCCTATCCTGTTTACACTAGGACTCTGGACAACTTAATGCAAATTAATTGACCACAAATACAAGGATTTATTTCTTAATCCCAATTCTTTTCCTTTGATCAATATGCCCATCTTCAAACCAGTATCCCTATATCCCATTGTCCTGATTTCTGTAGTTTTATACTATGCTTTGAAATGAGAGGAATACATTTTTTTACATTTATTTTTCTTTCTTAAAATCAGTTTGGCTATTCTAGGTCCTCTGAATTTCCATATACGCTTTAGGGTTTGCCAAGTTCTATCAAAATAATAAAAAAGGCCTGTGGAATTTCTAAGTATTACTATAAATCTGCAGAGTACTCTATGAAATGGGGACTTAAACTTGGGGACAATTTTACATTTTAAGATCTTATTCAAAACCAGCTTAACTTGTCAATCGATAGTTTTTAATTATGAACAATGTAAGGGATTTACAATTGCTCTCTTATCTTACAATGTACCTCATTCCTGTATCACTTTATTTTATGAGACTCTCCTATTTCAAATAGCCATCTACATGTCCTCATATGGGAAACAGAAGACAAGGCCACTCGAAGACCGCAGCCCTGAATCCTGTCATAACCCAGAGTCTGCCACTGGCCTTAGGTAACTCAGACCAAGGCAATTGACTTTCCTTGGTCCTTAGTTTTATCACCTCAAAGGTGACAGCTCCTTATTTTATTTTTCTGAGTAGATGACATGCTAATTTTTATTTTTAAATGTTCTGTAGTTTCTTTTGAGTTTTTAAAAACCATAATAAAGTACTTTGAGCTAAATCTTATAATTAAAAATATAATTAACATTTTATGGTGAAGTTAGTTGTATTTTCTGCACCTCACCAACAGAATAAAATGAAATACATCTCTGGAGATTAAAGAAGCAGCAGCTTTGATTTATTCTTCATTAAAATAATACCTGAGCTTCATTTCATGCATGGTTTAAGTGTTTCCATTTCAATTTGTTTGGAGTATTTACCTCAATTTGCTTCTTATGCAAATGTGAGGGCAAAATCACTCACTTGACACTTAAAACTTAGTGTAACTGTGTGTCACAGCACTGGCACACTGACAGCACACAACTTATTGTCATAATATCTGACGTATTAAGAACATGATCTGACTCTACCCAAAGAGTGAAAAGCCAAAGCTGAAACCTTTGGCTCAGCCTCTGACTGCAGCTTCCAGCTCCTTGGGAAGCCGGCCTTCTTATGTGTAAAGTTTCCTGATTATGTACAACCAAAGTCCAATGTCATGCAAAAGCCATTTCAGGAGCGGTAGGAATACTGGGCTGTATATGATCCAAGTTTCTTTGGACAATCACTAATGTTCAGCCTCGGCTTCCTCTTGTGAACACGAGAGTGACAGAAGTCACCATGGGGTCCGATCCGTGTGAGGGGCTAAGCAAAGAGTCTGCAGTGCTGCTGGCCCTCAGGAAACACTGGCTGCTTCCATTAAAATGTGATACTGAAAATGCGAATGGTAACAAAGTGGCCATGGGGGTCATTGCTGGACTGCAAGGGAAAATGCTTGCATTTTGGTTTAGGTTCCACTAAAAGTAGATGATTATTGGAGGCAGATGATCTAACCTTTCCAGGCTGAATGCAATGACCTGTAAAGCAGAGATAATAAAATGATCTCAGATACTCCATCTTTCTTTGTCATTCACTGAAGCTGTTATTACTGCAAGGGCTTACAAGAAATATTAATTGCATTTAATAAACACATCAACATTATCACCTGATGATATTTAGTGTGGTGTTCTTTTGTGCTTCAAAATATAAAAATAGCATTCCTTTCGGCAGCACATATACAAAATCAACCCATGAAATTACACATAGAACCATCCGTTGGCATTTGATTAACTTTTTCTCACTGAATGTATCTTAGACATATAGATATGTAATCTCATCACAATTATATAGTTTGTCACATTGTCTTTCTGGTAGCACAAATGGCTCAGCTGGAAAAATTCCTAAACTATTGTTAAAGGTGTCACTTACTTTAAAGCACTAAAATGTTTGTAAAAGTGGTCAAACTTGAACAACCTCATCCTTACAGGTATGAATAAATTTATATACAAGGGTATTTAACATCCTTTCTTTTTTCCTTAGGGCCAGAGAGTGAGATAGGGCATCGATTGCTTCCAGAATGCAGTCTGTGAGCAGAGGGCAGCAGATGAGCTCCAGGGGACACACAGTCACAGGACCATTGCCTGGGGGAGCTCAGTGCAGGGGCTACTGCTGCTCCCCTGCAATGGAGGGGAGGGCGTGACACCTGCTGCTTTGTTCCCTAGGAACACAAGACAGGTGTCCTTGGCACCTTCCCCTGGTACTTGGGCCTGGGCATCTGCACCTGCTTGGTTAATACCATACAGAGCAGGGTTACCTGGAATTTCCCGTCTGATGGCTGTGTGCCTCCCAGGGACAGGAGATAAATGAAGGCAACCTGACACCTTCAGATGTGGACTTGACTTGTGTTCACATTTTTCCTTGGGGGTGACAGCTGCCAATGAATTTAACTTACACATGAAACAGAGGATCAAAAAAAATTTGAAACACAATTTTACTAACAGGGACATCAGGACACATTGGTCATAAGCAATAACAGAAAGTGAATCTAATTTGCAAGGTCCCAGGTCACCAAGTCCCAGTCATGCAATTCTTACTCTTTAACTTTTAAATACAACTTAAGTTTAAATTCTCCAATTCAGAGACCGTAGAAAGTACACCAAATTAAATTGAAATATAAGTCATTCAGGTGCATTTTCTAGTCTGCAATTGTGAATAAAAATATAAGGGGACAAAATATGGCATAAGACAACCTTATGAAAGTTGACCCTATTCTTAAATCGTCTTTAAAAACCATGCTTTCATTGTTTGTTTTCTAAGGCATGTGCTTTATGGGCAGACACCTTAGATTCTTTTGCACTTTCACCTCTAATTATCCTGTCCACTTAGAAGATGAGATCAATATATACTGTTTTTATTTTTTCTGACTGAAAAATACATAAATCTCTCGTTTCTCTCAAGGGAGGAAAATGAGATGCATAAAAGGGTTGCTGTAATTTAGGGTGAAGGCTGTGAGTAAATGGTAACAAGTTCATGTGTTCCAGGTTCCACCCTGAAAAGCACGTTCGCAGGTGGACAGGAATCTAGCAGACAAGTCCAGACTTCCCCAGGAGTGCAAGCCAGGGTCACCGCTGAGGACCAGGTGAGAGCGCAGGTTGCTGGAGCCTGAAGCAAGACGTCCGGAGCAGGTGGGGTGGGACGGGACTCGGCAGACCTGTGCGGAGCAGAGGAGAGGAAGCCACTGCACGGCCAGGGAGAGCTGGGGGCGGGGCGGGTGCAAGTCCCCTTCCTCTCCGTTGGTCTTTGCCCCTCTTTCAGCTCAGAGCCCACACACGGGGAAGGCGCTGAGCAGGGCGGATGGGCCACGGAAAGTTCCTCCTGGAGCAACCTTCTTACCTCGTAGTGTCACCAGGGACCTTTGCTGCTTTTTCCCTCCCAAAGAGAATTTAGGTGATCAAATAGGACCTCCGTGATAATCCCAATGTTGTTTTAGACCATGCTAAGCCATCACTACAAGGCTTCCTAGTGTTCATGTTCTTGTGGAAGATAGGAATGAATTCCTGAGAATGGAAGAAATGAAGAAATACTTAAGGATGGGAGCCAGCGAGCTCAGACCCAGGCAGAGGGGTGTGTTCCAGCTGTCTGTGACTGTCTCAGGCCAAGCGTCCACAGGGCTGACTGCTACCCATTCGGAGAGAGGACAGGCGCACACTTCATTTAGACAGAGAAGCCTGTGGAGGAAACCTGGAAATTACGCCTTTCAGGAAAAAGCAGTGTGGAGCTCCTGCGGGTGGCCTTCCAAAGAAACAGCCAGTGAGTCGTGCTTTCCTTGGCTTTTTACCAGCTCTGAGCAGGGCCTGCCTCGCTTCCCCAGTAATCAGGACTGCAATCAGCATGCAAGGACAGCAGATAAAAATTTGGTGAGGGAAACACCAAATTCTAGGCTTCGTTGTTGTTGTCCTCGCTTTTATTGTCGCATTTTTACGTTATGACTAGTGCTGTCCCAGCACAACAACCCCATCAGCCGGCTCCCCTGACGGTCCTTCCTGCCAGCTTCTCTTGGGCATTTAGGTGTTCGTAACGGAACTTAAGTTACTCCAGAATCTTAAGCACTGCATTTCACTCGATATTTTCGCATAATTTGCAATGCATTTGATGCTAGCATATTTTGCACTTTTAAATGGAATTCACAGAAAATCATGAGAGATTGTTCATGCATTATTCAGTTATTCTAATTTATACAATTTGAATATTCAGAACCTTGGTTTCAACTGTCCAAGACATCCAGACAGCTGAAGTGAGAAACATTTGATAGTAAGGGTGTTAGCAATGAAAACTAAAGGTATTAATCAGAAGAAACTAAACCCAGGTGCTTTAGCAACCGAGTGCCCTCAACCCAGCATACACTGAGCAATAGGACTCACAGACACATGCTAAACTGCAGTTGAAATATGAACTGTGGGTTTCCATTTTACTCTGCACTGCCCGTGGGTTCAAAGTTTTAAGTACTTCGTAGACTTCCCTGCCTCATCTCTCTGACTGCTCCTGCAGGGTCTAATAGTAAAAGGCCCAGATAACGTTCTCTACGGCCTCTGTTGTACTGAGGGGAAGATACTCATAATAAGGCTTAAATGCTACTCCTGTTGATTGGAATAATTTTAATTATTTTCCTTGCAACAGAAAACTGTTCAGTGAAGTCTAGATGTTCTACAAGATACTAAACTGTACTACAGAAAAGAGAATTTCATGAATGAACCCTATGACATAGGGTAAGCAGAGTCATCCATCATTTAATGCATAGGATCTAAATGTGAGAATGAGATGTCCCTTCTCCAAGAGAGCCTCTCCCCGTCTCCTGTCTTCTGCCCTCGTTCATCCCTGCCCGCTTCACTTTGCTTCCTTTTGTCCTTCTCCTTCCGTCCCTCTCCTTCCTCTGTGTCTTCCTAACTTGAAGGGACTCTTCTCTGTAATTCTCTGTGTAATTAACATGCTATCAAGTGCCTTCCCTGACGGTAGCTGCCTGAGAGCACTGAGTTTGCTGCCATCGTTTTGCTCGCTCCCCACCTACTGGTGTGAGTAGGTTCGGTCCTGGCAGCAATGGGGCTCCTCCTTTCCGAAAAGGTCGCTTGTGCTCTGACTGCTTAGTGTTCTGTTTTGCAGCTATGAGTGGTAGTTATGAGCACGAGAATTTTACATTTCCCCACTTACATTACTTAGCAGCACATTAAGAAGATGTTGAACAGCCCCTGGCTTTTAGACTGCTCCTCCATTTTTCAGAACAAGTTCAGTAATAAGACACTTCTGCCCACAGGGTGAGCATCTGGAGCGGTTGTGTTAGTGAGGATGTAACTACTGTGATGGGGCTGCCCAAGTCCACAGCTTGACTCAGGGAAGGGTGTGTTCTCACTCCAGTCTGGGTCCCCTAGTCTCCCTGCAGGCTAGGGAGCCCCATTTCGTGCTGTCATGAGGAGCTCTGACTTTTTATTTTTTTGTCTTTTCTTCCAGTACCAGGAATCAAACTCACGATCTTGCGCTTGCCAGGCAGGCGCTTTGCAGCAGGAGCTCTGACTTTGACAATCTTCCCTGTGTGATTTCCACATTTTCCTGTGTGGCAGGACGCATGCAGGGAAGGGAAGAACACGGTGATGTGAGGAGCAGGTCTCTGGAACCTGACCCTCAGATGCCGAGTGCCTCTGTGGTCCAGGCAGGAGCCTAGCCACGGGACCACAGCTCATGTCTGTGACACCGGGCAGTGTGACCCAGCTAGAAGCAGAGGGTGACCAGTCACTGCTGTGGACTTCGGGAGCTGCAACTGCCTTGGTTATTCCTGTGCTTCTTCAGACCTGGAAGTGAATTTTTTCTTCCATCTTTGGAATCAAGATTCACAGGAACGCTGATGATGATGTTACTGTCATACAGTTCAGTTGGACCCATCATTTTTCCTCTCAGTAGTACATGAAAAAACTGAATTTTCAACATATACTGTCATATTTTAAACCTTAATAATGTTCCAAAAAAGTTCAGTTATTAGTGCCAGCAAATATTTTGTAAATGTTAATGTAGAAATTAAAAAATGTTAATTTAAAAATGTAAATTATGGTACCTATAGATATAGATATACTGTATAGGTTGTTTACTATTTCTACCATTTCTCAGAAGACAAGACATTAAACGTAAGTGCTAAAAAGCCATAAATCAATCCATTGAAAACCTGAATTAGGGAAATACAGTACTAAGTAATTCTAAGGAGTCATGCTGTCATGTAAATACATAGACTTTAAAGAACATATTTGATTGTTCTATGTTTCTTGAAAGCTACTTTTACAATCTTTTGAAAAATCAAATAAGTTACATTATTGGAAAGGATATCATGAAATAATAGCTCCTACAAAGGATCTTGTTAAAAATGGATCAGTACTGAAATCCTTACAATTCAGTAATCTTAAATGCAGAGCTTGGACAACTCCACATGGTGTAGAACTAAATTTCCACATGCAGAAAATGATAATTCTTATTTAGCCTGTTTCTATGTTTAATCTATGGCTCTTGTTTTCACCCTTAGGTAGCCATTTTTGAAAAATAAATTCTTATATGTCTACATCTGCTGGTAAGAATATTTATTAACATTAAATATTCCCAATTGTTACCATAAATATTAGGATATATTTAGTAAGGTGGGCTCCAGGCAGGAGGTGGAAAAATATTTGACCTCATTCATAAAAAAAAAAACTTTTTTTCTAACTACCAACATCAAGACTATATCTACTAATTGAGTACCCCCAAATTTTCCTTCTTAAAAAAGTGAAGAAAGAAAAACATTTCCTTTTTTATCTATGTTTAGGAATTTTTCGTCCTCTGTGTTCTCTACAGAACACATTCTTTATCTTAACTCAGCACATTTTATGTAATCTAGTCTACTTTATGTATAAATATTTAAAAGAATCCCAGCAGTGTTATTTACCTGATAGCTCTATGTATTAAAAGTGAGTGTTGACTTTGAGTATAATTGAAGATAGAAAGTATTTACAACATTACATTATGCTCTTTTCCTCATGACAAAGACCATTTGAACTTTATGTTGAAATAAATAAGACTGATTAGAATTACAGAAAAGAATGCGCCTGTATCCCTGTTGTCTCCTGCTGGGTCTCAGCTAACCTTTACTCATGTCTTTATTTTCAGTGTGTTTTCTTGAGAACAGCTCGGGGCAATGCGCTCATCTTTAACATATTTATTCACAAAAATCTCCACAACCTTTACATGAGAACTTGCTTTTTGTGTTAAAACCTGTCAGCTTCTTTTCTGACATCAAATCTACCCTGGAAGTGGGCAACAGGATCTGAGAGGATCTGCTTCTCTCCTCAGTGGCGGCCCAGCCTGCAGGGGCTCCTTCTGAGTAAACAACCCCATGCGCTCTGCGTTAACCGAGAGCTGGCTCTGTGCAGCCCCGAACTTAGCACTTTCGTTGCTGAAAGTTCTTGTTTCGTTGCCAGGCCCCCTCCCTAGGCTCTGACTTCATCGCCAGGGTTTCTGAGGCTTGGCATGAACAGTCACTCAAATGTTTACTGAAGTGGATATAAGCAAAGTGAGCAGAATTGCAATTGGAGCATTGAATGAGCTGTTTGGGGACATGTCACATGCTTTTGTTTACGGGTGACAACTTTTGTTGTAGAAACTGAGCAGAGATCTGTTGTGTTAAGCATGCAGTATATGGGTGGATTTCATTCAACACATAACACTTCATATTGCAGGAAACAGGAATATTTTATGCTTTAGAATATCTCCCACTGTCCAAGCTCTGATGTTTTACACTGGTATGTTAATCTTGGAAGGCTCCAGAGCAGACCTAAAGAATTGAAGTTCCAGTATTAGAAGGTACTCAAACTCTCAGTGACTTTATTTACCACCATTTCAAGCAAAATTAAATTCCAGATCCAGTTTATATTGGATCAAATTATATTGTGTATGTGTCACACACACATACACAATATAGCATCACAGTAACAGCAGCTATTTTTGCCATGACTGTTAATAAATTTAGGACATATCTTTAGTGGAAACACTGACAAAAAATTAAGTATTATAAGCATCAGTCATGAGCAACACTAGTAACCATAATATTAGCTCAGCATCACCCAAGATAGACTTGATTTCTCAAACTCATTTCCAATGGCCATATAGCTTTCACATGTCTAAGATACTAACTTTAAGTCATTATTTCGTATTTCATGAAGACAATAAATTTCTTTGGGCTATCTTTATTCAAAGCCAAATGTAGCATAGTTGCAGGAAGTTGGATGTGAAATTACTATATTTAGACCAACTGCTTTCAATGAGGTCTTTAAATTTTCCCTGCCTTTAAGAAGTTACCTTAAAACTTAACTTGCTTCTCTAATATATATAGCCATGTATTTTTATATTTTTCTAGGATGATGACAACCAATAAGAGAATTACTAAGTACTAAATGTAAAGAAAAAATTCTCAATGCTTTTCAGTTTGAATACTGTCTTCAGAGGTAGCACTGTGTTATGGTTTGAATCTGTATGTCCCCCCAAAGCCTCAAGGGGCCAGGCTTGAGGGGCAGGCTATTAGAGTTAAATGATTGTGGGTGTGAGAGTTACACCCCCCCCTGGGGTGGATAGTTTGCATATGTAAGGGAGAGGAAAACAGTGCTTGGGGCATTCCTCCCCCATTCCGCCCTGGGGTGTGGTTGCTGCTTAGCTGTGTTCTGCCTTCCTGAGCTGCAGCTCTTTGCCATGGGCCACTGTGCCTTATAATCTGCCAAGTATGGACTGAAACTTCCATGAACTGTAAGCGAAATAAACCTTTCCTTCCTTAATTTTGGGCATCAGGTATTTTGTCCCAGCAGCGAGAGAAAAGTAACCAAGACACACTGCTAATACTTCTTGGTGACAATAAAGCATTTGACAGTTCATCTGTACTGTCATCAGTGGAGCCATCAGATGAAAGTAGATAGTAAATGTAGCAACCCTTCATGACCTAGGCAAATTATCTGTAGAGTAATCTTCCATGATGCATATTAATGGGATTTAGGGAGATGGAAGAACAGGTTTAATTCCATATACGAGGCCTGTTCTTTCTCAGCTACTCAAGTTGGGTTGCTCACGTGTGTCTTGGCACCTTTGCTGGAAGTTGTGTCACAGATTTCAGGGTTAGCTCACCTCCACCCATTATCACTAGACTTGTCATCCATGTGTAATGGATCCCGAAAGCCTGCCACGTAACAGAAGACAGGGAGGTATTAAAGAGCTGAAAGACTAACACCTCAAACTGCTGGTTAGAATTCCTACCTATTCTTCCTACTACCTCCTTGTCTGTTGCCTTGACATCGAGCATACAGTCCTTTTCTGTCCTGCACACCCATCTGGAAGGGTCTGCTCTCCATGCAAAGTGGCCTCTACACTTCAGGGGTCTCAGCTGTACTTGTCTGCTTCCATTCCAGCTAATTTGTGCATAGACAGCAAGCAGAGCTTTAAACTTGGGTGATACTAGGACAGTAGTCGTGCTGTCTTATTCCCGTATATCTCTTCCTCTGCTCAATTTTTAGTTGACATTTAGCTTAAGAAATGACAATTTCAGTGCAGTATTTTTTGGGTCATTACTATTCCTTATTTTCCCTTGTGTTGGAAGGAAAAGCTTTTTGTTTTAAGCAGACTAAGGAGGAGGCCTCTGACCAGCGAGCCGGCTGACTGAGTGGCGGGACATTTGCACTTTGCTACCTGAAACCTCTGCAATCTGCACTGTGATTCCTCCCTAAATCTTGAGAATTCTGTTTTGTCTGATTGTAAAAAGAAGTTTTGACAGTCAATCTCTTTACTCGTTTTCTAGAACCACTTCTTTTCTAATTTTTACTTTGCATTTCCCACTTCTCAGTCTGAGTACTGTTTTTCTTCATCTCCCTGCCTTACAGTGTGGGACACACTCGTATTTCGTCCTTACTCACCTGTTCTGCTCAATGATCTCATCCACTCTCAGCTCTTTGAGGACAGGTAGAGGTGGGGGACCCCAAGTTTCAGTCTTGACCTCAGGCCCCTCCCCGATCTGTTGACTTGCACAATCATTTATCTAGTGGACATATTTCCCTGGAGTGAGCCTCACAAATTCAGCAAGAGGAGAACACAGACCCCTGATTTTGACTCCCAACCCTGTTACCCCCGGAGTCTTCCCCAGTGTCATCCACCATCGTTGCTGAAGCCAAATTCCTTGCTGATGCCTTTGACCTCTTTTTTCCACCCCATAACTAAACTATCAGCAAATTCTACATGCCTAACCAGTAACAACCACTAATGTATGATATGTAAATTTTCTGGCACATAGTAGGTGATCAACTAATATTTGTAGGTGGTCTAAATACACCTAGCCTGTCTCTACCTATCCTTTTTTCAGTCACCACTTTTACAGACACTGCACCCCCTCTCATTTCATGGCCTCTGCAATGCAGTCTACATTCTGCTGTCAGAGCAGCCGCCGTGGTGTCCTTCAGGAACACACCTGGGTCCTTTCATCCTCAGAGTCCACAGCCAACTCCCCCTAGGGTGATAGGAGCCACACACAGCCCCGCCTCAGCTGACCAGCCCTACATCTGCCCCAGGGCTCTGCTTCACAGTCCTACAACCCCGGTTCTGGGCTCTCTGCTCTCAGCCTGTGAGGCTTGAGTCTCCTGGGACGCTGCTGCCCAGGGCAACGTTCCTCTTCCACAGGAGCAGAGAGGGCTGCTGTCCTCAGGTCACTAAGGGTCTTTGCTGAAATGCAGAATTTTCAGGGATGCTTTCTAGGCAGACGGCTGGTTTGGAATATTTACTCCCCTACTCCACCTCCACACACTGTGGACTTCTCCTGACTTTTGCCTTTATCACATGAAACGCTGTCCGGCATGGCACAGGTGTTGCTGCTTAAACACTAAACTTTCCCCTTTCAGGATGCAGCCCTGAGATCTTAACCTTTGCTTGTGTAGCTCTGCCACTGGTCAGAAGGCTACACCTGGTCCTGGTCCTCTGGGTCCAGAAGGGGAATGAGGAACACCAGGAGTGGAGCTGAGCCAAGAGCCCAGCTCAGCTTCTGTGGTGTGATCTAAATGTATGGTGAATATGAACATTTTAATAATCATTACAATGAAAGCACATTGCATTAATCTCCCGCAAATGCGCTTACCCCGCCCTTCCTGCCACTTCCTGAAGGAGTTCTAGAAGTCCTCTCGTGTCTGTACGAGGTCTGATTAAAACTGTGGTGAAAGCTGCTGCCAAGCGCAGTCGCGTGGGAAGGGAGCCTGTAAAGGGCACGGGGTGTTCTTGCCCACCTCAGCCCCTGGATACGACTTCTGGCTTTCCCCACAGTCACAATGACCATGAAAGCTAAACATTTCACATAGATTTGGACATCAACACAGCCAACACAGCACAAGTGGAGACACCAAGAAGAGAGCCCCTCCACCACTGCTTCAGAAAGGGTGAGAAGGGGGGATGAGTGTGTGGGAAGCAAGGGGGAGCATTTTGAGGGAGACTAATAACAATACATGTTTCACTGTAACATATTTGTAAAATTTAACCATTCACCCTATTCTATGATTCTTCCTTACAGATCACCTGTCTGCAGTAGCCCATGAATTGTGACCTAAATAAACATTTATTGTTGCTGTATTATCGAGATTTTTTTGGTTTGTTTTGTATAGCACCTTTGTGTCAAAGTCAGCTGCACACCTGTGACGATGCTGAAAAAGCACAGTGTGCGTTAGTTATGGAAAACAATGAGCAGATGCTTTTGCATCATACCACCGGTAAGCGTTTCCTTAAACTCCTCGCTTCTTTAAAGTCTGCCGCATTACTCCGCTTGCAGGCATTGAGAGCACGTGCACGCTTCTCCCTGAGAATTTCCATGCCTTCTTGCACGGCTTCCTATCCCTGTGTCCAGCCAGAGCATCAGTGAGAGCAAGTGCTGTCAGCAGGGTTTCCCATTCATCCTCATCTCTTTCTTCATAAGCTTTGATTCTTACCGCTGCTGGGATAATTTCCAGAATGAGATTCGATGTTTACAGTCTGACTCAGGAATTTTAGCATTTTATAATAAACAAATGCACACAAATTTTTTTCCTACAGTGTAGGCTCATGGCCCAGAAATTACAGAGTACTCTAACAATTCTCTTGCCATTTTTAGTTCCTTCAGAGTTTAATAAAATAAGCTGTTTCCGAGGATTCCGTCTCCAGTTCTCCAGCCTTTGTCCACATTTTTTGTCTCCAGTTCTCCAGCCTTTGTCCACATTTCTCTGGAGTATTCTCTTTGGAACTTCAACACAGATATCAAAACAGTTTGCAATATGAGATTTAGCTGTGTGTGCAACATTCTCTGTATTTATTTTTTACATATGGTTGAGAGAGTTCATGGCTTTTTATTGATAGCCTGTTATAGCCTGAAGAGAATCATTCAGGAGGTTGGGATCCTGTATTTCAGTCATGAGAGTCTCCAAATTTTACTCCTTGTATCCTGAGTGATTTGAGGTAGGAGGCTTTATGTAGTTGCTGCAGTGGCCTGCTGTAATTTTCATTGATTAAAAAGGCTTCAATTTTTAAATATTCCACTATTATCTCAAATTCTTTAGGAAGCTGGTCAGGTATCAATGCATTCACATGTTTCCTTGATTAAGAGTACTTCTTGTTAGCACATAAGCCTACTTAAATTAATGACTATCAAATCTAAACAGTTCTTTAACTTCATTTGTAACTGTTGTATTCTTGGGATGTTAAAATAAGATTGCTTTAATTTGTATATGCGTTTTCATAGACACTTCCCTATATAGATATACATCATGACAATACCAAACTACTGATTGCATAGTATAATTTAACCAGTAACTGATTAAATATTTTTGAGATAAAAATGAAAAAACAGGAAGAACTTTTTGAAATAATCTAAGCAGAAGAATCCTTATAATTTGTTCCAAACTGCCAATAAAATTGTTTTATATTAAAACAGGTATTAATACTCATTGGACAACTTAAAAAGAATTTCGTTTTAGTAGGTGGAAAACTTTGCAGCTTTTTTCATTGGGGACTAGTCAAATTTTATCAGTTGCTTATTATTTTTCAAAACATTAATCTTATTTTCAGCTCATGCAAGTAAACAAAATCTATTAACATTTTGCTCTACTTGGGCTTTCTACCCTCGATCAGTTTATTTCCTTGTGCATGAGCGTGCCAACAGGACAGTGAGCTGTACGCCGAACACTAACTTGGAAATGGGCAGCATCTTGATTCTACGGGTGTTGTGGTCAGTGAAAAGAAACATGCTACGTAATAAGTCATCCCATTAGCCATTTCCCGGAGGGGGGAAATCAACATCTGGTGCTTCTGTCCTATGAGCTACTGAGATTGGTCTCCAGACTTCCAGATTGACTTCGGCATGTGGGCCCTACTGAGATGCAAGCAGAGAAGAAATAAAGTCATTGCTCCATCTCCTTTGTACTTGTTTAATTCCTGTGCTATTCAGGTGTGTTTAAGCATAATATATGTATTCAGATACAATTAGTCATATTTGAACATAAATGCCATTTAATCATTTTGAGATTTTTGATTTTTTTAGTTCCTCCATAAAAAAACCTTTAGGTAAGAGCTACAAGTACACAGTGGACAAGTGATAAGTTATTGACAGTGTTGGGATATAAATTAATGAACTAGTATAATATTTTTAAGAATATGGGGTAGTTAAGTGGCAACTGCTGGATCACCTCCTGCTTTTATGCTGAAGGAGACTTGCGTAACTTCTTATTCTCCCTGTTCAAATGTGTATCAGTGACTGATGATGCTGTGGAGATTATCAACTGAAAGCTGCCTAAATGCTCCCTGCAATCCAAATGGAAAACTGAGTGTTAAATGAGCATGAATTAACTGACAAGTGCCTTTGCCTTTATATATGGACAAAATGTAAGGACTAAGGTAAGGAAGGGTTACCTTTACCTGTGGACTTAACTGTACAGTATGTATTGTAAAAATACTTCTAAGAATTCACAAGCACATCTGGCTCTTCCGTAAAATATGCAATTACATCAGGGGATGTCTATTTCTCAAGAATCCTCCTGAAGGGTAAAATTTCATTGTTTTCTACATTAATCTAGCACAGCTTAGAAAATACTAAAGTATGAGGTACAATGATATGTAGTCTCATTTGTATAGATCCCACAGTATTAGCATTTGGGGTTAAAAGAATTAAATCATGCAAAACAGTACTTTTTCCTTTTATCTATATGGTCTCATATTTCAAAGAAATAGTAACAAGGAACTAGAAAATGACATACATGTAATCGTAGGTTTGTAGGTAGAAAAAATGTCATAACTTACATTTCCTAAAATATATTATTACCCAGAAGTGTACAGTTAATCATTATAGCAGCCAAGATGGGCTGGGTCATGTTGCATACGAGGGACTCCACATCCAAGTGGCTCAGTTTTCTGTGTTACGTGGTCTGTGACTGGTGGAGCAAGAAGGTCCCAAGATGCACTGTAATCATTCAGGCACCAGTGGTGACGGAAACTCTGTGTCACACGCTTTCAAAATCTTTCGGCAGACAAAGGCAAGGTTCTTCAAACTTTTACCTCAAGGCAACATATGCTGGTTATGCTCACACTGCAATGTCTAAAGCAACTCACATTGTCAGGTATGATTTCAAAGGAGGTGACTCTGCATAATTAGACTTGACAAATTTGGCTTATGTTGTCCAAATTATTCACGGCTAATGATTCAACCAGGAAAATTCATTAATTAGTAACTACTTGTCTGGCTTACCGAAAAGTACATTTTAACTTAGTGGACAAGACACACAGAATTCCAACTTATACTAACAACGTTGCTTGATGAATATGGATAAGAGATATTAATGTAATTGCATGCTTTTTATATTACATTACCCAGATGTGCTTATTAATTCCCTAGAAGCATTTTTGTGATACATACTGTGCAATTAAGTTCATCAGTCAAGGTATCCCTTCCATGGACAGCTTTGATATTCACAGCTGCAATACAGAAAATGAGCTGCCCAGCTTCTATCAGTTGAAAGATTTTTTTATTTAATCATAATTAAGCTTTGAAAAAGTTAATTTTCTGACCCTATAACCTATAGTTTTCTGATACTGGGAATTAATGTGTATAAAACTTTCTGTCACATATGCCTTGTATTTGTTTCATGCCTAAACATGAAACTATTACTACTACTCTAAGAAATATGACCTAGGAGCCTACTATGTATTAGGGCTTTATATTATTAAATTCTTCCAATAAATCTCTGAAATATGCATCATTGTATGTTATAGAGGAAGAAGTTAGGAGCTGGAAATATTAATTCATTTTTTGCCCTTAGTGCTTATGTTAGTCACCTTCCCACCTCTGGGAGGAAATACCTGACACTCACAATATGAAGGAGAGGAGGTTAATTTCTTGCTAAAAGTTCCTGAGAGCTCAGTCCATGAATGGTCAGGGCAGAAATGGCAGGGTGCAAGAGCACAGTGGAAGGGCACTCTTCAACCTGTGGCAGAAAGAAAGCAGGGAGGAGCAGGGAAAAGCACATAGCCTCCCAGGTCAGCTCCCTGGGACCACCTTCTCCAACCAGGCCCCAGCTCTTAACAACACATTCAACTACGAACTCCACAGTGATTCATCCACTGACAAGTATGGGGCCCCGTGCTGCAGCCACCTTCCAAGATCTCTGCTTCTGAGCTCATTAGACATGGAGGAGACTTTAGATCTGAACCATAGCAATCATTTAACAAGAACTCTGGCACAGCAGCAATTCAAGTATGTAGCACTGTGGTGCCCAGCTGTGCTCGCTCCACTGTATTATACTGACTCAGTTCTACTGTGCTAAGTCTGGATTTCCTCACAGAGGAACGACTGTTCCTCTAAATGAATGTTATTCTCCTTTTTTTCCATAGTGCACTACTCAAAAGATAGGCAGTTGACGTGACAGTATCATAGTCTATTCAAAGGAAGAGCTAAATTTTGGAGAGTAAAGGTTACCACAGTTCACATTTCATCCCTCTTACATTGTTCTATGAAATATGTTTCCTTCCTTTAAGTACTGTTCTGTCATTTAAGAATTCCTTATCATCTGACAGAATTCTGATTTTCCCCGGGCATCTCGTGTACACACAGATCAAAGTCTTCTCTGATCGAAGTTCAGTTGTGGGAGCCACTTCCAACTTCTAAAGGAGGAATCTAAATCCTTCTTAATCTAAGTTAAACCTTTTCCCTCTAAAGGAGATCTTATCTACTGAAAAGCAAAAGAAGAGAAAAAACCTAACAGTACCGCCTCATCCTTTTTCAGAAAAACCACAGATCAATCAGAGAATAAAGAAAATACATATTCAATCAGATCATTAGCATGCTTGAGTATATGGATGATGGCCAAATGCAAAACAAAACAAAAAATCTTTTCTTCAAAACCCAGAGTTCTTATTTTCTAAACAGAATTAGGGACTTTTTTGATTGATTATCCAATTAGCATTTGCTAACATTCTCTGTGTTGTTTAGCAACATATGATCCTCTGTTTCAAAGAGCGCCCTCCTAATCATCCTAACTTCATGCATAATTAGTCATTTAAGAGACTGGTAGTTTCCCTGACTCCTCAGTCCAGCTGAAATCTGATTTGCGAATGTAAAACTCTCTGTCTTGGCAGGAGAGTTAAAAGGAAGTTATATTACCTCCCTTAATGCACACCATCAGATGAGCTCGAGCATTAAAGTTTGTACAGAGAAAAACAGTAAGTGTGGTAAAGAATTGTTCTGGAGAAGATGCAGCTTGACAGTGGAGTTTGAATATGTGTGGTCTGTGTGCCCTCAGAAGCAGATCCTCGGGACATGGTTAGCGCTCATTCCCAAGGAACTGCAAACTTTTAAGCACCATGGAAATGCCCCCAGGCTGAGTTAGGATTTGCAATGAATCTCCAAAAGAAAAGGATGGGTGGCGGGGGAGTGATTTCCTTTTCCAGCTGAGTTCTCTATCTAAGCTACAACTGCAGCTAGCAGTCTGAGTCCATATACTCCATCCAAGCACCACCATTTTATAAACATATGATATGCAAAATAAAAGAAAACAAAATCTGACAGACTATTAAAAATACCAACTTGTAAAATACCTGATCTCTTCATAATTCTAAAATTAATATGGAATACATCATTAAATCATATTCATGAAAGGAAAACTAAAATATGCATTGTTAACTGCTCTCTTCAGAACTCTATAAAAAGTGCTAAGAGTCTTGTGCATATTGTATCTTTGTTCACTAGTTATTCATCTGTTAACGTAAAGTGCTTGATAATAAAGGGCAGCCAAAGTCACTAGTCTGTTTACACTCTCCTGCCCCCTCTTTATTGTGTGGCCGTGTTCCTGTTTGATGTTGAGAACAGACGCGGCTCTCACATCTCGCACCAGAGCAGGATTTCTTTCCTGTGTCCTGCTGCTGGTGTCCTCATCAGCGTCCTCTCTGTCAGTGCTCCCTGCAGATGAGCGGTGCCTACTCCGTCCTGTGAGAAGCATCCAGCCTGATTGCTTAGATAGGGACAGCATTTCACTTTTCAGTTTCATGGTAAATTATATTTCCAGATTTGTGGTATTTCTCCTGGGCAAGCTTGGGTGTGTTACAAAACTTCTTCGTGTTTCAGGGTCTAGTGCTTTAAAATAGACCTTGGTATTGATTTGTTCTCTGGGAAATGGGATAAATCTGTATAAAATATTATTCAATTGATTTGTTATGTGAAAAGGTTCATCTCTCCATGCGAGCAACTTCCTGGGGGAAATGATGGTTTCCATGGTTGTGAAACACTTACTTCATGCTGCCTTAAATATGACTTCTAAGCAGGGGTCTTCTCTCGTTCTCATTTCCTTCACGGAGTTGTTGCCAGATTGTCTAGCTGTTGAAATACACACCATACTATTTACTAAGAGCAAAGTAAGGAAATAGGCAAGAATAAGATATGGTTTTAATTCTCAAGGCAGAAATAAGAGATGAGATGATAAATGTGATATAAATAGGAAATAATAAAGAAAACAGTGAAATTATGTATATAAGCTTGACTGTAGTGCATTGTGAGGTCTGGCTCAGTAAAATATACTTAGGACAACTAACACTAATACATAGTGTTACTCCGCATTTTACCGAGTATGGGTGGAATGTTTAGGCACTGAAGCCAGCAATAAGCTATGCCCCTGATGTGTACATGGTAATCATGTTTGGAGCTTCTCAAGAGGCAAAACCAAGAAAGGAGTATCACTGGCAGAAAAAAATGTATTTTAAAATACATAAAATAGTGATTTAATGAACGTATAAAATGAACATACGTGAAAGATTTTTCAAGTCACTACGAGGGAGTCAGCAAGGTTAAAGTCATTTGAAAGAGCAGAGGTTGTGGAGAAGTTCCAGGGAGATGCATTTCAGCACGTGCATTTGAGCCTCCACAGTTCTCAGCTGTGATCTCGCAATGACTCGTGATTCTCTTCCCTTAGACTGTGAAGTGTAGGCAGATAATCTTGGAAGCAATGGCAATAAGACTCAAAGGGACCTGGCTTTTGACTATTATGGACCACGCTGAGGTGTGTAGTTTGCTGGAAATCCTCTCAGCCCCATTCTGGTTGAATTTGAGGACCTCCACAGAGGACCTGGTGCTGTCGGGGAGGCAGATGGAGGAACACTGTGTGGCTGACACATGAGAGTGGAACTATGCAGTGGTGGGAAAAAACTCAAAATCAAGAGACACTTCCGTTTTCATTGGCTTGGAGATGACAATCATAAGAAGAGTCCTCTACCCCACTACAGGTCTCAGGGGGAGAAGTTTCTCCCATGGCCAGAGTAGGTCACTTTCTAGAGAGAGGAGGAGAGATCACTTTCTAGGGTAGAAATCCTAGCTATCTCAATCCTTCTCTCGGTCTTGTAGATGATCTAGGTCAGACGATAGGCACTCGGAGAGAGTGTGGAAGAGAAGTGGCATTCAGGAAATAACTCTACTTGAGGGGAGGGTGTCAGACAATTGGTACCAGAGAAATGGAGTCCTTGCTGTAACTGTACCTGACCATGTGGTTTTAGAAGCCTTCAGAAATGGTTTGCAGAAGGAGCTTGGAAAAGTTTGGGATGAAGCGTAGAAAAGCTTGAGAACGCTGTAAACAGAGCTTAACTCTGATGAGGTGATTCTGATTAGAGCTCAGACGACCATAATGTGGTAGGAAAGCAGATCATAAAGGCCAGGCTCAGGAAGTTGCATTTGGAAACAAGGACTCCATTGGCAGTTGGGCTAGAGGCTATAGGTGTTATTCTCTGGCAGAAAACTGGCCTACATCTCCCCAGTAGTCTTTGTCCAAAGACTGCAAGAGACTTAATATGGTAAGCTAGTCTGGTGGAAGAAATTTCAAGAGCGTCCAAATTTCAGACCATGGCATGGATATTGCTAGCTGCTCTCAGATTTATAGTCAGAATTAGGGACAAAGGTAGAGCAGAAAAATTTGAAAAGCATAAATTTTGGTGGAAGGGGACTAAAAAGTAAAGGGAACATGAGGTAGGAGAGGGGAAGAGGCAGTAGTAAGAATTAAAATGTGCACATACACCAGCTTTCCACAGTGGGTGAAATATTATTTACTGCATATATGCACTGATAAGAGCAAAAAATAAAATATAGTAAAAATAAAGGAGCCATAGGTAAAGTTAGAGCAAAAGTAAGTATGGTTGCTGAAAAGATTAACATTTATAAAGAAGCCAAATACTTTCATCAGGACAATAGGAAAGATGCCTTGAGGGCTCCTAAGAAAATAACCAGACTGCACTTACCACAGGTTCATGTATGTAGAAGGAGAAACCTTGGAAGATTTTATTTTGTGGTAACCCAGAGGAGCCTGTTTATTCAGGACCACCTAGGAAAATGTTCCCCATCACTCAGCCATCCAGGTAAGTACTCAAAGGTTTCTGGAACCATGGTCCAAGGGGGCTTGGCTACCACTCAGTCTGGTGGAGACTTTGATGTAATCCAGCTGAGGTTTTCTGACATGCGGAATTGAAGACTCACGGGGCTGTGGAGGCTTCTATAAAGATCTGGAAGGAAGACCTGAAAAGTCAAGCAATGTGCCCTGAAGACACAGTGCATGAACTACTGAGGGTAAAGCCACAGGTGCAGTGGATAAAGCTACATCATTTGTAGGAAAATGGGCGCTCCTTGAGATCATGGTGCAAGTGAAGAATACAGACACACAAGCTTAAATACTGCCTGGCTTCTCTTAGATGAGGAACTCAATTTAGAAAGTACAAAAGAAAAGCTAGATCATAGGAAGAAGGGAGAGCGATATTTCTCAAATGGGAAGGGAATCAGGAGATAGAGAGAAGAATGTAAGGGAATAAAAGAATTAAGATCTGTTATGTACATGTTCCAATCACGAAGTGGGATGAAATCACTAGGCACCGCAAACATATACTAATAAAAGATAAAAATTGAAAAAAAGTAGAGTGAATGTAAAAGTAAACAGATGACAGGTGGAGAGACCTGAGGAAGCTAGAAGCCAGGAACGTGAGACATGTCTGAAGGAAAGCCAGGGGCAGCCCAGCCCAGTATACCTGGGTGCTGCACATAGAGCTGCAGAACTCATGTCTGTTTTGCTGGGTTTCTGTCTTGCTGTGGTCTTGTTCCTTTTTATCCCCCACTGTCCCTTTCCAAACGTGTCTTGGTTACTTTTCCTCGTTGCTGAGACAAAATACCTGATGCCCAAAGTTAAAAGAGGAAAAGTTTATTTGGCTCACAGTTTGTGGAGGTTTCAGTCTATAGCTGTCTGGGTCCCGGGCAAGGTGGCCTGGTGTCCCAGAGGAGAAATCGCTCATAGCTTCAGAAGACAACAAAAGCAAGCAAGGGGAGGAAGAGACAAGCTTCTTTCTGTCCCTTATTTTATAACCAGTCTACTGGGATTAGGGTAGTGCCAATCCACTCAGTGGGCTGATCCAGCACTCACCTTCCCTAATCCCAGCACCTTTAATCCCAGTACTGCACCACAAACCACACATTCTAGATTCAGTTATCTGTGAAAAACCTCTATGACCACCTCTGAAAAAACTCTATGACTGCCTGAGGCTTTGGGGGGACATGAAGACACAAACCATAACAGAACAGAAATGTACCATGGTATGTAGGAAATGTTTAACTTTCTGTTTTAGTTTTTACAGGGACTCAGACCTAAGAGTCCACCTGGAATCTCAGAAAAAATCTTTGGGCTCAGCAATGTTGAAACTGTTAAGAATTTAGTGACTTAGAGATGGATTAAAAGCATTTTACATTACCAGGTAGACAGGAGCCTTTGAGGTCAAGCAGCAGAACATCAGGGTTAGATCGAGAATGTCCCCAGTTACGCCATGTGTTCAGAGGGAGATCATTGGTCCCCAGGACTATACTCATCCGTGGATCAATCCATTGGAGAGTTGGTTGCTAAATCTGCTGTTAGGAGGTAGTGCCTATTTGCGTGATACATGTGAAAGGGGGATGTGACCTGAATGGGTGCATCTTTCTCCCAGCTCCTCCCTTTTCTCATTGCTTTCTGGTTCCCTTGGGTGGAGCGGCTTTCTTCACCATTTCCTTGCACCAGGCGGTTTCTTCCTTGAAGCCAGCTGACCCTAGACTGAATCCTCTGAACCATGAACCAAATTAAACTGTCCTCCTCAATGCCCTGGGTGTCAGGTATTTTGTTCTAGAAATTAGAAAGCTAACTGATTCAGGGTGTGTGTGTAATTAATGTAAATTATAAAATTTTATATTGCTATATAGATAATTTAATATTGTAACATCCCTGAACTAGGAGCAAAATTGGTTAGTATATTATGAGGTAATAAACCGTAAGCTTTTGTACTGCCTATGTCATAGAACAGAAATAATTTATATTTCTACTTGACAAAAGTCAGCAAATTTTACTGAATATGTAGTTTAAATCAATTTTGAACAAAGATTGAAATAATTTAATTCATCCAGAAATTCCTGAGGTGGTTTTGACACTATTTCATGTTTTTGAAAAGTCTTATTATTGTATACTTGTGATACCTAATAACTAGATTCCTCTTGGCTGCTGGGTACTGGATAACGTCTTGCCACATCTTACACCCCTCAATCTTGGTCTGTCCTCTCCTAGACACGACTTTGGACACTATTTTGAAAATAAAAGGTGATTTTTTATTTTCACCTTTGTTAATTTTTGCAACACTGTAATACTACAAAAAGTACTGTAGTAGATAGCACCAAACCACAAACGTGTGTCCAGTACTCTTAACATACTTATTAATTCACTTATGCTTTAAATCCGTCATATAGAGAAGATCCTATTGTTATTCTCCACATCTTAGTTTTATTAAATAATAAATTCAAGCAGAGAGAGGTTAAATAACTTCCGATGCACTGTAGTAATTATTGGAGCAGAGATTGGAGTATAGATATTCTGATCCATTAACCCTTGTGAATCAGTGTCAGCAACACTTAACACTTTTTAAAAAAACATCTACATTGTGGAGGGAAAAGGACACATGAGTAACAGTGAATATTCGTTTTTACATCTCTCCATGTGGAGTTTCACGTGACTGTTTTTCACAGCGATACTAGTGTAAAGCAGAGCCCTGCCCACTAAAGTCCAAGTTAATAAAATCTGTATTCACGCAATCAGCAATGCTGACTAAGTATGCAGTTCTGCAGTTTTAAATACAAGAAGTTTTCTGAGGTCAGACAGGGAACTGCAGACAACCAGAGGGTTTCTCAGCTCAAGCTGGGCATTGTCAGGGAAATGTGATTACCAGAGAGTCAGATGTTAGTGTTTCAAGAAATCCTAGTTTTAATTTGAATTGCTTCAGTTATATACATATGCGTATATGTATTCATATTTGCACACAAAAATAAATAAGCTCTATCTTGCTAAGTTATACCCACAAGTAAAGTTTTCCATTTATGGATAGATTCCATATTCTTCAGGCAAATCTCCATGAATGCCATTTCTTCTAATATTCATTTCTGGTAAGAATCTGATATAAAAAAGTTCTAGATTATGTTCTCTATGTTGCATGTTCTCTATGTTGCATATTCACTCTTGAACCTATGGAAAAATTGACTGTGTCATCCTTAAATTAAGAGAGCAAAACAACACCATAATTAAATAGATTCTACTTATGAAAATAATTGAAAAAACTTTCTTGTATAGAACTAATATGATACTAGACACTTAGTAGAAAAATTTAAATGTTCTAGAAGACATAGCCCTAGATGCTTCCTGAAATAAATACAGAGAGATAAAAGATTGAAGGACTAATACCCTTTTATGCAGGTGGAGTAATATCAAGCTATGTAATAAATATTTCATTGAAATACAGTTAAGAAAGCAGAAACACAAAACAAATGGAAACACCCAGATGTAATAAACTCTGTCATAATCACACTGTGGAACATCAGTATGAAGGGGAGAAACAAACCCAAAGGGGAAGGCGTCCTTTAGGAACAAGTGCGTAATGATGACACTAGTGATTTTGTGGAAATTATGAAAGCCAGTGACAATGGGACAGTTTCATTCAAATTCTAAAAGAAAAACTTAACAAGATCAATCTGAATTTCTATATCTAAAAATTATTTTTCAATGAATGGAAATAAATGCCATTAAACAAAGAAGTACTGAGAAAATTCATTTCTGGAAAACCAAAGTATGTGAAATTTTAAAGAAAGAACACACAATGTGACAGGTATATGGAAAAATCAAAGACCAATTTCATTTTTAACTTGTGAAAAAATGAGTATAATCTTAAAAAAAAATTATAAGTATTGCAAGAAATATTATGAAGAGATACATTAAATATTAAAAAGTACCAGAAGCATTGAAATTAGCAAAATATTGTTATAAAAGTCTTAGATTATACATGAAATTAAATTAAATATAACTGGAGGTAGATAGTGATAAAGATATATATTAAAATCTTTTAAAGACACTAAATAAACAAGCCAGCTGGCAGATTTTAAAGTCAGAAAATAGAAACAGATAAATTAAGACTAGATTCTACTTATAGAAAACAAATATCATTTAATATTGTAAACTTGATACATACAGAATCTTGCTTCTAGTGAAAATCCCTCATGAAGGCATGGTCCTCAGCAACCCACTCAACACTCCTCCTGTCTCTCTCTCAGACAGAAGCTCTCTTTCCCCAAGAAATAGGCTCTGCTCTTAAAAACAGGAGAACAGAATGAACATTAATTGAAATCATATATGGAACATTTATTAAGGTAGGGTGACTACAAAACAAAGCTCTGTAAACTTGCCTAGATTAAGATCTTAGAACCGCATTCTCTAGCCAAAATAAAATTTAATTATAATTGAAAAATAAAAAGATTTCTCATGTCAAGGATTAAACATAAATGTTAGTTATTGGTTAACTCCAAGATGATTATAAGAATTGAAATTAGAAAATGTCTAAAGTAAAAGGATTATGACTACATAGCAGCATGGCTATTTTATTTTTTACTGATACCTAAAGATTGTATATATGTATGTAGTGCCCTGTGATGTTGACATTTCTAATGCTTAAATCAGGTTAAACATAACTATTTCTTCAAACACTAATCACTTCTTTCTGGTGAAAACATGTAAGATCCTTTCTTCAGAGTTTAAAAAAATGTTCAGTACATCAATTCTATGTGTCAGCTTGGCTAGGCCACAGTACATAGGTACTCAGTGAAACATTATTTTGGCTATTGCTCTGAAGACATTGTTAAAATCAGATTAACACTGAAATCAATATACTGTGAAACAGATTACCTTTGATAATGGTGGGCATTATTTAGTCAATCTGGGTTCTT
Organism: Chinchilla lanigera; assembly: GCF_000276665.1. Classification (NCBI taxonomy): domain Eukaryota; kingdom Metazoa; phylum Chordata; class Mammalia; order Rodentia; family Chinchillidae; genus Chinchilla; species Chinchilla lanigera. The sequence continues at coordinate 1,796,304 of NW_004955410.1, forward strand.
AAAAGAAAAATACTGACTTCCCTCAAAAGGGAGGGGCTGAAACAACTACCTTGAGAATTAAACAGCAACATCAACTCCTTCTTAGGCCTCCAGCCTGCTATGGTGTTTAGGACTGTCCGACCTCACTCCCATATGAACCAAATCCTTACAGTCTCTGTTTAAATAGAAATAATGAGTGTGTGCAGAAATACATGCATGTTTGTGGGTACGCACATATGTGTGTACACACACCCCATGAATCCTTTCAGCACATCTTAATGGTTCTGATTTCCTGAAGAACATTGACTAACACACGGGCTGCCTGCAGTTGAGGCTGTGCTAGGGTGAAACGTGAAATATTAAATCCTCATAAAGAAAGAAAAATAAAACCCAAGAACTAAGATTCCTACTTCAAAAACAAAATGGAGCAAATAAAGTACAAGTACATAGAAAAATAAAATAATATGTGTGAGGGCTGGAGATGTAGCTCAGTGGCATCTGCTTTGGCAAGCACAAGGTCCCGAGTTTGATTCCTGGCACCAAAAATGAAAGGAAAAGAGAAGAGAAGAGAAAGAAGAGAAGAGAAGAGAAGAGAAGAGAAGAGAAGAGAAGAGAAGAGAAGAGAAGAGAAGAGAAGAGAAGAATAGAAAGAAAAGAGTGTCAGCAGAAACAAATGAATTAGAGTCAAACAACAGAGAAAATAATGTCACAAGAGTGTAATGTAAAAATTAATAAAAAATATCAGTCAAGATTTCAGTAGCTTTTTGACAAACTGATACTGAAATCTCTGTGGAATGCAGTATACCTGGGTAACTAAAACATTGTTACAACAAGGCAGAAGTTTTCACAGCCCGAGTTTCATATTATGCAGCTGGTAATCGCTTAGTAGTGATGTGAAGATAGTTCTATAAAATAGCAGGACTGAAGAGGAGACTCAGAATAGATCCCCAGGAAGTGGGCAACATAAGGGTAGGCAGAGAGTTCATGAACAAAAACCAAACTTCGAGGGAAGTCCTTCAAAGAATCAACAACTGGGATCTCATCTTATTAAAAAGTTTTGCACATCTAAAGAAATCACCAACAGAGTGAAAAAAACAAATTGGAAAAACATTTTAGCCATCTCTCCCTCAGTTGAAGGATTTCTATCTAGAACATATAAGGAATTTAAAAAATCAGACCCCTCAATTTCAAAGACTCCATCCCAAAATGGGCAGCTGATATGAATAGACATTTCTCAGATGAAGAAATACAAATGGCAAATAAATATATGAAAAAATGTTCAACATCACTGTTCATTTGAGAGATGCAAATGAAAACAACGCTGAGATTCCACCTCACCCCAGAAATCATCAAGAAATCAACCAATGAGAAATGCTGATGGGCTTATGAGGAAAAAGGAACTGTTCTCCACTGTTGTCGGGAGTGTAGACTGGTCTATGTGTAATTTCTATGGGCGTTTTATACATATCAGACTATATTTCTAAAAGTTGTAAACTAAATTAACACATAATGATAATGATTTCAACTAGAAGTCCACGGTCAGGGTTTGAATCTCAGTTTTGACTAAAGTTTGAGCACGTTAGTGATTCTCTTAACTTCAGTCTTTTGAATACTCTCAGCAGAATATTCAGGGCCCTCATCCTCAGGACTGATAGGACCAGTAAGTGCAGCGTGACGGTCGCTGTTCCGTGTGGGATGGCTTATCCTTTACAAGGAATTTGACTTATCCCTAAACAAACTTCCAGCATGTGGTCAGTTCAGTGTGCCTCACCTGTGGTTGGATAAGATCAGACTGCATTCCGAGTTTTACTTGTGTGTGTGTTCCCACCGTTCACATTATCTCAGTGAAGCATCCGAACTCTTAGGGAGCCCGTTCCGGCAGACCCGCAGACCTGCAGATGGCTTTTGTGCGTAGAAAAGGGCATGATTGACCTGGGAATCAAACGTTTTTCCCCACTGTGACAGAGTGAACCACGGAAGTTAATAACCCTCTCCTGGGAAGCCCTGGTGCTACGTGGTAACCTGAAACCATTGCAAGAGTAACAGAGACTCTGCCCCAGCTGATGAAGGCACCCACATAAGTGGACGCTCTGCTGTGAATTCATCCCAAAGACCAGCGTAATACATTCTCCCTGGGTCTGATAGACTAAACTGAAAATGTGGGCTCTAGTATGTTTAAGATGCATGCAGAGAAATTTGTGGCATGGAATCTTACTGTGACTGTGACACATTTTGTTGCTTTCTGCACTTTTAATTTTGTCAGTTATTTATAAATCTGACTGTGCTGATGAAAGTTGATTCCGAGAGGACACCGTTAAGATTCCCTACTGAAGCCTAGATGACTTTCCTCACTGCACGCTGCTGCCCGCTTCCTGGGCTTTTCAGTCGGAGCAGAAGCGGTTGTCTCCACACCCTGTTGCTGGCTGGGGGCACAGATGGTTGGTTTTCATCCTATCTTCCTCCAGCCAATGATCATGTAAGAACTGGAGTATACACTTCTGAATACAAATATAAATAAATTTGGTATAGCTTGATACCACTTAAATTTTCACAGAGAAACTAGAAAAACTGTTGTTTCTCTAATATAAGGAAACTAGCAATTCCGAGGCATTTTGAGGTCACATGTTAAGTAAGCCAACTAATAAATAGACTTTTCTGTTGCAAATAAAATATTTCTGTAGACTGCTTAGGTAGATTGATATCTAGATTATGCAGTAAGATTAAAAACATTATTTTTTTGGTGTAGTATCCAATATACTTCCTAATATTTTCTTAAAATATGTATTTCTGGAGAGATTAATGCATATTTTAAGTCTGATTACTTTTAACTGAACACAACATGAGATATTAATCAATAAATTAAAATCTGCTCCTGATGCAAAACCAGTGTTAGAATTGTGACAAGATGCAATGAAAGGTGCACAGCTAATAAACTTCCTAAATGTATTCTCCATTTGCTGTTTTAAAAATGACTTCAACAGGTATTATTTGCTTTCTCATAGAACATTGTTTCAAATTATAGTCCTAGGAACACAATGCTACCTACACATGAGATTCAAAAATTTTCATTCATAGTATAATTCTGAAACGTTTATTAAAATATTTAATGTGTTCATTACAAAATGGAGTCTGCTTTTAACAGAATTGTGTGGGTGACAGTTTATTAATGAGATGTAAGCCATTAGAAAATAAAGAGATTTTTGTAATGAAAACAAGTGTCAAAGATGAAGGAAATGGAACAGGAAAGACATGCTAGAGTGAATGTCTGAGACCTGAAAAATAATTAACTCTAGTTTATGACTTTCTTCAGATTTAACGTCGGATATTTGGTTCGTTTGCTTTGTTTCCCAGGACTCTGACATCATGCACATAATTCATCATCCCATTCATTTGTCTGATTCTTTCTGCAAGCTATAAATATCTGTACCTCTTGCATTGAATACAGAAATTTGTAATCGCTCCAAAAAAAAAATTCTCTAGTGTTCTTTTTCTCTGACTTAGAAATTCTATATTATTTTTCCCTAGATTCAAGTAAAGTATTTGAAGTACATAAATATTTCTTTACACAAGACTCTGATATTTAATGTTGCTGTGTTTCATTTATTTGCTCACACATATGTAGAAAGCCACAGATATGTGTTAGGTACTCCTCCAATCTCTGAGAGTGTAATTTTTAGCAGCCAGAAAAATCACTTATCAACAGATATGGGACAAAAGATTTTAAAGTAGGCTAAATACATTTTTTTCTTCGCAGATGTTCTACATCATATTGTCTAAAAACCATACCTTTACAAAGTTTTGGATTGATTTTGATCCACTAGTTCATAGAAATGTGAAAATGTTACCATCCTGAAGAAAAATGACTTATTAAGTATAAGAATAATACTAATTCAGAGTAACAAATAATATTTATTAAAGTATAAACATTTGCAGTTATAAACTACATTCAGGTTTTTGTTCCAAATGGTTACACTCACAGCACTGTGTTTCTAGCTCCCGATAACATCATTATAACTTCAAACAAATTCAGCCTTGAGTTTCAGATTGTTCCTGTGAAAAAGCTGGGGCTTCGCATAGCACACTCTTTTTTTCCTCCCTCGTGCACTGATTTTTTTGAGAAGTATTGGATGCTTTCATCACAATTCTTAGTCCAGCAGCCCTTTCCAGGCATATAAAATAAGAGAACACACTTGAGGGGGCAAAGGAATTTCTCAAACTCCCTGATGTTTCACATATTGGGTTACAGTGTGGGTATATGTGCTCTTTGACTTCCTCCTCTGAGAAACAAGGCATGAAGTAAGCAGGATGATTTTATTTGGAATTTGTTTTGCAGGACTCTAATCATCATGGTGAACTGTTAATGACCAATAACACTCTAACATGGCTCGTGTCTGTGTAGCCAGGGGATCTGGTTAAGTTCACTGAAAATTTCACAGTTTTACCATTTAATATTAAAGTTGGCAGTGAAATAGGAATACTTTGAATTCCGCTTTTGAATTGAAGAAAACACACACCACGAAAAACTTCCCGTTCTTAATTTTGAATTTAATCCACATCACCAGAACACACTCATTTTTAATGTATCTCAAAGCTTTTCTGTTGAAAGAAGGAACATTAGGGTTCAAAGTTAAATGCAGAGGTCTTTTCTAGTGAAAGAGTGCTCAAAGGAAGTTGCTAGAGATTAGCTGGATGACAAGCTCAGGACAAGGGCTGATCCTGACAGGAATAGGGTGCTCAGCCTTCCTAGGCATCTTTAACAAGAAAAATGTGTACTGATATCTGGGGAGAGAACGGAGCCTTAGAGCAGGAGTTATAAATTCAAGCAAATCTGCCCGCTCTTTTCCTCTGTGGAGAACCAAGACATCTCAACTACCACAGTTTCCAAAGGCATTAACTGCATATGCACATGCATTAAAGTGGCGGGAGCTCCAAATTCAGTCACATTCTACAATGATTCCTTCCATGAATTTCAGTGTGCACTGTGTTACTTTAATCGTGTAACATTCATTTCCTGCCATTTCTGTTGTTTGGACATCAAGGTCTTACCTGTACAAGGTTGGATCTCGGGGACTGGTATTTGCTTTCAGAGATATCTCAGTGCTAAGGATCTGAGGGAGTGACTACCAGTCCCTAGTGAGCTGATTCAGGAGCCCACCACTGCAGGAAAGAGTACATACACTCACCAATCCTTAGAAACAAGTATTAGCAAGGTACAGTGTTTTCTACAAAGTTGAAAACCTTGTGAAATATAAGAAATCCCGTGATTTCATAACTTTCATTATGCTGGAAAATTCTATACAGCTCTGATCATTCATAACCTAAGATCTGAGAATCCACTTTTTTTGATTAAGATACAAATGACTCCTGGAAATGTGTTATTTGTTTGATCTATTATGTCCTCTCTTGGTTAGCACTACAGTTGTTTGTTTAACGATTCCAGCGTCATTGTTCAGACAGATCTCTTTGAGAGTGCTCCATTTTTGCCTGAATACAGAATCTCATTCCAGGGAATCTGTCTGAACAAACTGTGGTGGAGTGGGCTGAATGTAATCCAGTCTACGGATTGACTACAAAGGTGCTGTTGCTTTCAATCAAGACACTTACAAGCTGCAAATGTTTTCTGACCTCTTCTGACTCATTAAAACTCTTAAGAACTCAGTCAGATGTCTCTTACCCAAAGAGACAAAAAAAAAGACAAAACCATCGGAGTGCAACAGCCACTTGCAGACCTCAGAAGTAGCATCTTACTCTTTCATTCGGGGTTTATCCGCCCAGCCGCTAACCACCAGCTCAGCCTTTAACACACACTGTTACCTGCCAGGCATGTGGTTATGGGCCATGTCTTGCTACATTAAAACATTTATTCAATTATAGCTTTTACTAGTTAAAAATGTTCTAATCCCTGCTCATTAATTTATCAACTTTGGCTATCTATTTATCAAACAGATCAATAGAGAATCTCTTAAAATAATCCTAGGTTACTTAACAGAAAAATTTCTAGCAGTTATTAGAAAAAGAATACAACATATTCAGTTTCTTATTAGATTTTTGGAGAATGTATTCTAAATCTCAAGAGATTGAATATAATAAATGTGGTTATTGTTCTAATTACTATTTGTGTCTACAAGGTAATAAAACAGCAGTCATAAACACACTACTTGAGATTGTTAATCATGGAAGCTATCTCACAAGTATAATTTCATAATATAGAAAAAATATATAATATTTAGTAATTAAAAGACAGAAATTTTTGAAAGTCTTTATTAGTTTTACACACCCAACATCCATAAGCAGCTCACACTTCAGACAGACATGAACATAGATAAACAATGTTCATATCTACGTGTGTGTGCGCGTGCAGTCTTTTATACAGTACAATGGAAACTTAGTTATACAAAAATAATTTAGCTTAAAAACCATAGGTTCAAAGATGTTGCTTAGATTACCAGATGTAAGAATGCAAGATTGATCAAACAATTAAGGAGAATAAAAATAATTTTAAAAATATTAGAAACAATACAGAGTTTCACTAATCAAGATGGTAGGAATCCTTATTTTGTTTTCTTTTCTCTTTAAAATAGAAAAGATAAAGTCTTTGTGATTCTATCTGCTGGTCTTTTAAATATGCAGAGTACTTAACACAGAAGAAAAGAAAATAAGTACTGTTATTTGTTACTCTAGAAACCTAAACGTGTCCAAGTGAGAATACAGCTCACCACGGTTCCCGTATGACCCCGACGCTACTGACCCGGGTCAGGAGGACATGCTCTGACTTGTTTTTCTAATAAAAGTGATGAATCTCTTTGCAAAAGCAATGTATTTTCCTGGCTGAAATAAGGCACCTTTGGAGCAGAAATAACAACCATATTTTTAACAACTAAGTTAACTGAAAAGCAAAGGAGACAAATAAAATTTCGGCAATTATTAGGTTTTTTTTTTTTTTTTCCGTAAAAGTTTAACACCGATGAGACGGGACTCTTTGCAAACAAGATTTGAATTTAGGTGTCTCAGCCAACAAAGAGTTTTTCAGTGTCTGGTTCTGGGATTTCCAGGCTATTTCTGTAACAAGATGTGATGTTTCCAGTAATGCCAATTGTCAGGAAATGCTCAAAATCAATACGATTTAACAGTCAAAATTCATATTTTCATATAGCTCTGTGTGTATTAGGTAGAGAAATTAAGATTAGAGCAATGAAATAGATGGCCTGAAGAGTCTCGGTGGGAAGCACTTGTCTACAGAAAGTGTGCAGTGGTATCAGGCGTGTTTCTACCGCCCCAGAGACTGACATCACTGCAGAACAAAAAAGAGCTTACTTGCATTTAAATGGGAAAATGCTTAAGAAAAATGGCACATCTCCTAGTGTCTGTCTGTAGAAAAATGAAGAGTAAAGCAGAGAAGGGACTAGCAAATTAAGGAGGTATTTTTAAATAAAGAGTTAATTTGGACATTCTTTTAGTTCTCTCCTCTCCCATTATTTACATATTCACTAGTTTATTAGACGTTGGCTGAAGTCTGGGTCAGAGCCGGCAGAATGTGTTCACCAAGCCTAGCTAGGTAGATGAAACACAGTTGCAGACCACAAAAAATACGTAATTCTGGGGATCGGGGAGGACACAACCGCAGGTGCACCAGCGACACGGAGAAGAGTGTGGCGGGCTCCTGGCCGCCCCCCGAGTCGGGGAAGGTCGGTGAGCAGTGTCCTTACCTTCCACCTCCTATCTTCTACCTTCTACCACCTTCTACCTACCTTCTACCTTCTACCTTCTACCTTCTAGGCGAGCCAAGGCGCTGATGGCTTAAGACCCTACAGAACACACTGGCGGACGGACACAGAGTTACTGAACGCATCAGAAGTCAAGGAGCGAGGCTGGGGATTTAGCTCAGCGGCACAGCGCCTGCCTGGCAAGAGCAAGGTCGTGAGTTCGATTCCTGGTACCGGAGGAAAAAAAACAAAATAAAGTCAGGGAGGAATGCTACAGAAAGTGATACATTTGCAGTTTTAAAAAGATGTGTAAAACTTCGGGTGAGAATGCCCAGGCAGAGTCAGTGTGCGGGGGCAGGCCTGTGGGCGCTTCTCCACGGAGCCCGCGCTTCCTCCTTCCACCGCAGGGACCGCGCCGAACCCCGCGGCCGCCCCCCCGGGGCAGCGAACCTGCAGGGCCGCAGGCGCGCGCAGACCCTTCCCCAGGAACACAGAGTCTACAGCGTCAGGCTGGAGACTCCATAGGAGCGCCGAGGCTGCAAGCAAGGAACAGGAGGAGCACTTCTCAGGACAGTCAGTACTGTGGCCCCACGGGCAGAGGACGCTCACCGGGGAGCCCGGTGGGAGATGGGGAACCAAGGGCAGAGGCCGGGGCATGGGCAGGCCGCCACTGAAAGAGCCGGCGGGTCTCCGAGGGAAGAAGAGCCCCAGCTCCAGCTGGACAGGCGGAACTTCGCACCTCCGGCCTCACTGTGCCCTGGCCCGGAGGAACGCGGCTGCGGGAAGGGTGCAGGGCGATGCCAGGGAGCTCCGTGGGGCTGGGAACCCGCTGCCCCTCAGTCGCAGGTCACTGATAGGTAAAAGTGTACGATTTCTTTCATTACCCATAGCTTTAGGAGAAAAGCGAGTCCAGGTTTTAGGTTGGTAACGCAGCCCTGGAAGAAAAACATTTCAGTGATCTTTAAGAGGCTCTTTAGTGCAACAAGATATTAGCAAATGAAACCCACCAAAATGAGAATGTGCTCACTGTGAGCACACGGGGCGGTGGCAAGCCCAGGCACGCGCGCCGCAGCAACGGTTTGTTATCACTGAGAGCTCTAGAAGGTTTGCCGTGACTGACCCAGGGTATACCAGGAACACGAGCTTGCATCGACATGCAGGAGTTAACTGACATAATATGTAGTACGTTCGAAGACAAAGGGTCAAATAATTCGCTCAACAGACATGCAAAAACATTAAAAAAGACCAACACCTATGTACGACAAAAACTCTCCGTTTTTACCTCAATCACACAAAGGCCACATACCAAAAACCGTCTTACAGCTGTGTTATACCTAATACCGTTTCATCTCTAAGACCGAGGACAGCCAGGACGTCCATGTCACCACTTCTACTAGTGCCCTTCCTGCAGTTCCGGGGAGTAGAACAAGCCATGAGAAATGCCAGCCACGGAGGTAAGAGAGGAAAATCTAAGGCTGCCTTACACAGTGTGACATAACCCTGCACAGAGGAAGTCTGAGGCATCCCTGCAGAAGCTATGAGAGCCAATGCAAAACATTTCAATATATCAGTAATGGACAATCCAGAAGCAAAGTTAAGAACAATATTCCAACACTGTCACAGCACAAATGCCTGTCAACTGATGAATGGATACAGAAGACGTGGAGTTTTTATGCAGTGGAGTACTACTTGGCCATAAAGAAGGATAAACTTGAGCCATTTCTAGGTAAATGGATGCATCTTGAGACCACACCCTTAAGTGCAGTAAATTGGACACACAAGTGCAAATATGACATGGTTTCTCTGGTGTAAGAAACTGAAAGGATAAATAAGGACAAAAATGTATAACAGATGTTGTGAAATAGGAAGAAAAAGGAATAAAATAGGGATACATTGAACAAAAGAAGTGTGGAGTAGCATACATCTGGAACCCCTTGCTAGATGTGATGTATGCAATTATGCACTGCAGATCTGTAGTAATGAAACAGAAACTATGCAAAGGAAACACATATAGATCAATGCAGTTGAAATGAGAGCCCAGAAATAAACCTGGCCATTTATTTTCAGCAAAGGTGCCTGTTATGGTTGATACATTGTGTCAACTCGGGCAGTCTAGAGGTTTGGCTAAGTGACTCAGCAGGGAGCCAGGGTGTTTACTTTGTATTTATCCTGAGCCTGTGGAAAAGGACCGCTTGGAGATTATGTGAGGGCTACAAACCCCCGGGGTGGGGGTAGCCTGTTTAGAAGTTAAGGGAGGGAAACAGCCTGCTTGTCCCCATTCCTCCCTTTTGCTTGTGCTGCTTTTGCTGTGTTCTGCTGCCATAAACATTTGCCCTCTGCCATGTGCCACTCTGCCTTGGAGCCAGCCAAGTATGAACTGAAACCTCCACAAACTGTGAGCTAAATAAACGTTTCCTTCCTTAATTCTGAGCATTGAGTAATTTGTCTCAGCAAGGCAAGAAAAGTAACCAAGACAATGCTAAAGCAATTCAAGGAAAAAAAATGAACTGTCTTTTCAAAAATTAGAGCTCTAAGGGCAAAAAACAATTTTGAAGCTTACCTCTCATTGCATGCAATCTTGACCCTAAATGGGTCATAGGCCCAGATGTAAGAGAGAACATCTTTTCAGAAGAAGAGATAAGAGAGAATCCTTCAGATGGGCATATATGCCCATGTATAGATATACAAAGATATAAGCAGCTAAACAAAAGGAACTGTAAATGTCTCATAAGCATATAAAAACATTCAACATCCACAATCATGACAAAAATGCAAGTTAAAATCTCAGTGAGACATTGGTCTTTGGTATTTCAGGGGTTGCCCTTGGCTGGGGGCCATCCCACACCCATGGCAGAGAGAAAGATGGCGGCCATAGAGCGGAGGAAAGTGTTCTGAAGTCCATTAACTCCAGGCTCCCACTTGTGAGTGGGCGACTGTACTCGCGGGAGCACAGCAGACCCCGTAGAGATTAGAGGGAGACAGCAAATCGGGCATCCTTGCCAAAAACCTCTCAGCTCTGAGGAATTTGAAACAGGGTAATATGAATGTGGGACAAAGGCAGTGTTCCTTACCTCCATGGCAAGACATTGAATGGGGCATAGCATGTGAAAAATCGATAGAGAGAGTACTTGCACACTGGGTATCATTGCTCCGGAAGATTTTGCTATCACTGGAGGAGTACCAAAAAGGGAAATCATGCAATATTTTCCCTTAATAAAGTTTCCCAGAGCTTGTTTTTAGAAATCAAATGAAATCATAGAGATATGTCATACCTATTACTATTCTGTAATAAAAAGACAGATAATGTTGAGGGTCAATCACATACTCCTGGAGAAGTAGAACTGTACGGCCACATGTTAAACAGCTGAAAGTTTAGAAGTTGAACATGAGTTTATAATAAATTTCTAGAGATTTCCTCAAAAGAAACAGAAATGTGTCCATACAACAGAAGTGCACATGAATGTTCGTAGAAGCAATATCCATATGCCCAAGCATTTGTGAATGCATGAAGAACAAAATGTTCTATATCCATACAAAACTACACTTTAAAAAGGAATATGCTACCAATAAATTCTACAACATGAATGAAACTCCGAAATACTAAGCTAAGTGAAATAAGTTGTAGGAGACCCCAGATTGTATGGTTCCATTTCTATAAGATGCAAAGTCACTTGTGATGATAGTTACATAATTCAGTACATTTATGAAATATCATTGCATGGCATACCTAAAATTATGATATGTAAAAGAGACCTCAAAGTTAAAAAAAAAAATGAAGACTCTGAAGAAAGAATTGTGTTGAACATCCAACTCTGAACTGGACCATACAGAAAAATAAGGCTGACAACTAGTGGAGTGTCCATTAGAGTCAATGTCACAATGCAAGATTGCTGGTACAGGGTTCGCCTTGTCAATAAAAATGTTGTGTTTGCAAGTCCCCTAACATTTCTCAGTTTTCGTGCCTTCACTCTTGAGAGAGTAAGTTGGAGTAGGTGAGACCTAATATCATTAATTAGCTGTAAAATTCTATGAGTCTATTCATTTTGTACAAACTATTGAATGCACCCATAAAATCAGAGAGCTGAGTGTGAGACTGTACAGTAATAGCACCAAGCATTCAACAACTTTAGCAGTCATGTGATTTCAAAATATACAGTACTTGGAAATTTAATTTCTATGTCTTGGACCCATCCAGTTTTATTGAGTATCCTGTATATCTAAGCTGTTGCTGCTACAGAGACAAGAAAAAAGTTAAAATAAATAATCTCACTTTAAAAGAATCTTTTATTGTCAAAAGAGAAATCACAAGTGGATGATATAAATCACATACAAAAGTAAAATAATGACTTATATAAGAGGTACAAATAAAACACTAAGGAATTTTGGGGACAGATATTAGTGGAGGATTTTTTTTAAAGCCTTCATGGAGGAAAGGCATTTTTAGTTCAATCTTGACTAGCAAATAAAATTTAAAACTCAGAAAATGTGAGGAAATCTGATGGGGAGAGTACATGAGGCAAGAAAATTCAGCCAAAATATTCTGTTTGGCCAGCATATAAGACAGAAAATGTGAAGTGAAGAGATATGAAACTGGACAGGAAGTCAGAGTCAGGTGTGAGGCGCTCACCCTGAGAAATGACACCTGGATGATCTCTGACACAATTCCTATGGCTCTGAGCAGCAGGATGAGCGTATCAGAGGTTTGCTTGAAGAAAATTAATCTGACTGCTCTGAAAATAGAGGAATTGGAGATTATGAGCTGGTTGGAATTCAAGATAATAAAAGTGTTATATTCACCAGGTTTCTGGTCTTCTGGACAAAATACCCAACACAAAGAGGAGCTTTACCTTGGCTCATAGTTGCCGAAGTTTCAGCCTTGGTCGGCTGGGTCCACAGAAGCAACAGCATGGGGGAGGGTGTGCGAAGACAGCTGCTCAGCTTACGGCAACCAGGAGACAGAGAGTGAGGGGAGCAGCCTGGGATGAGAGTAGACTTGTTCAATTCACATCCCCTGGCAACCCTGTGCTTCTCACTGAGCCCCCCACGTATATTCAGCTGTGAGCTCACCCCTGCGTGAATCCATTGACGAGGACAGCACCCCTGTGATCCAATCACGTTCAGAACGCACCACCTCTGAACACATGAGATTTGGGGGACACTTCAGATCTCAAGTATAACACATGTGAATACGATTGACTGTAATGAGAATGGAATTTGAAGCAGATGTAACTGAGGTTGCGGAGGTAGAAGCAATAGGTCTTGTTGCTGTTAATGCATGATTCAAAGAGCACGAGTGATAAACCCATGTTCCCAATTGCTTACCTATTATCTCATCACACCCTCAAAGAACCCAGTTGGGTAAAAGACAATTACCTCCACTTTGCAGGTCAGAAAATAGCACAGAGGACAATCCAAGATCCTGGGTTCTGAATGGCGGTGAGGGAGCTGAATTAGACTGGAGCAGCGTTCAGCTGGCACAATGGGATGAACTGTATGAGAGATGTAGGAGAATGTAAGAAAACCTGAGCGGGAGGAACTGACTGTATCTTCTTTCCTAGGGGAGTGTGTGTACTGACTGTGTGTCTGTACCTGATGGTCCGATTGAAAAGTCCAGATTTAATAAATACTACTCTACAAAACTAGAACAGGACAGAATCTTTTAATTTTTAAATGCAAAGTACTGCTGTTTCCTTTGCTATAATCTTGCTATGCCATTTGATTCATGTTTATTCTCTTTCTTATACAGCATTATAATTAATAATTCCATCGCCCTATTTCAAGTTGAATATGCTGTATTATGAAAACAATGAAGAAAAATGCCAATGTGGAAATTTTTTACATAAATTAGTCAAGACGTTTAATTGGTGAATAGCTATAACTATAAACCGCGTTTGTGTGGTAAACATCAAAGACTACTAAAGGGTAGACACAAAGTATCTTCACTTCGGTTCTCTCCTTGTGGTCAGGTTGTGAACAGTTTTGGCTCTCTTGGATTTTTTGATCTGACGTGTATCACTTTAGCCACTTTTTGTAAAGCTCTGCAAGATAAGAACTTTAATTATTGTGACCTATTCAAGTTCTGATGATATTGTAAACTGCTTCCTGGAGTTCATTTGCTTCCTGCTAGAACTGAAACAAGTCATCTTCAAGAGTTATTATGCATTTGCTGTCTTTCTTCCTCTGGTTTCCCATGCCATGAAACTGATTTTTGATCTAGCCCCATGTTGCCTATTATTATTTGCTCCACTGCACCAAGGGGGCTGCTTATTGTCTACCAATAGTCTGACATTCTTCCCTCCAACACATCTCCAGTGGGCCCCTGGGAGTGGTGCATTATCTAGGCAAAAACCAAGCAATAGAAGCCACACAGCAGCAGTAAAAAGCAGCTCTGCATGTTGGCTTCCCTCCGGGATGAGCGCAAAGCCACAGACTGGGTCCAGGAACCATGTGTGGGGCAGGCTGAGGAATGCACCCAGCAAGCTTCTCAATCCAGGGAATGAACATTCCAGATTATACCTCTGCACAACCTCCTCATCTCCATGTGAAACTCAGACACACTGACTGGAGATGGAGTGGACATCCCAATTATTTAGTTTAAATAAAATTATTAGGAACAAGTGCATTGTTTTCACTGTGCATTCTAGATTCCGGAGCCCTCCTAGAGGTCACCTTCAGAAGGCTGTGCTCCTCTGCCTCCTCTTCGATGTACCAGGGTAAATTGGACCAAAACCACCCCATGTGCCAGAACAGACTTCAGTCCTCCATGGATGTTATGGCTGAAACACTGTCTCAACTTGGGGAGTCTAGAGGTTTGGCTAAGTGACTCAGCAGGAAGGCAGAATGCTTACTTTGTATACATCCTGAGCCTGTGGAAGAGGAAGGCATGGAGATTATGTGAGAACTACAAGCCCCTTAGGTGGGGGTAGCCTGTTTACAAAGTAAGGGAGGGAAAGAAGCTGCTTGCCGCCATTCCTCCCTTTTTGCTCCGGCTGCTTTGCTGTTCGGCTGCCATTCCCCTCCTGCTCTTGTTGCTTTGTTATCTTCTGCCTCAGAGCCAGCCAAGTACGGACTGAAACCTCCACAAACTGTAAGCTAAATAAACCTTTCCTTTCTTAATTTTGGACGTTGGGTATTTTGTCTCAGGAATAAGAGAAAAGTAACTAAGACAGTGGAATCTGTATTATTCCCATGAAAAAGTTAGAGGGACAGTGATGAAGATTCTACTTCAGCAAGACTGATGTTGGAGTATTCTTTTGTTGTGAATTAAACATCTCCTATACTTCTTTCAAAGGGAACTTTTGTTGCAAATAATAACTATACACAATCTCAGCTATGATGATACTAACAGCATAGTAGTAAGTAAATTTGATCGAGTCCGTAGTATGTGTAAATTGTATGCTGAAAACATTATGGCTTTCGTATCTTTTCTTACCCCAATTAGTACTAAATAATCACCTGTATTTCCACATTTTATGAAGAAACAGAGGCACAAAAAGTTATGTAGGTGACTGAAGATCTCACAGCTACAGTCAGATTTAAACATAAATTGGATTTAAAAATTCACTAAAGCATTGAATTCCTGCACTTATCTTTTATTTTTCATTCTTCTTTGACCTGAATATATGCTTCTAGTTCACTTAAAATGATAACAATTTCTTGGAGTCTAATTTAAAGGGAGGTTAGCAACAGAGTCCTAAATTTCACTCATTCCCTCAGCGTTTTGAGCACCAAGGGGTCATGACTGCTCCAGGTCCAGGTGAAGATGGATCTCAGCCCAGAGGCTCTTCCACCTAACAAGATCTGCCCAACAATAGCACTTAGGATGCACAGAAATACAGAAAACTATAGAAAATACCTGACTTCTACATGTGTAAATAATATGTCCTGCCAGTACGTTACCGAAGCTCTTTTGAACGGAAGTCTCTTATTGATTTCTGAAACTTAGCAGGTTGCTGCTTATGCATCCCGAACAACTTCATCTTTTTATAGCCTTTCTTATCGGTGGTTAATGAGAATTAAATCTATTGGCGGAAAACAATCTGAATGCCATTAATGGCATGCTCCATATAAAAACTGGATGATAATGCAATAATAAGAGAGTGTTAATTGGAGATAACTATAGGTAGAGAGGTGGTAGATGATAGATAGATGATACATAGATGATGATGATAGATAAATAGATAAATAATAGATGACAGATAATAGATAATTTCTAATCAATATCCAATTTGCATTAGCTCCACACTGATTTGTTATTAGAGACTGGACACATGACTTATCTTCATTTTTTGTGGTTTTTGAAGTTTATTTGTTCATTTTAAAGAGAAAGAACAAAAACAAAAGTATGAAAACAATGACACAGAATTTCAAAACAAGATAATAGGAAATTAACAATGGTTATCTTATTGCATGTTGCTATCTTCAAAGCAGTTGCTCAGCTTACAAGATATAGGTATGCAAAACTCATCAAACAATTTAAATACAAGCCGTTCCTTTCAATGAACTAATAGAAATAAGTAATAGAACTATCTTAGCTATCTTGCGTATATATGTATACTTTTTCTTCTCCCATCCCAGTTGTTCTTTCCTCTTTCCAGTGTCTTCTCCTTTCACAATGTCTACTGTGTATTTTGGATCTTATTCACTTCTAAAGCTTCAGAAAACACAGAGAAATCTAGTGCAGTCAATGACAGAACTTAAATTTGTTAAACACATGGTACTACTAAAGAAAATATTTATCATTATAGCTGCTACATTAAAGATCGAGATAAAATCTTGAAACTTGCAGAACTATTTTTTGCATGGATTTCGCATTTTCTTTTCTACCTAAATCTGAACACTAAGAAGTTGCTTTTCCTGAACGCCGTTTGTAAAGAGTTGCACAGCCAGCAGTCTGGCGCTGCACATCTGCCCAGGGAGGGGTTTCACTTCAGACACATGATTAGGCCCTGAGAACTGCACTGCACTGGGTGAGGCCATTAAATATTCCCGCTACACAATGCCACAGATGTCTGGGGTTCTAACAACTAATCAAAAAGTCAATCAAGCAGCATAAAAACACATCTGGAATCCTAGAAATGGGCGGATTAGACAGATATCATTCAGCATCCTATCAAATTCGCTTAATTTGTGGAAAGCCATGCTGGATTTTTTATGTTAATGAGGCCGAGTAGACAGTGCACTCTGTGTTCTCCAAAGGGACTTACTGGAGAAGGCACTCTGCTTCCAGGGCTGAGGTAGCTCGCGCTCTCCGAAGTCACACACTTTAGTAGCTCAGCGCGTCCAAAGGGAGCCAAGGGGGTGCCCAGGGAGCCCTGCTGAGCACTAACGCTGCAATGGCAACGTGACGGACAGAAGTCCGGGACCCTGACAGATACCCAGCCTGCAATGCGCTTCATATGCACGAGCCCAGGCACTGGGTAATTAAACTATGCAAATCACGGCACTGCAACCATGAATTAAGCGTCGGCCCTGAGCCTCTAATCATTGGGAACATTCCTAGCTACATATCAGTGATAATCACAGAGTGAGATAGATTTACATAGAATATACTTTAGTTGGTCTTTATTTACAATATTCACTTAATTTGGGATTCAGAAATTCATTTTCTGGGAAAAAGCATTTAGTAATTTTTTAATAAGGAAGAAAAAGAGAAAAGAATTTGAAAGCCTTCCAGTCATTCTAAATCTCTTGCAAGACATTTTAAAGTCCCATCAAGAATAAGTAAAATACAAAGTCTCAACACAAATTGTAACTAAATCATTCTAAAGACGGGCTTATGCTAATACAAATCCGACTTTAGGCAGTATGGGAGTCTCGGTAAACCCCGGTATCTAAACTGACATTGGTTATTGGAGTTTTCTTGCACGCATCTATCTGAAAACACTCATCTGTATTTGTTTGTTCATTATAAATAAAGGCAAGTAAAGATGAATGTTATCTCTCTCTGGGATATTCAGATTTCATATATTCCTTTATCTGGTGATGTAGTTCATTAATATAGCAAATATAGCAAGAAGGTTGCAGTTATTAGCACACAATTTACAAGTTCTTGTTCATCCTGGGTGATCTTGTGGAGCACTTTAATATGTGGATTGAGATGTAACACCATATTGGTGCAGAAAATTTTATTGCTTTGAAGGTAGAGAAAATTTCAAGCTGCCTTCAACAAATCATGCCAACAAGTAGCTATTCTGTTTGTGTGGTATCCAGAATCCCCCTCAGAGTGTTGTACTTCTAGTCAGGCAGGAAGGGCAGGTAACTACCCTTCTTCCTCAAGGTGATGTTCTTGGGTTTTCTATCCTTTTCCTCCTCTCACCTCTCCATCCTCTTCCTGTGCTCTTCTAGAACAGCAGGAAATGCCCTGCAGCCTCCAGTGTAACTGCACTGACACACATTAAAACTGACCTTCTCTTCCACATCAAGACAAACTTGGTCCATTTCCCCAAAATTCTTGCATTGGATAAAAAAATCTGATTTTTCCTAGGGACATAATCAATTTTAGTTTGTCCCTAAATACAGACAGTTTATACAAGAAAAAAAATGAATGCTTTTTTTCAGTGACAATGTGTACACCTGACATTTGCAAGTGGTCATTTTTAGAGTCCATTCTCAGGAGAAGAAAAGCAAAGCGGGAAACTGAGACAATGCTAAATAGCCACACACGGGACTTTAAAGTCTTGCAATCATAGAAGCCTTAATGATCCCTTGGTACCAGTAATCCTTCTTACAATTTTCAGAAACTTGTTAAGTCCTGTACTTTACCTCCCTCACAGCACTGACCTTGCACTCAAACGATACCCAGATTTTTTGTTTCATAGCATTAATAAAAAGCCGTGTCACAGGGTGCTTAATAAAAATGAATGTGAGGTTTTACTAGAGATAGGGGACTTGCCAGATCAAAGCATATCCATTTATGAACACTATAAACTCTCAAAAAGTGAGTTGTCATGTGATGGCATGTTTATTTCAGAAACAGGGATGAAAAGATAATATTTTTAATTAAAAACAATAAAAACTTTCTCCCAGCAGGTGGGCAGTTGTGGTGGGGCAAGGCTAACAGCTGGACACTATTAAATGTATATTAGCCTGAGCGCCTCGTTAGTGATTCTTTAATAAAGTTATCTGGCTTTTCATTATTATTTCAGGGGTTGGAGGTTGCATGTTTGCTTTCAGTTTTCTTAATTGTCCTAATACCTTTCACAAGTCTCCTGCATTTTAGTTACTAGAAATCCGTGAAACTGCAGTGAGAGGAACATCTCAGGTCCTTCTCAGGTGAGCTTTCGGGCTGAGTGAGTCCCTGGTCCTCAGGATCACCGCTCCCTTCTCTCCTCCTCCCAGGTGGGCCACATGGACCAGGTCCGGGCCCTGAGGCTGTGCTCCCCTCTGCCCAGCCTCCGACTCAGAGGTCCACGCTCCCTGTGGGCCCCGCTCTCTCATCCCGTTCCTGCTTCATCACAGCAGGGACTCGGAGTTGCGTGCAGGCAGTCTGCAGTGGTGCCACGGTGACACCGTCCCCACCACACACATCTGTGCAGGATGTGATTGTGCCTAACGACATTTGCACTTTCATCCCTAGCGATGCTCCCTACACAGGGCCATCGCAGGAGCCAGGACATCTGGGTCCAGGAGGGTGAAATGCAGAGTGGACACCCAAAGGAGGAGCAGATGGATTTATCAGGTCAAATGGACAAACTCAGCTGAACAATCTTGCCAGCCCTGCACCAAGGCCGTGAGCTCGGGCCCCTCCATGCACTGCCCACAGTGCTGGCTTCCTCTGTGGCAGACTCCGTGTGAGGTGTGAGGCGGGCCCTCCCCTCCCTGCACGGCAGTGAGGATGTGCTATGCTCAATGCGCTGTGATGACGAGGCTCGAGAAACTCCAGGGAAGCATTTGAGTAGCTGCACCTCGAGCAGGAACGGAGTGGGAGCGGCCCAGCTGCCTCCCGACAGTGGGCTGAGACAGGCCCAAGCTGCACAGTTATTTCCCAGAGGAAGAGTGAGGAGAAGAAGCTAAAATCAACAGAGAAACACTTTCCCAAAGTGTAATTATCTTCCTGTCTGTACGTTTAAGAAAATGAACCCATTTTGCCTATTTTATTATTTCAGAATCTGAGTTTTGACAGACTTGTGCCTTAATATAAGTACTCTCATAAGTTTTTAATGGAATGTTGCAAGATGGCTTCTCTCCAATTTTAAAATAACCACGGCTTGGTCCTGCTGCATCCTCCAACTCCATCTGCTCGGCTCTGTGACCCCCTTCATGTTCCTGAAAGCGGGCCATGCGCCTCCCGTCTGGAGGGTCTCCCCGTGCTTTGCACGTTGCAAGCGTGATTTTCTCCCAGGCTGGCTGTCGTCCCTTTTGTTTCTAATGCTAGTGAGAATATTACCAGAGAGACCAACTCCTATAATTTTAATTACAGTCTCCTCTGCTGGCCTATTCATTATCTGTCCTTCTCATTGGATAGCAAAAGCCACGATGTACGGACCAGGCCTCTCTAGTACTATCTTATCCCAAGGGTTCTGTCAAGACTAAAAAGTCATTGTCAACTTCACCGATGGATGGATAAGTTCATCTGACACTTTCCAGACTCTCCTTTAATCACTTGCAGCGCTTGCTCTTCATCCGTTCTGAACTTTGGCCTCTGCATCCAGAATTTCAGTCTCTCTCTGGTTATCCCGCTGCTGTGTGCTCCGGCCAGCAGCCCTCTCCACCCCGCCACTCACCAGCACTCTCAGTGAACTATATCAATCACATTTTACTCATTTTCCCCTCGTACAATCTAAAACTTACCCTTTCTTCTGTAGGGATTCCTAACTTCACTCCTTACCCTACAGTAGTGATGGAGAATCTTTTATTTATTTATTTATTTGTTTCTTTATTTTGGTGCTGGGAAGCGAACTCAAGACCCTGCACTTGCCAGGCAGGCACTTGTGCCACTGAGCTAGATTCCCCAGCCCCTAAAATTTTATTTTTTATTTTATTTTGTTTTTGGTACCAGGAATTGAACTCAGGACCTTGACCTTTCTAGGCAGGTTCTTATGCTGCTGAACTATATCCCCAGCCCTTAGAACTTTCAGTGCTACAAACAGTCCACAGTGGCCCGTGTGCCACAGGTTCGCCACCACTGCCCTGCAGTGCTTATGACCTAAGACAACTGATACTGCATATGGTCACCAAGGTGGATTTTCTCCACAAGATTTCACAGAATTCCCTTATTTCCGCTGTTTCCATTTTACTTACAGAACGTCTTTATTTAGGCTACATAAAATCCTCCCTAACCTGTTTTCCAGATAGTCACAAACCTAGCTGTTATATAAAGTCTACATCAAAACTTTTGTAGTCTTTTAAACATTTTAAGTTCTTTCACATCCCTGTACCTTCCACACATTGCTCACCTGTCGGTTGGCCACTCTAAATATTACCAGGCCAGATTCAATTACAGGCCTCTTTCCCATGATGACATTTCCTGAAGATTACATTTCAGCATGACATGGCGGTGTCTCACGGCCACAGCACTGCGTGCGTACACCTACGCTAGCGTGCTTCACACTGTCCTGGCAGTTGATAGCAGCTCCTCTTGGGGCCTGTGTACTCCTTGTCATCTGGTTAAAATCAGAGCTAACACTTCCTGCAATTCCAGGCGACTGCTCAGCTTCGTGAATAAAGTGGGCTTGTCTTCTTTAAAGTAATAGAACTCACTCAGAGAACTTGAGCAGCAAGCAAGCTTGATATTATTGAAACGCACGTACAAACTCAGTGATTCTGCTTCTTCACATTGAGGAAATCTCGCATCAGAGTTCTCATCTGTGAGATGCAAAGAAGCCTAAGCTCTCCTCCTGGTTTCTAAGGACTTTCAGAGTGGGGAAGCAGGGACAGGTAACAGATGGAACTCTCAGGGCTCTGGCAGAGCCAGCCTGAAATCCCACTTATTGACTTACCCCAAGCATACACGAAGATACCTGCCCTCTGTCTCGGGAAAAGCTCATCAGGTGGTGGAGTGAGCTGAAGTGCTAGGGGGAGGTTACAGAACACAGCAGAAGATGCTTATAATCTCTGTTTGAAGTTTCTATTATGGAAAACATCTTGAAACTTCTCCACCTGGAGAATTTGTCTTGATTTTCTCTTCTGCTACGTACGTTAGCCTCTTCCCACCTGCTCCTCTATCCGTGACCTCTTTCTCACTGGGTTTTTCCCCAAGAGCTCCAAATTCCTCCTTCTCCACTACTGAGGAGAGAAAGTTCAATCTCTCTTGCATTTTGAGCTTGTGCCCCTAAACCCGAGACACTGTTCTAGATATTTTCACAGGGATCACATTACAGTGAGTGGCCTCATGGGCAAGATACTTCTGCAGTTGCCTCTACTTTGGTTCTTTCACCTGCACAAAAGGGCTAATAGTTGTCATACCGAATGTGCTCATCATGCTGATTAAATTACTTAATACTAGTAAACCCAAACAGATCCTGGAAGATCTAGGTCCTTAATAAAAGCTGATTGATATAAGTGCTTTGTTGTTGCTGTTTATAATCCTTAAAAGTATATTAACACTGTGGTTACATGGACTTTTTTTTCTTGTTACTGTTTTTTCTTTTTCCCTTTTATGTATTTACTTTTGCTGTTAAAGGAAAGTAGAAATCTTATAGAATTTGAGTTCATGTGAGAATGAGCTCTATGCTGTTAATCTCTGTATCTTCCAAAGACACACATTCAAATCCTCACCCACAAAGGGAAGGCATTAGCAGGTAGGGCTTGGGAGGTGATTAGCACATGGGTAGGTCCCTCATTCATGGAGCCAGCGCTTTAGTGAAATGGTTCCCAGTGAGACCCTGGCCCCTGCATTGTGTGAGGTCACAAGGAGAAGTCTGCAGTCAGCTGTTACTGAACTCAGCCGGGCTGGTGCTACGATCTTTAGAATTTCAGCCTCCAAAACTGTGAGAAGTAAACACACACGCCGCACATGACATATAGCACATGCATAACAGCCACTCCACAGTGGTGAGCAAGAGCACCCAAGCATGTGCTGTGCTCGTTCTTTTAAGGGTCTGGCAAAGGAAAGCCCTGGGCCCACGTCAGGTCCAGGGTCCTCAGGTCAGCGGTGTTGGAGACGGGTAAGTTTTATTAAAAAGAGAAAGAACATGTTGAGCCTCTTGAAACAAATTCCCTCTGGATTTTTGTGTACTTGGCCTTTGGAAAATGTCTCCTGTTTATCTTTTATTCGTAGGGCTCAGCAGTCTTGTTTAGAGAAGATAATCAAAACTATAAATATTTATTGGGAGGCTCCAGCACAGTGTCTTTTGTGCTGAACTTCTCTCACTAGCAGATTTTGTTAAAGTAATGGTCAGAGTTTATGCTACCAATAACTGTTCTATTCTTGCCCAGTTAAATTGTTTTCTGCTGATTTACTAAAAACTGAAGTTACATGGAAACTGTAACCAAAGATGAAGTCCTTAGTTAACATGACTAGAGCACAACACAGAAAAACATAGAACTCATCATTAAAATGTATGTAAAACCAATTACATCCTCATTAGTTGTTCTCTAAAAAAATAATAAGAATGATAAATCGAAAACATCTATTTTTATATATGTGACTTGTATTTGGTAGTTCTCAAGGAATCCTTAGAACCTATCTGCCTCTTCCTCTTACATAAACATCATAATTTTGTTTAATTTTAATTGCTTTACAAAATATTTTAATTTGTCTAAGTCTATAAATTTAATCTCATTTTTAATCTATGCAAAGCGACTGGTATTCATTTGGAAGAAGTTGCTAGTAAAGTTCTCACCAGTAAGAGTATTTTGGGCCAATTCAAAGTATTTGGGGGGGCTGGGGATTTAGCTCAGTGGCACAGCGCCTGCCTGACAAGTGCAAGGCCATGAGTTCAATTCCTGGTACTGGAAGAAAAACAAAACAAAAAAACCCAAAGTATTTGGTTTTACAACTACCTGCATGGCAAGTAGAACCATAACCAGAAAGAGTAGTGAGAAGAAATTAATTTAAATATACACACACATCATTTTTCAGTCTTGATTCTCCATGGTGATTGTTACTGTTAAGAAGTCAAGCCAGATCAAAATTCCATGAGTGCGTCTGGAAGCAAGGTCCAGGCCAGTGGCAGTGACACCGGAGGTGGTGACAGGCAATGTGAGGGCCTGTGACTTCATTGCAGAAATGAGTCCCAGCTCCTTTTGATTTTAAAAACAAATAGCTAGACTGAAAAGATTTTTAGTGTTTCAGAAAACCTGAGCTTTCATTACACATTTCTCATCCAATGAGTTATTCTTAATGGAAGACATGATCATCAAAACCTAGTAAGCATCCTGAAATTTATAGGTGTTCAGGGTGTGTGCACACCTGTTACATACGTGCGCACATATGTATACACATACAAGTCAGCATGTGGTCATGCTAAGAGCAGCATTATTCTTTCTTCATCAAATGTGTATTGTTGATATCACAATATATTAAATATATGTGTAGTTGTAGTGCATTACACTGAAATACCTATGTATCTTTCGGTGTTTTATGTAAGTGCCTTTCTCAACATTTCGATGTGGTTAAACAGTCTTCTTTATGGTTTCTCACAACCCAGAAATGGTATAAAAGTACAAAATAGGCATAAATAAATACATAAATATTGTTTCCCAAGAAATTTCCTAGCGGAATTGTCACACAGTGTACTGAAAACAGTGTGAAATCCTAAAGATGAAATACATTTTCAGGTACAAACTCTGGGTGAAACCCGTATTTTAAGTAAATTATTTGCCATCACGCTGGAGACCTCTGGAGGCCCGCGCAGCCGAGGGCGATTGCTGAGGCCCGCTCCTGATCTGAGCCGTCTCAGCACTGCTCTCTGCTCTTGCCTCTGCGGTGAGAGTCCCCATCCCTGGCCCACGAGGGGCACCTCCTGGATCATTCACCCTCCTGGGCCCCGCATTCCCGCCCCCGCACATCCTCTCAGGACAGCACTGTGCACAGCTGCCTGCTTCTCCAGTCAAACCCTCTGCTCCAGTGTTACCTTCCGTCAAAACTTCTGTGCTGCTGTTGCTAAACAAACAGATATAAATAGCTCTGCCCAAGATTAGTATACCTTCTAGGATCTCTGAAGTCAGTAGGAAACTCAGCGAATTACTTTCTTTTTCAGGGCATTTGAAAGACGCCCAAGGCCAGGTCGCTCACAGTTGTGGCGCTGACGTCTCATTTCTCTCTCACCACCGAGACTCGACCCCCTCGCCAGCCGCAGCTGCCTCGCAGGGAGGCCACCTCACTCATCCGCACTGTTTGATCCCCACCGTCCTCTGTCTCTAGTTTATTTATTTGTCTTTCTGCTTCATATTTCTCTTTCCTGAAGGACAGTCTGCAGTCTCCTGCGCTCCCCATCTTTGCGTGGCTGACCTGTAGTTCTGCTCGTTGGGTCACAGCCTCGCCCACCCAACGCTGGAGTCCCGTAGGGAGCCACACTAAGTATTTTAGGTGTTGAAGTCCCCCCCTGGGTGTCTGTGGCACCCATAAACTCACTGCCAAGCTGTGGGCTAAATTATCATTTTCCAGCACCTGTCCTCCTGGTGAGTAAGGACCTGCCGTGCCTACAGATCCAGGCTCCTGCACTAGGCAGCAGCGTGTTCCCCTTCTACCGAGGCAGGCGCCATTTGTTCAGCTTTTAAGAGCTGACACCTGGGCTCTGCTTTTTACATTTCTCCCACAACCTCTCTGTCAGCTTTCTGACTCTGATCTCTTCCTATAAAGCCCATGATAGGGCAGGTGGATATTATTAAACACACAGGGCTAGCTAGTTATGCTGAACACATTTCCAAGGAGGTGCAGGGAGTAGCTATGCCTCCCGTGAACTGCAGCTTTGCCTGACTCCCATAGTTGTAGTGCTGGTTGTTCTGAAGTGTCCCATGGCAAGCATTAATCCTCAGACACCATGACTCACAAGTTAAGATTAAATTAAATCTTTGACATTTATAAATTTTCATGAAGAATGAGGCCTGTGGATGTCTAGTTAAAAATAAAAATTAATAGGTCACAAAGTCAGCTAAAGCAGGGCCTTCAAGAATCAAACCTTGTTAAGAAGACTTGATTAGTTTTTCCTTTGATGGTTTCACCTACTCCTCCATCTGGAAGAACGTGAATCTCAGAAGGGATGCCTGTGGCCCGCCTGAAGGGGCACTGATACTCCGTGTTTGTGAAACTATTCAGGGTACAACCAGCAGCTGATAAATATGCTGCTGTTGAAGATGCAGCCGCTCTGTTGTGCTTAGTGTCTACTCCAAAGGCCTTGCAGGGCAGCCCACCTGACCTCTGAAGGAACACAATGTGTCCTTGTTCCCCTGCATGTGGGACACCCCCACAGCTCATGCCTTGCCCGGGCACCATCTCACACGCAAGACCTCATCCGCACGCTACTTGGCCAGATGCACAGGTGGGGCACCCTCTTTTGAGTAGACCCATTCCATGCACTCCTTCAGGGCATACATGTCCAACTTTTTTGTTTAGGGGGTTCAAATGGTAACATATTCTTTAGTTACAAGTCTTAATCTCACAGATGCTGTTTCTTACAAACCAGCCCACCTGAGATGGACCCTCTTCCAAATACTATTCTAGCGTCTGTCTAAATTAAAATAAACACACAATCCTGTTAGTTCCCTTGAAAACTCCTTCACTTACCCTTCAGAGAGTCTTGAACCATGGGGTTCCAGTACAGGAAACTGCCTTTCTCAGCCCTTCCCTGCACAGTGGTGACTGCTGGCCATGTGGTGGGGTCCCCTGAGGGTAGATCTCAAGGACCCTGGGGCTGGCTGCCCGTGAGGACTGGTACCAAGGCATGCACACCCCCTATAGGCCTGGCATGGCTGAAGACCACTCTGTCTTGATGCAGGCTAAGACTGAACCCCAGGTGTCTGGAATACTACAGGTGCAGGAGCGAGAGTTTCTGTCAGTCCTCAACTGAATGCCAGACATCTTGGTGCAGGACGCCTGCTCCCTGCCTGCCGTGGATGATGTGGGACCAGCTGTGTGAACGGCAAGGGACCGTCGCAGTCTGAGCAGAGGGCCTTCCCTGTAATCAGGCTGACCACTGGAGTGTGGCCACTGTCTGCGCTTCCTTGAGCGGTCCTGGATAGGGTTGGAGCCCACCTTACAGCACCATGGACCAGACATCCAGCAGTCACCCACTCCTCCAGTAAGTAACGGTTGCATCTGAGCAGTTCCACAGCTCACTGCTGTGGTCGAGAGCTGCCCATTTTAGGCAAAATATTCTGTAATATTTTGCCTCTCTGGAATCCATATGGGAGTCCTGGCCTCATGCTGCTGTCTCTCTGTAAGGGTCAGAGCACAATCCTTCTCCAGGACTGTGCCTTCTCCCTTCAGAGCACCAAACACACCCACAGTAACAGGGCACACCCTCATCATCCTCTCAGAGCCCTCAGGGCCTGGTGTCCACGGGCACCTTTCTCTATACTGCCGCCTTAACCGGCAGCCCTAAAGGGCTTCTCAAAGAAATCCTATTTTAGTTACAAAATGACAGACTCCTCACTGGGTCTCTGTCTCACTTCAGAGCTTAATCTCTCTCAATGCGAGGCTCGTCCGTCAACTCATAGGCACCATGGCCTGACACAAACTTCATAAAAACTTCCCATTCCCGTGCCCGTTCCCGTATGTAAAGGTGGATGTGTTTCACCTCCACATACACGGAGCTCCTTATTTATGACTCCCTTTGGTAATGTCTCTTCCTTCCTTTATAGGTTTCGATCTTGCCCCCAGCCCATAAAAGCCAAGAGCCATATGGAAAACGCATAATGTCCCGGGATCCATTAGCCGCAGGTTGTCACAGGGGCCGGGCCCCAGCCCGTCTGGTTTGGGGCCCAGCCGAACCTACGCCTCTGCCACCCAAACACTTTCCCAGTGTTGGTTTATGAAGTCAGATGATTAGTCTGGGCTGTCTTTCTCATCCCTCCAGGAAATTAAAATTATTGCTCCAAGACTAATCCCCAAACAGTGTAGACTACCAAGGAAGGAGATGGAAAGCTCCATTTAGCAAATGAAAACCATGTCTGAGATGAAAATGGAGTCAACACTTCCCCATGAGGACAAAACCAGACAAGCGCCTCTCAGTGAGAACTTGGGCCAGAGAAACAGCCGCGAGCAGGAAAGCTCTGTGCAGAGGAGCCGCTCGGCCCTCGGGTGCCCATGGGCTGCCAGCCTGAGGGCGCAGCGGGTCTCCCATCCACAGGCTGAAACACTGCAGTAAGCCATCTTTCAACCAGCGCAGCCTGGAAGCCTCCCCTGCCAGCTCGGCACAGAACACTCCAGGAGCTGATGTGTGAGGGGTGAACAGTCTCCCTCCCCACGCACTGCTGTGTCATGGCTGAGACCTGTGATGGAAGATGATTCCAAAAGGACAATGCGCACTGTGTGAAAATACATTTTCTGTGACATGGGAGCCTTCCGAAAGGAAACCTGAGGGAGTGGGACAAGCGCTGGACCCTTCGTGCTGAGTGGCAGGAGGCTGTGGGAAAGTGGGCAGACGCAAAGGGCAGGGCGAGGTGCTGGTCGACCAGAAGGTCCAGCAAGGCCTGCTGGAATGCACTGCTGTGTCTTCAGAGGCTGAAACATTTCTTACCTTGCAGAACAGCACAGAGGCCTGTGAACGATTTAAAGAGAAAGGTCAGGCAGGTTTTGTGGACGACCCCCTGAGGGGAGGAAGAGCCAGAGGAGAGCTTACCAGTTTCTGCGACCCCCTTCTGCTCTTTCCTGCAAGGCCACGGTGCCCTGCTTCAGAGCTGCAAGCCCTGGCCCTGCCTGGTCCTGGGGCGAGCAGTTCGAATTAGCTAAGCGGAGGCAGCCCGTAGCCGACGCAGATGCTCCCACCCAGCCATGGGTATCTTAACTGACCAGCGCCTCAACTCCTGTTAACCGCAGGAATCCGAGCCAGGCCATTCCGATCAAAGGCATCACCTCCCTGGGAGCCACAGAACAGAGAGAGGACCCAGGTCCTGAGTGAGGTTCCCGGGGAAGAACAGCGGAGTCCCTGAGTCGAGTCCCTGCCCAGGAACGGGTGCTGGGCTGAGTCCGTCCCGGCGCCCTGGACGGGGCTTGGGCGGCGCTCCTCCCTGCGTGTCAGGGGCTCCTGTGCATCCAAGCTCGTGCTCTCCCTCCGGCCCTGCCCTGGGCAGCAGGCGCACTCAAGCCGGAGGGAGGCCGTGTGGAAGTCCTACTCCGTGTGCGCTTCTGAGCGCTACCTGGGGTCGTTGCTCTCCACAGGCGTTGCCCTCTCCCCAACTACACGCTCCAGTCCCGGACTCGCCTCTGCACGCCCCTCTGCCCTCATCCGCTTCCCCGTGCTCTCTCGCTGCCTGGGCGCCTCTTCCTCCTGCATGCCTCACCTGGCCTGGCTGGAGAACTGGGCTGCCCGGCTGGACCCAGCAACACGCAGGGGCTCGCTGCACGGAAGGTAGCACGGATGCTTCACCACCCTCTGAAGCCAGCGCGATGCTGACGCAGATGCTGGAAAGTTCAGCTGTTTTTCTGGGCCACACAGATGGGAGGCCGGGTATGGGTCGACCTATGAGGACCCCTTTACTTCTACTAGTTCTCTTCCTCTGTGCTGTTGTGATAAAGTGTTTCCCACCGACTTTAGGACGGCACATGCCCTACTCTCCGGAGGGCTTTGCTGTCTGAGCCACGTAAATGTTGGCAAATAACTGATCTCAGCACTGATACTGCGACATCGAGGGTCACAGGCAGCAGTGTTTTGTTCTTTCTTTAACTTGCGGTCTTGACCCAGCTCTGACACGTCGAGCTGCAGCTGAGTCAATTCCTCCTCTTGAGCTGCCGGTTAAGTCCACGCCCCAAACACCGCCCGCGGAGCGTTCACAGGCTCTCGGGCCACTACTGCCCCGCTGCACATGCCTGGGCTCAGTGCCACCCCTGGAGCCCGTGAAAATATTCAAATAAGTCAATTTGGGGAGAGGCAGGAGAAGCCACCCTGCTGGCCACGGGAGCAGCCCCTGCAGCTCTGGGCTGCCCAGGCCTGACCCTGTATGTGGCACAGCAGCAAAGAACTTAGGAGACACAAGCAGCGCAGAACTCTTCTTTCATCCACCACAGGGTCATTGTCCTGCGTCCTGGCACCAAAAGATTCTCACACCGTACAGAGCAAGTGCGTGTACCTCAGGCGAGTGGTTGAATCCATGCTTGTATTTCTCACTTAACCCTGTGCTTGTCACAAACGCATGCTTATGGATTTCTTCAGTTAGAATATAGTACGCATTTCTGCATACTTCTTGGATGGAATAGTGATGGTATTTCCATTTAGATAAGAACCAGGTCTTAAAAATTATGCAAGTTTATAGGCGTCCTCACAGAAAATTTAACTCACACAAGTTTGGAAAGAAACTAAAAACTGATACTGATGTTTTCTTAATTATTTAATAAACTTTATAAAATTAAAACATTTGAAATGATGTAATTCTTTCAGCATTCATTTTGTTTCCTGAAAGTTCAGGTACGTTTTTTCAGCACACAACATAAGGCTGGCCTCTATTTTTTGGAGGGAGAGAGGTGAGAGAATGGCACTGAGACTGGGGAAAGTCTTCTCTGTGCTTGTGGGGCCACGGAGGCCACAGAAAATCTAATCTCTGCATAATCATCAGAATAACTGGTGTGTCACTAGTCTGCAAGCTTTCAAAAATAAACTTTAAGTGCAAAGATAATCTTATATTTTTTATAGAAGGTGCTTGTCCAGCCTGCATTACACACACTATTTACATTTGAGTCAATCCAGTGAGCAGGGAGCCTCAGCATCCTGCGACCTAAACTTCTCCAAGATAAATCACCCTTAAAAACAGGGTAATTTTGTGAAAATGATCAAATTAGCCTCAAAGACAACTGTGCCACGAATTCATATTGCCTTGCCTGAAAGATGCTATTAAGTAAAATTATTGTGGTTGAATGCTTTCAATTGATATTTTTATCTCAACGTTATCATTCCAAACAAGGCCTGTGGAAATGAATCCACATTTTTTCCAGATCACTTGAGTTGGTTAAACTGAGACATTTGGAGATGAGTGTTTAATAATGTATAAAAGAAATTCGTGCCAAATATGAAACACAGAGTCTCCATTTCAGTCCATTTCTTCAAGATTATATAAGAGAATAGACCCTGTTCTTAAAGCGCCATTGGAAACTAAATGACAACAGTAGTACTCCACTACATGCCTGCCGTTCTTGTTGAGTAATACCATCTTGAATACTTTTACCATAACAGTGTGTATTGGGTAAATAAAGCCAACCTTATGTAGTTAAAAATTCATGCTACTCTAAAAAATTACTTCTAAGGAATGTAATAACTTTTATCTCAGGAAATATACCATACCATATATGCTTTAATAAACCACTATGTGAAATATTGTTATTTACATCTCTCAAAAACCTACAGCTGCTTTTGAAAACATGACTAGCCCAACATGACATTCCAGAGATTTTTATATTGAAATTTTCCTTATAATAACAGGACCTGGGGGCTGGGGATTTAGCTCAGTGGCAAAGTGCCTGCCTGGCAAGTGCAAGGTTGTGAGTTCGGTTCCCGGTACCGGAGAAAAACCAAAACCAAAAAAAAAAAAAATAACAGGACCTGTTCAAAACTGGGTTTTGAAGAAATAACTTCACTCTAATTTCAAATTTCCATACTTTGTTGGCTGTCACTTGTTAGGTATTTCACCAGGTTATCATGGTGATTGTTTGGTATGTGAAAATTTTGCCGAATGAAGAGTTCTTTTGAAACAGGTATGGACCATGGAAACAGCTTTACCAAGTTAACCCTAAAACAGCCCTCCAGGTCTAGTCCACTTGGTAGCTCAGTGCTGAAAGTCTGCTCTGAATGGAGCGGTGAAGGTGCTGAATTCTGTCCCAGCTCTCCATGACCATCTTTAAGCTGGTGAGAGTTGGCCTTTTGTAGAAGTCAGCTTCCTCATCACTGAGACACACATCGCTGGTGATAGGAATTTTCCATCCAAGCCCCACTCTCTCGGTGGGCTCAGCTTCCCCCCCAGACCCACCCTCCCACAGCACGCAGCAGTGCGCTCGCAGGGGCCCAGTCCTCATGAGAACAGCACTCCCTGATGCAATCACTTGAAGAACAAGGCTGTTGGGTTCATTTTAGATGCAACCCACAGCACTCCTTAACCCCTTCCCTTTCTTATTCTATTCTACTAGCACAGACTTGTGGTTGTAAATAAATTTCATTCATATCACTGAAATAATAATTGGTGAAACAAAGCAGTAGCGATGTGATTCGGCTTGTGAACACCGGATTTCCCTCGTGAGATTCCGTTATTTCCTTTTTGGAAGACTATGTTACCTTTTTCCCCGTTCTCGAATCCAAATCCCTTTCTTGCTCTGACTTATTTCAGCTTCCAAACCCATCTTTCAATTCAGAGGGACGACCAAAAGATGGAAGCCTGATCCTTGTTCCGTGATGAGATGACAAGACAATGGCCTCAGCACCCAAAGACGGACCTTTCCTCTCATTGTGATCCAAACGGTGCATCTCCTCATCATTCATTTAACTGCTCCCATTCCTTCTAACTTGAAAAAAAATTTAAATTGTTAAGTTTAACTGATACCTTAAAATGTAAAATCGTACATTCACATGGGGTACCATTGGACATTTTAATACATGTAGTCATTGTTCAAAGTTTAAAGCTGGTTGAGCACATTTCTTTAAATATTTATCAATTCTTCACGGTGAAAACACTCAAAGTCCTTGCCTTAGGCCTGTTGATCTTTACAGAAAAGTACCGTAATCTGTCTATAGTCAGCCAGCTGTGCACCAGCATTCTATAACTTCTTACAAACAGGCATTTAATTTTCTTCATTTTTGTATTTACCTGTGTATATCTAGTGAAGGTGACAGGAATATCTCTAAGGTACATTCCGGGATATAAGATTTCTATATATAGGACTTGAGCATTTTCAGTTTAACTTGCCAAAGTTAAATTGGTCGCTGGTGCCAAAATTAGATCACTTTTATGCAAGTGAAGTCCAAAATGATTAAGCATATTTGTATTTCTACCAGCAGGAAATGAAAGTTTGCCAAGCCCTCAAAACTTGACATGACAATTTTATTCTGACCATACTCAGAAGCATGAATGTGTTATGATTTTATAGTTGCATTTCCTTATTTATAAGTGAAATCAAATATTTTTCCATTTGTATAGTTACCATTCTTTCATTTCACCATATTACTTTGCTCCATTAAAAAATCTACATACATACTGATAATAGTCATTGTCCTTCAAGTAGGGAATCATTGCTGGCAATATGCTAATGAAATTACAGGGATATCTTACTGGAAACTCTCACTACCCAAAATGTGCTACAACAGCTTCCAAAACCATCTACCTACCACAAACTATCCATTGAGTCACAACCCTGCAACTGGTATAATTGACAGGGTCTGAACTGCAGTCAGTTTTCACCTGGTTCCTGGCAGGATCAGTAGCTGTTTTAAAATCTCACACATTCCACACTCATCTTCCCTGCGTGGTCTCTGCAGTGTGACACCTCAAGGGCCCCTGAGTTACCCACCCAGGCTTCTGGACTACTTCACACCTTTTTCTCTCTTCAAATTGTCAACAACCTTCTCCACCCTTCAGTCTCACTAATGCTCCTGCTTATTATATCACTGATAGAAGGGAAGAAAATGTACAAAACCACTTGTGCCTGTACTGACATTTCAGTTCTTCCTTCCTGCTGTCATGAAATAAATGTTAGTGCTCACGGGGAAGGCTGAGTGCTCACAGCTTTGAGAAGTCCTGTCCACTCAAACCCTCCCGGCTCTCTTCCTTAAGGGGCTCATCTCGCATTTCTCCTGCATAATCCATTTCACTCTCTGCATTGTTCCTATCATTGTCGGCCCTGTTTTAAAGCTTTCCCTTGAAATGGCATTTCCCAGTTACCACCTATTACTCTGTTTCTCTTAAAAGAAGCATTCATTGAGGCGAGAAATGCTTCATTTCTCATTCTTTCATGGAGTTACCAATCATATTTCATCAATTTCTAACCCTTTGTCTTTTCTTGGCATCACAAAAACATTTTCTCAGTTGGTCCTACTTCAAGGACTCCGGCTTCATTACCCGCCTTCTTTGACTTCACCTGTGTCTCCCTGTGCTGTGTGTCTTGGAGTTAGCAAGAGCTTCAAGGTTATCATCAACCCTTTCTTCCCCATCCTTTCTCCCAGCCTACAGAGTCTCATCCATCTGATGCCTGCTTCATGGATATTTTTGACCACCAATAAGAATCTTCAGCCTAACCTCTTCCTGAGCCCCAGACTTCTGTACCTCACGGTCTACTTCCTGCCTCCACTGTCAGGCCAAGTCCAAAGTCAGAAGGTCCCGCTACACCTCTGCTCCCTACTGCAGTGAGTGCAGCCGGTGTGCAGCCCCCATGTCAGCTGAAGGCATAAAAGTCACGCTCAGTTGCTGTTTCTTCTATGCACATCTTCACTCTTATTGAAGTCCTCGAGCTGGCACATCCCTCTGTTTCCCAGGTTCAGAGTAGTGGCTGACGTAATGCAGGTGCTCACCAAGTAGCCGGTGATGATGAATGCAACAGCAAAACATTTTCATATGAAACACATGAATATTTTCTTAAATCATAAAATGAGAGACCTTTAAAGAAGGAGATTCAGCATTGCTCTTATACTTATGTAAAAGTGTTGTAGAAAGTCAATGAAGATTATGATTATTTGTGTTTTAAATTGATATGCCACTGGTATAATGATTCTACCTTTGACTTTCTCAGGTGTGTTACTTTTGGCTGTCCTTCCTGGGAGGATTTCCTGATATTTTATACTTTTTCCACAGCTTTCAATCTAAATGCATAATTTGAGATAAGTAAGCCATTTGTGGAGAACAGGCGACATTTAAGAGTATCCCAAAAAAGCAAAAAACCACATATAATCATTCAAGATGGGTTTATAGTGTGTCTGACAGCACAGGTTAAGCAAGTAGTTAGCAAATTCAAAACAGTTCAAGTTCTTCATTAGGAGTCTTCAACTCCATGCAAGTCTGATGGAGGAACACTGCAGTAGTAGGTAACTATGTTTATTTGTTCTATGAACTATTCTAAACATAAGGAATGAAAGGATATCATACTGCCTAATATCAGAAAAAGCTTGGTAAGCACAAACATCTCTGAAATATCGACTCTTGCTCTAGCAGTGCAGCAAGTGTCTGTTGTTTTTATTGCTTGGCATCTTTGTCTTCTAAGAAATGCAGCTCCTTTTCCCTCCCAGAGAAGTTTATAGTTGCCTGGCTTCACTTTCTTGATTTCACAGTGCACAGAAAGGAAAACCTCCCGGGCTGACTTTCCAAAGCCTGACATCGATCTTGAGGAAGGGACACTCTGCACTTCGCTGTGACCTTGCTAGATGCAATACCTAACCGTTCTGATGATGGACAAACTTCTGAAACTAAGGTCTCCCAGGTACAAGGAACGGGAGAACACAGAGCACATCAACATGGTCGTACTGCTCGGCTTCCTGAAATCAGCAGTGCAATGGCCCTTGGACTTTTACATTTCCAAGCCAACACATCCTAGTATTATTGACTTTTTGTCACTCGTCACCAAAACTTTCCTTACAAGCACAACGAAAAATAAAATTTTAGGTAAAAAAATATGCTTAATGATTTTTAATAATCTATAATTAAAATATGTTAGCATGTCTTTCTGAGTACCCACAGACCACTAAAAACAGAAAAAAAAGATGGCCAAGCTTCCTTGAGATGACTAAATACACTGTGTGTCAAATAATAACTAAAGGTGCACGACCTAAGTGTAATTCCAACATTGCTAACTTTCTCCCCAGGAATTGCAGAGTCATGTGGTTGCTTGATGTAATTATGTGATCATCATTATCCCTCTGTCTCTGAATTTTCGTATTTGTGTTTGTGCTTGTGGACTGATCCCTCTGAGTTTTGTGTTGGGTTGTGTTTTACTCTTCATATGCTGCATTATTTCATCCACATTTGTGATCTCTCCCTGACCACATGTGATGATGTCCAGAAGCATGTCTTCTTCCCTGATTTTCAGATTTCTGTCTGTAACTGCTGCTGTACCCTTTTTTACACAAAGGTATAATTTGGGCCTCGTATTTCCTATTCTCAGAGGAAATCATAATTAACATCACTGACTGACTATCAGGAGAGAATATCTGAGGAAGGAGCAACTCTAAAGCCTATTAGTGAACAAAACGACCTTCACTGGGGCGTAGGAACCCTTAGCAGTCAGAAGGTCAGAGGGCCTGGGCATGGAAATGAGAGCTTGTCCCCTTGATCCCTGACAATCTGCTTACCCTCAGAGATTAACTCTGGGGTAGGGGTAGGGGGCAGGCGCTGGGCAGAAGGCAGACTCAGTGCCCAGGCCTCCTTTTCAGGGTCTTCCTCATCTTACAGAAGTCATCTGAAAGAACAATGCCCTTATGGAGTTTTGGGAAGCAGAGGTTTGCTCCTTTCCCCAACTCCTGATAGGTAAGCCATTTCCCACCTAAATATTTCCCTGTCATCATCATTCCTTATCTTAAACCACCTCCTGTGTGCTGCCCGGAAACAGCAGAGATGGTTCAGAGATCAGGGCTCTCCGCCGCACCGTCTCTCCCTGGGTGTCCCGCAGCGGCGAGGAGACCCTGCCACACACTGCTCTGCCTGCCTGGGGATTTTGCTATCCTTGCCTTCCTCATGTAAATTCAAATTTTATTTTATTTGTAGGTCTATTACCCTAGGTTAAGAGTAATTTTCCTCAACATTGAAGAAGTTGGGGGTCTTGGGCCCCCCTGAAATATAACAAGGAACACTTACCAAATTTCACTTCCCTTTTATCTAAAAGTACCAATCCTATCGCATATCCAAGGAAAAACAGCAAATTCATGTAGGTCACCCTCTTTGCCCTGCCTGTCAGGACCACATGTGAAATTAAGAATGTGCTTCATAGATCGGGGTGTGGGAAGAAACACTCAGCTTTTCCAGAGGCTGAGGCAACAGGGTCACTTCTGAGGCCAACTTGACAACTTTGGGAGACCTTATCTCAAAATAAAACACAGAACGTGCCAGGACTGGGGATGCCGCTCAGCAGCCCAGCACCCGGGTCCAGTCCACAGCACCCCACCTCAAAGCAGGAAGAATTTGCTTCAGGACGTCTGATCTTCCATAAAGGCTCTGTGGGGCTGGTGGCTGCGGCGGTGTGGCTGGGGTCACTCCTCCACCTCTGCGCTTAGCCACACGCTCCAAGGGCTGCACCCCGGACTGTGGGAGCCGCACACCGGCTAATGCTGCCCTTCTCGATCTCGGCTGCGTTCACTTTTCACAAGCAGCACTGGGAGCGACTCCCTCCACTCGAACGCCCTTCTCCACGCCTCCCCTCCCTCCTCCCTGCTCAGGGCTGCAGGACCCCAAGGTGGGCAGGGCCTCGCAACTTGGATCCAAGGTGTCGCCTTACTCTGTGCCACTTCCCTCAAAACACAAATCGTTGCTTCACATTGTTTTATTTCGGTCACTTTGCTTTGAGTCTGTCTCACCACTAAAACGTAAACCCTCACAATCACAGATGCTGTTCTTTTTGGGGTTTCATTCCCAGACCACAAAGTGGAGTGCAGTACACTGGGTGGACAGTCATAATAAAGAAAAATGGTGCATAAAATCATCACTTCCGTGTTCCCTTCTGTATTATTTTTTGCGGATGATGAATAATGGCTTTTATGCTTATGTTGTTAGTCTTTAAGGTTCCCCATCCTCCCAAGTTCAGACGTGTTACTGAGGACCTCTTTCCCCACTCAGTGCAAGGGTAATGCAGTTGGCCTTCCGTATCTTTGGATTTAGCATCTGAGAATTCATCAAACGTATTAGAAAAAAAATTTCTGTTTTACCATTATTTCCTAACGAATACACTACCTCAATCAGCATTTACACTGCAATGGCTATTATAAGCCACCGGAAATACAGTGTATGGGGGCATGTGCGGGGTCTATGTGAACAGTGCACCATTTTACATCAGGGCCTTGAGCATCAGGAGACTGTGGTGCCTTTGGGGTCCTGGAACCCTTCCTCTGTGGATTCCAAACACGATAACTGTGGCCGTTCCTTTTCCATTTAGCTTTCTTGCTGTTACCTTCACCACTGAGCATCTTTGATGGTTTCCTTCCCCACTGATTCATTAACCAAGCATTCTTCCTCCACTTGCTGTATCTTGCTCTTGATTCTTGTAATTCTGATATTTCCTTATTAAGTTTCTAGTTGCTCACATTGCACTACATAAATAGAATTCAGGATAAAGAACATGATCTTCTTAACTGACACAGAAAAAGCCTTAAAAACAAAATTCAGTATCTTGTCCTTATAAAGCCCTGCATGAGTTTAGAGTGTCTCTTTGTCCTCTACTGTAAAATAATAATAATGTTAAATAATAATATTTGTACTTACATCATAATGTTGATGGATGAAACATGTTATGAGCTAAGAACAAGAAATGACATACCAGGTGTAATGCAAACATTTGAACAGGAAAAATATAGCATCAGTACTAGAAAAAATGAAAGCAGCACAGACCTTGTATAAATAACCAATTTAATATTGTGAATGGAAGCCAGGCTTGGTGATGCATGTCTGTAATCCCAGCCCTCAGGAAGCTGAGGCAGGAGGACTGCTGTGAGTTTGAGGCCAGTCTAGGCTACATAGGGAGTTGAAGGCCAGTCTGAACTACTTAGTGAGACCCTATCTTAAAAAATATATTGTGAATGAACAGAGGGGTACATTTTAAAATTTATTTCAATTGTTGAAAACAAAAGTAGGATGCCAGAACTACTTAGATAATATGAATCATTTATGAAATTTATGGAATTAAAAATATGTCTTATAATTTAGTTATTACAAAAAGAATAATTTAATTGATTTCTACAAACTCCCATATTCTTGTTTGTGATTTGAAGGTTTAACTCAAGTGATAGTGATTTCTCAAAGCATCGGATCAAACAGAACAAAGATACCAGGTGACATAAATTCTTTAAAGACACATTAGTGGCTTCTTATAAATAAATTTGAAGGTAAGCTTTCTCTTTGGTGGGGAAGAAATTTCTCTTATATGAATGCATTCAATCAAATATTGATAATAGCACTCACCAGTTGAAAGTTTAAAATATATTTTCATTTAAAACCCTGAAGCCACTGTTTAGAGAGATCTCTAGGATAATATAAAATGTTCCAAAACTGACCTTTAACTGGGGACTGGAAGATTCAACTCAACAAAAATATAAAATTTGTGATAAATTATTGATTAAAAACAAGAGTCTGCAGAGACATGAACATGAACTAGAGCAAGAAAGGAAGTCATAGCCTACTAAAGACGCCCAGGGAGGCCAGGTCCAGTGGGCTTTATTTACTTACTTGTTTACTTATTTCTGTGTTTCTCAAATAGTGTTTTACAGTGGAGTGTATGTTAAGAAGAGTCATCTCTCAGGTTCTGGTGTGCGTGTATGTGTGTGAGTGATATAATCAATTTCTTGGATTGAAGCATGTACACCTTATCCACAGCGCTGCTTGCTCTGCCCTAACTTTCACACTCCCTCTCTTGTGTTTACATTTTCATCCTAGAGTAAGGGACAAGTTACCGACAATGCTTCTTCTCTTTTTTTATCTTCATGAAACCCCTGGAGGCCACTCTGAGGCAGGAAGCTCATAAGAAAATTTCCTAGGCCCGGGAGCAAGGTGCTGACCAGTGGGATATAGGAGGAAGTGCTTACGGAACATTCAGGACGTGGCTTCGTTAAATTTGGAAAATAATGTAGAAGTCATTTATTGACTAATCAACCAGTTAGAGTGAACTGGTGTCCCTGAGAAGTTGGGGCCTGAGATCAGTTCTAGGAATGAGCAAAACTGAAATTTCTACATTGCTTAAGCAAGATTTTCTTTTAATTGCAGCTTAATTGTTCTTCAGAAGTAAAAGTCAGTCTCCAGAGTTGAAACCGTGGCCCAGTTAGCCATTCTGATGAACCGCACATCACGGAGAGAATAAGAAAGGGGAACAGCGGCTGTCCTCAGGATCCCGCTCCACACTGCGTGAGCTTCCTCTCCCACTCATGGAGCCCTTCTCTGCCCGTGCTGGTGTAGAAAATGCTCTGCATTGAACAGCTTGGTATCAGGCCCAGACTGCTCGGGAAGGGAAGCGGAAAGAAGAACACGAAGTGATTTCAATTTCCCTTCGAGTTCAGACACTCAGACCCATTCTTCCCGGAGACTTTAATTACATCCTCAGTTGTTCTACTTTGGACAAATGAGGTGGTCTGAGTTTTGTGAAACCTCAAGGCTAAAGAATCTTTAGTCCCTTTAAGGAAAAGAAAAAAAAAAGACAAAATCATATGCACAACATCATGTGTTAAAGAATGCACTGAAGAGAAGAAAACAACAAAAATCAAGAGCTGACAAGCTACCAAGTCTGAGTGTCACCCACCTATCTCCCCTTGATGGGAGTAGGGAAGGTCTGAAGTGGATTCTGTGTACTGAAGTACTCTTACTACTCATAGGAAATTTTATTTCAATGCATCATATTTTTATTGAGTGATGAAATAATCATGATTTTTTTTAACCCAAGGCCTGGAGGTGCTGGGCAAGCATCCTACCACTGACCCACAGCAGCCCAGCCCACTCATGCCTTGTACAGAGGGAACAAGGAGCATGAAAGTATCTTCACCAATGGACCTCGCATCTAGTGGCCAATAAAAGTACCTTGAAAACATGTTCAAATTATACTTTTCCTCGAGCTTTGTTTATTACTTTTTAAAAATGTATATCTCCTTAATGAATCACTACATTTCCTACTACCTATAAAAAAGAAATGTTACAAATTACCTATTTTATCATTCATCTTTTTCATTTTATATCATACTCCATTAGCATTTTATCTAAATTTTTCACAACTCCTCAGTAAGTAAATTCTGAAATGTCAAATGAAAGCAACCAATGGAAAAGAAAATGTGACTAAAAATGCCTCAGGTAGTAAAGTTAAGTGGAGCCATTAAACCTTTACAAAATCTGTTGTTTTATTAAAAAAAAAGTGTGAACTAAAATTTGTAAGATAGTCATAACTGGTCTTCACTTTCAAAAAAATCTAAGTTCAGAATGTATCCATGTAAGAAGGTTTAGAATAAAGATCAGTTCAGTCTGGACTAACTTTTTATATTTATATTTATACTTATATGGATTTAAAACATATAACAATCAATGTATTCAACTACTTAATACCAATTATTTCCCAAAATAAAAATTTTGATCAGAAATTAATGCTGCTGAGGTGACTTGGTGATCAGCCATCATATATAAACTTCAATAACATGTAAGTAAATTTTCATTTACTATGAAAGAAGTATTACTTTCATTAAATCTTAAAATGTAGCTTTATTCCTAAATTGAAGGACAAGGTACGGTGGATGTAACTGTCACTTCTGCTTAGTCCCTCTTTTGAACTCGTAGGCAAACATGGAAAGATGGGTCCCCCTCTGAACAGAGGAAGTGTTATTTTGCAGCAAAGGTGAACATGTTGATAATTCCATTAAATTCAATGATCTAATTAACTTCCATTCAGAAAATTCAGAAGGTTGTTTGGCTCAGGGGAATTTTTCTATTAATCAGACCTTTCACCTCTATTTTACCATTTGGAATCCAAACCTGATTAAGAGTGACTGAAAATTGTTAACACATGATGCTTCCTGATGGCCTGCAGGATGTTGGTTGGTGGTCTCAACTTAATCCCATGGACAGGTACTCACAGCGTTCAAAAGGCCATCAGGGTCTGCAGTGCTTTATCTCTTTATGTTCTGGAATAAACACGACAGAGGAACTGAAAAAATAGGTCAAGAGCACAAATGACCCAGATTCCAAGAGGAGCACCATTTCAAAACAAATCTCCTTTTATACATGATATCTAAATCATTAAAGAAATTCAAGGATTGGTAGTGTCCTTTCCTTCATAAATCATCTATTTACTTGAAAGAATATGAGCCTTTATATTTGTCAGGGAACAATGGAGAAAAAGAGCCATAACTCTTTACGTGAAGTTCTAACACAAGCTAGTGTCTGTGCGTGTGTGACACACCAGGAGTTAAACACCATGTCGTCTTATTCATCTAAACACGAATTTGAGTTAAACACAAGTTAAGTTCAAAAGATCAATGCTATAGTATATGCTAATTTGATAACGGAGTTTAACTGAAATTTTTACCTATGAATAAAATCCCTGGAGTTCAAGTACAAAAGTATTTGAATGATAATTTAATTTAAGCCAATTCGATGAAACTCAAACCAGAGACCTAAGACTCTCACACTGAGAAGCCCTGTGCTCCCTCACACAGTGTCGCTCCCCTCCTACAGGGACTTTCATTTCCTCCTTTACTTTCCTGTCATACATTCTCTTTTAATACAACTAGGTGATGTTGAGAAATTGTTTTCATAAGCCATTAAATTCCACTTTGAGGTTCACTTGGTGAGGACTTTTCAGGACATTTCTTCACAAATGCACATCCGTACCACATCCATCAGTAGGTTCCAGCTTTGCCTTTTTTGGTGAATTCTAGGTTTCCCCCGAGGAACAGTTTTAAAGAGCTGCTGCTCAGTGACACCCCGCTACTGCCCATGACCTTCCCAGCCCGAGTATGGTATTTTACACGGCTGAGAGGAAGGGGTGGTGCTTTTAGAAAGGAGAAAGAGCTCATGAAGCACAAGGTGCAGAAATAGCATTCTGGCAGGTCCGGGTAGTGGACCACGTTCACGGCTGCCCATTGCAAGATGGTGGAGGGAGAGCAATCCAAGAGGAGCCCACATCCCTAGTTTATCACGGTGTGAGGATATAGTGCAGTCAGCCTCAGGAGAGAGGCAGATTGCCCATCCTGATCGAGACGGCTATTCCTGTCAGACTTCCCTCACCCTGCAGAAGGGGAGCCTGTGTTTAAGATAACACAGACAGTGGGGAGGTATCAGCAGGCTCTGTCGAAATTTAATACATGTAGACCCTCGGGTAGTTGGCATAGAGTCCAAAGTGAAATTGCAAGTGAGACGATGTATTTTGACAAACATGGAAAGTTATTTGGTACAAAGAAAACGCTTCATCTATAAAACAATTGATTTGGCAATTTTAGTTTCTTTTATAAAACTGTTCAGTAGAAAACATTTGATTTCAGGCCATGCATTTCCAACGTGCTAATTAGAATGAGAATCTCTAATATTTTGTGAAGTCTTAATGGAGTCTTTTTAAATGAACTCAGTGGAACTTCAGAGGTAATGTGGCCAATTAAGAGACTGAGGGCTGCGGAGACCCGGCTCTGTCCACAAACACGACCTCGTCAGCGGGAAAGCAGAAAGCAAGTCCAGAAAGGTGGAGAGGACCAGACTGAAACGTCTTACGTGAATCATTTCATGGGCTGCACAGGTCTCAGACGCTTGGGCGTTCATGCAAAGCCTCGTGGCCTCTCTCTGCAGGAGGTGTCTCACTCTCCTTTCTTTTGTAATAAACACCTTTAGAAAAGATCAAAGCGCTTTTGGTACCAATCAATACAATGTGATTAATGGTTTTCCTTATCAGCTAAAATATCATTATCAACAGA
The DNA here is from genome assembly GCF_000276665.1 of Chinchilla lanigera. Lineage (NCBI taxonomy): Eukaryota > Metazoa > Chordata > Mammalia > Rodentia > Chinchillidae > Chinchilla > Chinchilla lanigera. Next base: position 1,839,631 of record NW_004955410.1, read on the forward strand.
GTCTGCACTCTAAGGAAGGCTGGAACTTGGGGTAGATGTGTTACGTAGTTCAGCTCATGTGGGACCCGTAGCAGTGAATACACACAGTTCCATGACTGCAAAAGTGTTAGGGTAATGTAGACTTTAGGGCATAAAATGATTCACACAGAATTACAACCTATCAGGCCTCTTACCAGCCACCTAGCTGTAAGGAGACAAATTTCTCTGAGGAGTGAAGCTTGGCAGGAGCGGAGTGTGGGAGCTCAGCTCCAGCTGGGGGTGAGGGCCTGCTGTGGGCGGAGAGTCACTGTTGGTTTGTTTACAAGATCGACTATAAACTCAAGGTCACTCTTTTTGTTTTGGGTGAAGGGAGGCTCAGTAGAAAATGTGCTGTCTGTGTCTTGATGGCTAGTACAGTTGTAAAACAATATGTTCACCCAACAAAACTGTAGAGTGAGTTTAACCTGCAGCCCTTCAATTCTCATTTCCAAAGTAGATACGTCAACTATTTATCAATCTCCATTGCATTTATACCATATTTTTGGTCTGATAGAAAGAATGGCAAACCAAAAAAAAAAAAAACCAAGAGCAGGGACTGGGGATTTAGCTCAGCGGCATATCGCCTGCCTGGCAAGCATGAGGTTGTGAGTTCAATTCCCAGTACCAGAAAAAAAAAAAAAGCAACAAAAAAGAAACAATGGCAAAGAAAACATACACTTTAAAAAAAAATCTTAAGGCAAATGCTGACAGTCACCAACAATCTATAAAAAATTATTTCTGTATAAACTCCATAAACTGTATGAATATAACCAATATGTTATAAGCCAAGGAGGTTGAGAACGTTGTTTGTAAATGTTTTCTTTCTTCCCACGCGTCCGATACAGGAACCTGCTGATGGCGGTTTGCATTCACAGCAGGAGTGTCTGGGGAACTCATTTGCCCAGCTGAGGAGCGGGCCTCACAAACATCTGGGGACAGAGATGAGAACTCTGCGGCTCCTTGCTGCTGGGGGATGCTGTCTTGGATGTTTGTTGGTAGGTTAAGGCTCAGAGCCAGAAAATAAAACCGAATTATCTATTACAAGGAGCGGTCGAATTTCCAGTCTGTACCGGGAAACCCCGAGATCCAGGTCACACCGGGAAGCAGATGCAGGGCTGGGAGATGAGATTATACTCCAGAGCTTGTTTCAAACTGCACCACGCAGAGGAGACCCAGTGGAGGTTAAAGGCAGGAGGTGGAGGAGCAGGAGGAGAAAGCCAGGCTGGGGCTCAGACCCGAAAGAATTTGTAGGCAGATCATCAAAAGACAACAGACGATCTGGAAGGCTGGGGTGCCTGGCCGGATGTGGGGCTGAGCCCCTGCTGAGTCTGGTTCACATTAAGATGAATGTTCCAGCTCTCCCATTTCCACCCCAGCCAGCCGGGGCGATCTGCGCCCAGAGTCGAGGTTAACACATGGCAATATTTTCATACTTTCTCTTCAGACCAGGTTCTGAGAAACAGACAACAAGTAAGAATCTACAAATGGAAATCCAGTTCACAAGCCCGGGACTGTTTTCCGTCTGCTCGCTCTTACTTTTCAGCCCTTTATCATGTTTTGTCCTCTAAAGATCTCTTTAAAAGACAACATATTTCTTTTACAGTTATTATGCAGAGATGATCAGCCTGCTGCACAGCTGCTTGTCTCTCCACTGGGAACCAGGCACTATTTTGGATGAAGACCTTGTTGGTGGAATATCCTGGGTGTTAAAACTTGCCACTAAACCATCGTGGCATGTCTACCCTTACCGCCTCAGGTGTCTTATGAAGAGGGACCGCTGTCATGCCACAGGAAGATCTCAGATGAAGAAGTGGCCCCAGTCCTCACGTGTCCCAGGTTCACAGAAGAGACAGATCTGATGATGCATGATCAGAAGACTCTGATCAACCCAAAAAACATAAGTATGTGCCAAGTGTGAGGAAGAGCCTGGAGAGCTAGTGTGTAGTTATCGGGCAGTTCTGGGAAATAGCACACCTTAATTTAGAGACAATGAGCCTCCAAATAACATTTTATGTGTCCCTGTTCTTGCTTGTGATCGATCATATTTTCCTGATTTATTATTTAGTCTTGTTTCACTGTGCTGAATTTTGTTGCATTAATTGCCGAGGGACTATAACAAAGTATCACAAATGGAACAGCAGAAATATTGTCTCATACTTCTGAAGGCTGTTAGTCTGGGATTCAGGCGTTTACAGGGCTCTATTCCCTGTGAAGGCAGAAGGCAGGGTCTGTTCCAAGCCTCTTTCCAAATTTCTGGTCAGTCCTAGGCTTATAGAGCAGAACTCCACTATTCACAGAGAGTTCTCCCTGTGTGTGCCTCTCTGCACAAATATCCCATTTTTATAACACTAGTCATATCAGACTATGCCCCCTCTACTTCAGTGGGACCCCAACTGTTTACATCTACCATAGCCCTTATATTGAAACATAGTTGTTTGGTGTCTCTGACGGTAAGATTCCAACATCTGAACTGGAGGAGATACAATGCTCCACAACCTCTGTGAAATCCTGTTTATTTTGTAAAAGGCTGAGTTCCCTCAGGGGATCATGCACCCTGAATCTGAATTTAGGTGTAAATATATCAGTTGAAAACAGCCAGGTGTGTTTGACTGTGGGCTCTTGGGAAACACTAATAATGAGACCTGCAAGTGATCACCAATCTATGACCCATGAAAGTGAAATGGATGATTATAAGGTGTTCCGAGATCAAGTTCTGAGAAAATTTCCCTAGTAACAGCAAATCATGTGCTGGATCTTTGATTCCTATTTACTAAATTGCTTTAAGATTTTGCTGAAACATTTACACTCTTTTCAGTTATACTAGGGATGTGGTGGTTCCCCCACGGTTTCTTGTAAGAGAGTATCGGTGGAAAAACAACATGATTCAGTTAGATTTATTCAGTCTGGAAGAAGTAGGAGTAAGTTCACCACCACTCAGTTTGGTTTTGTGACACTAGGTGTTATATTGAAATGGTTAGAAAAGTGAGGGCAACACATTGTTTTATTTATATGAAGAGGGACACACTAGGTTACTGCGCACAAGTGTTGGTAGATGACCATGGGCTGATTGGCACATGCTAATAGGAAACCTATGTTTCCTGGTGATTGATTTATCATACTGAAGCACAGGCCATACGTTTTGCATTATGGGCAAGGAGTGTTATGAAGAACAGGGTCACCGTGGGAGCCGGGGAGGGCAGGGCTGCTCAGTGGGGAAATCTGCTATTCTGTGTTTTGATACCAGCACCACCTTCAAGAGATAGCATGAGCATTAATGAGATTGTTCATTGTTAAAGTTTATCATGAAGTTTGCCCAACAGTTGGGCAAGTAAGCTTCTTTGCCCAAAGCACGAGGTTCAGCGAGGGATGGCACAGCCCCTGGTGCTGCTCTTGCTGGCCTGAGAGTAAGGGGAGAGTTAAAAATCAGCTGAGTCAATGACATACTCCGTTTGACTTTTTCTTTTTTTTTATTTTAAGAATAAAAGGAGGAAAATATTAACAGACAGTCGACATTTTACAAAATAACAAAGGAACAGTACAGACAGTACAGAGTTACAAACAGAGTGGTAGGGAATTAACAATGCTTGTTGTATTACATATTGATATCTTCAAAGTGGTTTCTCATGAAAACAGATATAGACATACAAAGCTGATCAACCAAGGACTCACTGACAGTTTCTTTCAGCAAAGAAATATAAGACAGTAGAACAACCATGTTAACTATCCTGCATATACATACATACAAACTTTCTCCTTCTAGAGAATATATATCACAGAAATACAATTGGATGCCCAAATTTTCCAATAGAAAGTGTATGAAAAACAACAATGTCAAGATTAGCTGGAAAGGGCTGGGGATATAGCTCTGCAGTTTGAGCGTTGGACCAGCAAGAGCAAAGTCACGAATTCAATTCACAGTACCAAAAAGAATAAAATAAAAGATTAGCTGGAAAGATCCTGAAGGGAAAAAGTGGGAATTTAAAATCCACAAAAATAGCACAGAACCCTAAAGTTGACACAGTCAGACTTACAAACACTGAGGCAGGTCCTGTAGATGAAGGTAAGATGGGGGAGCGGTGCAAAACAGAAGTGATTAAAGACTAGACCACTAATATTTAGGGACTTTTCTGAGAACTCGAACTTCCCACAGCAGTATAAAAGAATCTCTGTGATATAAGTGTATTAAAATCCACTGGCGAGTGACATGTGCTGTTAGGCTGCGTCCGGAATGAAGCAACCCTAAGACATAGCAAGGAACACAAAGTAGCTAAACTGGGGCTTTGCGCATGGACTGACTGCAGGACGATAGAGAATTGTCTTCCCCGGAGATACTGTGTACAGAGAAGGAAGGTGAAGAACTGTCAGAAAAATCAAAACAAAGACCTGATTGAAAAAATATGAGACACTACGTGGCCATAAATCACTAAGTTCAAATGGGTTCCATCTAAAACTTCTGAAGGAGTTAAAGAACAATGTAGCTAAGCTACCACCAAAAATGTATCAGCACCGTCCATCAAAGAGCTGAGTGATGAATGCCCATCCATCTTGAAGAAATCGCTCCGTGGTAGTTTAAGTTGGTTATAACAAAACACATGGTCTTGTCTAGAATTATTCATGCCTTTAGAAAAGAGTTTATTTTCCCCTTGTGGGAAGTGTGTACTTTCACATTTAGTTTACAGCTTCTGGAGGATATTTTGCCTGTGTTGTTTTGTTGTGTTGTTTTATTTCTGAAGGCAATTCTGCAGAAGTTCACCGGCCTGAACATTACTGAGTTCTGTTTATCGTACACATGCTGCTGGGTTACCAAGGGGAGGATTGTCACCCAGCCTGACAAACGTGGCCATGTTTGCTGGTTGTCAACTTGGTCTGCTAAATAAGAAAGACCTTTATTTTCACAACATGTGGTGGGTCTTTCAGAAAAGCACAGAAAAGCCTGCTGGGTAGGCTTGACTTCCCAAAGAATGCATGCATCCATTTTCCCTGAGAATGTCTTCATATTTCAGGTGAGTTTGGTTTGTAAATAAGGGCACTTTTGTGATTTCCAAATAAACACAAATTAAGATGGCTTTTGGGCTTGACAGAGCTCCAGGGGGGAACTCAGGACTGCGTGCTGCAGATCGGCCATGACCGCGAAGACCATCAGTCCACTGTGCTCCTAGTGGTGGCCACTGGTCAGGCCTTGCCCTGGCACCCCCCAGGAGCCGCAAAGGTGACCCTGCCGAGGGAAGGGGGAAGGTTCACATGTTGTGCTTGCCTCGTGCTGAAATGCTGTCTGGAGGAAAACGTAAGTGTGCCGAGCAGTTCTTCGCTAAGAGCGGGAGATTGTGGGGTGGCTGGCTTTTTAATGATGTCATGACCAATTATTTCATTTGTAATTTTCAGCAAGTTCAAGGCCACCCGCACTAGTGACAAGGATCCTGTGAAAAACCTGCAAAGTCAGATGTACTTCTTAGTGGGTTTTCATTTTTTTTTTTTTATAGTGGGTTTTCATGAAGGCTGTGATATTTAAAAGCTATGAGATAAGACAGGAGAGGGCTCGGGCATACTTTTCCTGTGCTCACTCCTGGAGTTCTGGGATGAGCCAGGATTGCAGGAGCCTCCGTACCTCGCAACTTCACTTCCCCATATTCTGAAAACAGTGTTTTTAAACTTTTTACTGAACGGAAAAATATTTCCAGGCAAGGGTGGTCTTTTTCCCTTCAACCGCATCATTTTTGTATCTAAATTATGGCATATTATGAAAGACACACTTTGCCATCTGTCCTTCAAAGAAAAAATTAACATGAGCAAAACTATGCATGAGATGGTGAGAAAACAACTTTCCTCAACACAGTTCAGAGGTTTGAACAGGGCACCAGCTGTCAATATTTTTAGAGAACGGGCCACTTTGAAATCTAACAAAACCTATGGACTCATAAAAAGTGTACCAGCGGATGTACACCTGTGCAAATTCAGTTACTCCGAGACCTGCCAATAGCGACCTCCAGATGAAGAGCCTGTGACCGGCTGGTCGGTGAGTACAGCAAATCATAATCACGTTTGAAATGCACCAAACAGCAAACACTTTACGGCTCCCAGCTGCAGAGTGATATTTATCCCCAATTAAACACACCCCTGCCTTTTCTACCAAATGGAGGTAAAGATTCTCTCCATGCGTATGATTCAATGACCACTAGCTCGGTAGTGAGGCCAGTTAACTGTAGTTACCTGGTCACACATGTAGTGCTCTTAATCCTCTGAGCAGTAGTTTATTTATCAGTAAAGAAATTGGATTACTTTTTCCTCAAAACATAGTACAGCCTAAGAATTATGTCTAGGTATTGCAGAAAAAAACCTCAGCTCTCTCTGGAGGCTGACATTCATTGACATGAGCAGTAGTATACCAGTGGAAAAACTACAAAAGTGGTGAGCTATGTGAAATCAGGCAACTGATGATTTAAAAAGCAATTTTTTAAATCATTATTTAATTTATATTTTCAGAAGTTTTATGTCTCTCTTTCAATAGTCTGTTGGATTTTTGCCTTTATTCATTTTATCTATTTCATGAACATCGTTATTATATATAAAATGCACATAAGAAGTATATTTTCTTTTTATGTAGCTTGGTTTTAAAAGTATATTACCTTTGGCATGCTTAGTGGCAAATACAGAAAATATATCTTGGAAATTCAAAGTACATTTTCAGTTGGTTATGCTGTTTGCACAGCCAAGAAGAGGCAGCCGTGACTGCCAAGGCTGAGCTTGGTGACCCCAGCGCCCCTGGCCAGGGAACCGAGTCCCCGAGAGCAGCACATGGGCCCTGGCAAAGCGGATGCTACCAGGGGTGGCCTGAAGAAGTTAACTATTAATTTAATTAAATTTTTCTTGTATTTGTTTACAAAAGACTTTTTAAGGGGAGTTGTAAAAGAGAATTGCAGCTCTGCAGTTGTTTGGCTCTGAGGAGTAGAAAACGCCGACAATTTCATCCACTGAAGAGGTCGCGAGGGCTCCAGTATGTGTGGCCTGGGTCCCCGGGGTCCTGGCGCTCAGTCCTTGGGCGTTTTCTCCGCCACGCTCAGCCTGCTGTTTGCTCCGCGCTGTCCCCGCAGCTGCCGAGCTGAAGCCGTCGCTCTTGCCAAGTGCAGGCTGCGGGGCTCCTGTTCAAGGTTCTTCTTCTGCTTACAGCTGTGCTCGGGTCTCATCTTCGAGGCGCATGCGAGGCCTTTTGCCTAAGTAAAAACTGGGATTCCCGGTAAGGAGGATGCCTATTTAGGGCCAAGGAACAGTCCTATCACAAAAACTAGATGGATCATTTTTAGTGATCAAGATGAACGGAATCCATGCAAAATAGTTTCCTCATGAGCCAGGGATGTATAAAAGAGCTCCCCACCATCACAGCCAGTTGTCCCACTAATCTCTTAATAACGTCGTGAGCTTTTGTATCTTCTCATTATTCCCCTCATTTATTACAGGCCCGTGAAACACTTCACTTCTTAAGAAAATTTTCCGTGAATCCCTCTCTTAATTAGATGCCCTTCCCTCTAATGCAGTATTTTCCACACCATCCTCTCATCATAGCGGGAGGACACCAGTGATTAATCACACACCTGTGTCCCTCACTGCGTGTTCCTCCGCATGTGACCTGTTTTTATAACCTCAGACTCTAGCACTTCCCTGAAACATCATGCGTTCAGTCACTGCTTGTTGAAAAATAGACCAAGAAACCCTGTAGGTCATCATGTGCAGCAGATAGAGGCTTCTGCAGTTGTCTGATGACTGTAAATTAGAAATCGACACTCAGAAATATGTAGCTGTGTAATAGATTTTATAATTATTGCTTGAATCTAATGTAACCAAAAAATATGTGAATGTAAATACCAATGCTCCCCCCAATCTTCCTCCCCTGTCACTGCCAGGAAAGGAGGGAGGTCAGGTCGGAGCCGCGATTTCAGTTCAGTCTCCATAGATATTTGGATTCTGGGGCTGGGGTCTTATAGAGGAGAGAGGCCCCCCCCCGCACACTCAGCTCCCTCCTCACGCAGCTGTGGGCAGGGTCACTCTGAGTCTACTGGACAAGCAAAGGGGCTGACATCCTTCTGTCCTGAGCACCGGAATGAAGCATCACCACAGAAGGAGCCACACACCTGGGGCTGCTGGAGAAGATTCCTCATACTCACTTACTTATGGTGGTGAGAACAGTAAACACGAGGGCTAGCCTCATAGCAAGATTTTAAACAGGCAGCACAGAATCAAGCATGGAGTGGTACTGCATGACATACCTCTAAGCCGACCCGTTGTGTGTCTCTGAACCTTTGTGCCATTGATCTGCAGGTTCCCATTTCCTTCTGTTTCCTGACCACGGGGTCTGTGAGTTTGACTTAGTAGATGCTGTGCTTGTCAGTGTAATCATGCAGGACGTGCGTCCTTGCTTGGCTTATTTCACTTTGCACTGTCTTTAGTCTCATTCCTGTGGTGATGTGTGGCAGGCTTTCTCTCTTTCACAAAGCTGAAAAATGTCCTGTTGTGAATAGAGACTTCACTTTTGCTGTTTATTATCAGTGGGTATACAGGTTATTTCTGCACCTTGGTTCTGAAGAATCGTGCTGCAATGAACACATAAGGATGTAAATGACTTGACATTTCAATTTCACTTTTGGATAAATACCCAGAAGAGGATCAATGAATCACACAATCATTCTATTTTTAACTATTTGACAAACCCCCATATTGTTTTGTATAAGTTGTAAAATTTTACTTTTTCACTAACTCTTCCAAAAGTTTCCATTTTTCCTCCTTTGCTAAAATTTGTTACCATGTTTTAAATTATCGTTATTATTATTATAAATGATTTTCACAGGTGTGGGTGACAGTTCACTGTGATTTTGATTTGCATTTCCTTGCTCATTAATGATACTGAGCATCATCAGTCCTGCCACGTCAGTGATTTCATTTATTAGTTCCAGAAGCTTTTTGTTGTTCTGGATTTTGTCTTTTGTGAAGCACTTGGGGTTTTCCACATGGGAGATCATATCATCTGCCAACAGGAACAATTTTACTTTTTCCTTTCCAATTTGGATGCCTGCAACTTCTTTCTTTTACTTACTTGCTCTGGCGCAGCAGCTCAGAAGTGTGGCAGAAGTGGGCATCCCCGCCTCATTGAAAAGGAAGTATTTAGGATTAGTGAATGGAGAAAGAAAGTTTATAGTTTTTGATCACTGAATCTGTGAGCTGTGGACTGTTCTCGATTTTTGTTGAGGCAACTGCTTTTCATGTGTATTTTATTGATGGAATTTCTCATGGAAGTCTACAGGGATTTTTAAAATATTTTTTGTGTTCTGAGATCACCCTGTGATGTACATCTTTCACTCCGCTAATGTCCTGAAGCACATTAATTTATCTTCGTGCCTTAAACCATCCTTGCTTCTCAGGAATGACTCCCACAATGTGAAGCAGTACAGGGACATGTGAAACACAGCAGAGGAGACACACACTGTTGGTGCTTGGAAAATGGCAGTTCAGAAATAAGGAGGACAAAATTGAGACCTGGGTTATGTGCAGAGTTAAGTGCGCACTGGCCTGGGAGAGTCCACTGTACTCGTGGACCAGATGGCTGGCATCTTGATTACCAAGGTGATGGCACCTGGAGTGTTCTTCTAAACAAAGAAGAAGCGCTCCCAAGACATCAGGATGCAGCGGGTAGTGAAGAGGCATGAAACAGGTGGGACAGAGAAGCAGTGAGCCAAGCCCACAGGGAGTGAGGGCTGTGCTTTTCTTTGGGGGACTGGCCGGTATTCAGTGTCTGCAAATCTTTTCCATGTGGTAGGAGTGTGGAGGCCGGGTTTCTAAACTTTTCAGTTAATAAACGGAAGCCAAGATTCTTTCTTTTCATGCAAAATCTTCAAAATTTAAATATTTGGTAATTGATTTAAGAAGTTTTTAACCAGTGTATTGGCCCCCAAAACTCAGATACAGGTTGTTTGTGGCCCACAGAATGAACTTTTCTGAGCTCTGGTCTGTATTGTATGGTTCAAGCCTGGCAAATACATCACTAGAGGAAGGAGAAAAGTCTTTCATCAAAACCGACTCCTATTTAAAAGGACTGTGATTGTGAAATGTTGGGTCATGTTCTAAAGTAGTTGCATAAACTTGAGATCAGAAGCTGTATTAGAAAATAAGGTAAAACTACAAAAGACAAGGTTGCTTTATGCAGCTGTGTGTGTGTTGTGTTTGTGTTGTGTGTGCACGGATGCACACTTAGAATTGAGCACAGGGCTTTGCTCATGCTAAATATATGCTTCTCCACTGAGACACACCCCAACTGATGGGAAACAAAACCAAAGCCATAAGAATGAAACTGATCTCAAGTGTGGCAAAGCTTTATGAAGTGGATTCTAAAATTTTATTGTAATCATAAAGAAACTTCAAAAATAGGGAACAAGATAATCTTTGGTAGTGATAAACATTGATACACTAATATTTTTCTGGAAATGGAATGTAATTTTTAGCAGAGTCCTTTCCCTGTATTTTATGAATACTGTCAGTGGGTAACAAACATTACATAGAATATTAGAAGGTCAGGATATTTAAAACAATCTTAAGGTACACAAATTTAAGTAATGATGAGTATGGAAAGATTAATTTAAAAAGCATTTTGAAGTATAATTTAAATGGTAATTCTTATACATACTTTAATTAAATTTTCTATGCAACAAAAGATATTACAAAGCAAATTAAAAATAAACTGAATTTAAAGTAACATACGTACTACATGAAAATATTTGAAGCACATATTATAAGCAAGTAAGGCAATGGACATAAAAGTTTACCAAAAACCAAGAAGAAAAAAGAGAAACAAATACACAAAAACACAGATGCATTCTATGAAAGCAAATCACACATAAAGAATAAGGAAATCTGAGTGGTGAACCTGGGGTAAATTCCACAAAATATTGAAAATCAGTGAAATGTAAATTAAGATGAGAAACATTCACCATTCATGGGGTGTGCTTTTTTTTTTAGGCTTTTTGCTTTTTTTCTGGTACCGGGAATCAAACTCACAGCCTTATGCTTGCCAGGCAGGCGCTGTGCCACTGAGCTAAATCCCCAGGCCCTTCCTGGGGTGTGCTTTACTGGGCAATGTTGACAATGACTAAGAGAATGAATGATTCCAAACACCACTACAGGGGCTAAAATCACACACACTCTAACAAAGAGGACAGTGGTAATTTTTTTCCATCAGCATGATTTAAGAAAATTGGACTGAATATTTGAGACTGACCAAGTCTCTGAAATGTGTCCAGGGTATGCATCATATTATTGCCTTAGTTTATTTTATCAATTACATAGGAAAAACACAGGAAATAAGGGCTAAGAAAGACAGATAGGTTGGGGCCGTAGCACAGATAATTGACTCTGAGACAGAATGACAGGAAGAATATGATCTATGCAACATAGTTGAGACGGTCAACTACGAGGCCTTAAATTTTAAACCAAGACCTTCAGTATTTGGGTAGATCCTTCCCAAGCTTTCCAAGTTAAAAAAAAAAAAAAAAAAAAAAGGCAAATGTGATAACCTTGAGAAAGAAAAGAGTTTGGACCTGTGTTGAAACCAAAAGAAAGCCAGTTTGGCTTGAATAATGAGTGGACGATAGGTCTTGCCAGAAGGAGCCTGTGGCAAAAAAATTATTTAAGAGTAGTGGGAAACAAATCAAATACTTCTAAGAAGGCAAATGTAGAATAGGGTTCATATTTTACAATTTCATTCTGTAATGAGCAGAGTAGGCCTAGGAAGAACAAGAGGAGGAGACAATAAACCAAAGGCTATTGCCATACTTCAGGCAAGAAATGATGGTCGCCTAAGGGAAAATAAATAGTTTTGAGAAACATCATTAGAATTTTGTGCCAGATTGCATATGGGGAGTCTGAGTTTTCTATATTTTGAGGGGAAGGAGCAACCAGCCCTCTCAGGTGCTTAGATCAGAGAGAGAGGAAAGATTGGGAAGGAGAAGGGTAGAGTGGGCTAGAGAAGAATAAAGTAAGTCAAGAATACAGCCCAGGGGGTACTTTTAAATGACCACAGCAGAAACAAAGTGATCCACGTGTATTTATCAATTTAATGAGACGTACTGCCCGCTTCATCTCTCAGCATCCTTTGAAATAGAAGTGTTGCCCTCTTACTCCATAAAATCTTCTCTTACTTTTTGAGTTCATCATTTTCTTAAAATACATGAATGCCTTTGTACTGAGTTTTAAATCATTTTGATTCTTCTTTAATTATGCTTGTTAAATCCGTGTATCCATATTGTGAACACGTTGTGTTCACAACTGGGTGCACTATACGTGGCTGTGAGCTTGATTCCTTTGGGAAACAGTCATGGTCGGTTGCTGGCAGCAATAGACATCTACTCAGGACTTTGAAAATTGTTACCTAGAACTGAGAGACAGTTATAGAGTGGTCAGGGGGAAAAACACCATGATGCCTTCAAACATTTGATTAACATAATTTTTGCAGGGTATCCACCAAAGAATGACTGCTTTTTTTTGGATGTGATGGTAAAAACTCTGTTCTGAAAGTAGATAAAGCAATAAAAATTGTGACATTAACTTCTTGAGTGTTTACTAGGTGTCAGGCACCACAAAAGCACATTGTTACCTTCACGTAACCCACGCACTGAGCTTCCGCGCAGTGGACCCTCATGTTCCCAGTGGGCCAAGGCCAAGGCTTGGTCCTGGTCACGCAGTGGTGGCACTGTGGGCTGTGGGTCCTGGTGCCACATGGGAGTGGGAGGAGCCCTCTGGGCCATGGGCTGCACCCGGAGGGGAAACCTCACCACAGCCCAGAGGAGTGGGACCTGATGACAAGAGACAGAAACCCCTGGAATCACGACCCAAGGCAAATACCCATTCCTTGAAAGCTGATGATCTTGGACGTTTGTCACAGTGATGGTAGCCTGACTGTCACATATGTGTTGCTATGATTGTCTTTTTTGGAAAACAGGGAAATAGAAGCAGAAGAGAAAAGGTAATTCTACGTGCTTGTAGTCCTACATCCTGGAGAGCCAGATCTTTCTTAGACCTCACATTTGGAGGAGAAGCATCCACTAGGTTGAGAACTGAACTAGAAGTCATTATCATTTCTGTCCACATTATTGTAAAGGAAGTTACATCTCACCCATGCAGAATAGTGCACTTGTGTTTAGTGTGGTGAAGTCCACACCACCTGTGTTAGGCACCGTTGGCATAATTGTACTGTAATTATATTTTTAGTTCCAAAAACCAGATTCGAGATCGTAACTGAAGAGGACACTAGCCACATTAAACATCTTAAAGATATTTCAGTAGTCTTTAAGAGTAAGTGTTAGGGGAAATATTTAGTGTATGCATTTGCCTCAAAGCAAAGCAGGTTTTTATTTATAAATGATAGCTATATGTGAAAATAGCATGGACTTGTGAAACCATAAATTTGTATTGAATATACTAAAGTCAAACAAAAATACACTGTTTAGCTAATCAGAATCTTTTCCATCCATAGTAAATGGATATTGAGAAGAATAAAAGTAATTTTAATATGCATGTAGTTAAAACAAAAACTTAAATGATATATTTGTATATTGTATATCTGACTCTATTTCCATAAAATTTCATTATTCACTACAGTAAAAAATATAAAATTTCATCTGTCTTCAGGTATAAACACCTTTTATTTTAAAATTTAATGCTCAGGTTATTTGATTGCTTACCTCTGTTGAAGAAAATCTCTGTACACAGAAGACCATACCACAAAGAAATTAGCAATTTTCTTTTCTGTTTAGGATTCAGGTCAGCATCCATGAAGATTTACTTCCTACCAAAGAAAGTCATGCTTTAGCCATGCAAATATTTAAATTTGATTTTTCATATAATTCCAGGCTCTATGGAGCCCTAAATTTGTCGTAGTTTACAGAATCTCTTTTTCTAGTCTACACAGTGTTTTCAAGGCAGCAAACTACAGTTGCGGCTTATGCGTAGCAGTGCCCTAAAGCACAGATTATTCCTCCATGGCCTGACAGCGTTTATTGACACATACGCCTGTCTGGTTAAATGTGCTCTTGCACCTTTGTACATGTGTCACTCAGAATAGTAGCAATGCATTTCCATACCCAGAAAGCACCTTTAAGCTTGCCTGGTCTACATTATCAGTTGAAAGCTACCATTATCTTGAGGTGATTCTTCTGAACTCACTTTTAGTGGTCTGAAGTTCCCTCTATTTTTCTTCAATGATTCTTGCACTTTTTATTTTCACTGTTAGAATCCTGAAGAGCTGGGGACTTTTTTCTTTTTTCTTTGCTTTTGCCAGTCTTTACACCTAAACAATTTTTACATCTAAACAAATTTTTCATTTGCGTAAGAAGCGCCCGGAGACCACCCAGAGCCAGCGTACTTCTCTGCACCGGAATTGCTTTTACTCTTTACCTCACAGTCCATAGCAAAGCTATAACTGTTTGCCAGCCAGCAAAAGCTAATGGCTCCCTCCGGTCAAAAGCTGTCAGCAGCAATCTATCCAGCAGTGGGCACTGCCTGGAACAGAAAAGCATCACATATGGCAGTATTCCTCAGTGAGCTACAAACAAGGCAAGAGTTAACATTTTCAAACTCAAAACCATTACTAACCACACATAATAAGCCTGGGGCCCTGACATTTCATTAATAGAGTGGAGAACACTGTTACTAGAGAATATTGCTTCTTGGTTCGTTCCTGACCTGTAGGTCAAAAGATAGCAAGATAGTTTAATTACTCATACTCATTCTTTTTGTCTCCCCCTGATTTAGAAATGTGGCAATAAGTCTCCTTTTTAGATGTTCTATCGTGATTTATTAAGTGTCCAAAAGTAAACCTCTATTCCACAATGGATAAAGAAAACAGGCTTCAAATGATCAGTCCAGATTTCCTGAGAAGAATAAGGACTGCTAAATTCATTAGGGAATCCAACAAAACAAATCACTTCAATATTTAAAAGAAATCTCCCTAAGCTATAAAGGGCTGTTTAGGAAATTCTGAAGTGGGTGATTTGTTTAATGTTTGTTTTATCACAACTATGTTGTGTAATCAAATGGACACAGTCCAGTACAATGACTCTCAACGTCAAACCAACCACTGAGCCCCATGCAGAGTTTCCCACCCTGGCTAGTTAGAATTAGTGTCTTCTTAAAACACTTGCACTCCTGGCATTCCAATGGATTTTCCACTTGGGGCCCAGAACACTTGTGCATAGTTCTAAGTCAGAATGTGGTGCTGGTTGTCCACTTCCTGTGTCTCCTGGTTCACTCTGCCCTCACACCTGAGCTCCAGAATTCTTTGAGTCCTCTGACTAGACCTAAATACTCTCTATGATCCCAGTTTTGAAGTACCCAAATGTAAGCAAACTGAGAACACAATACTCACCCAGTAGTTTGAACACACAGTAGACCCTGCCCCCTAGCCAGCTTTAAAATTCCACACTGGGCTTAGGGTTGTGTGTAAAATATATGTCTATACTTAATGCCCTTCACATGATGATTATGTAACAATTGGCTACCAGCAATAATTCCAAAGATAAAGTAGTCTTTCATGATATGACAAAGAGCGGAGTGCAGGGTAAAAGTTCAAAGTTGCACTGCCCTAAGGGAGTAAAAAGGACCTGATGATAAGGCGGGGAAAGTTCCCGCAGGAAAGGCTGAGGCTGTGCTTAGGCACCAGGTCTTTTGTGATGTAGAAACCCCAGGTAGCAATTGCAGGAAGTTCATGCCCTACTAGAAATTACAGACATCTCACTGAGTGCTCCCGTGCCCTTGTGTAGACGTCCTCAGAAGGTACTGCACACGCAGTGATGATTACAGCAGTGAAAGGCAAGTGCTGGCATCTGCCAGTGGTTCGATCACACTGAGCATCTCACGGCCGGACTGGAGATGGGAGAAGTCTTCATTCTCAATCCAGACACACAGAGAGCTCCGGCACGTGAAAGCGAGACCTCTGTGGTGTTCGGTTCCCGTCGTGACACACACCCTCAGGTTCCGTGAGCTTAGGATGCTTTGCTCATTACGTCCTCAAGCACTTCTAAGAAGCGTTGACTTTGGCAAGCTCTGTGGTTATCTTGCCAGGCGTATTTTCCATTAGTATTTACTATGTATTTTTCAAGGAAACTCTGAATGTTTCTCATTAAATGGAGCTATTAAATGTACAAACGGCCCTTTGGATACTCTATGATAAGCCGCTTAACTCAGTTCTTTAGAGGAAAACTGAGAAATAAATGAGTTCACCTTGGCAATGAGCCCACCATCTCAAAGATTTCAATTGTGTCTGAATTTTACATCAAAATATTATTAAATCCTGGAGTTGAAGAAAATACTTCTGTCCAAGCTTAATATTTATGTAATTTCCATTCATTTCACCATTTCTGTGTAATCTATCATATCTCACCTAGGCCCACAATATTTTAAGTGCTTAGACATGTGTACATCATTGCTATCAGTATTTCCTGATCACCCTTATATGAAATCATATTAATTAGAAACAGTAATAGTTGCTCACAGGGATAGTCACAACTCAACTTTCAATCAGATATGCAAAGAATTAGGTGAATTGCTTATGCCTTTTGCTGGGAAGTATTGTAAAGCAGGTAGTACGTTAAATATAATACATAACTGTGTGCAAGTACGTATCGCATAATGTAGTGTGGGGAGCAGCACTGTAAGGTACTAGATCTACGATACTAAGATGCTAATGCTTACTGCATTAATGCTGAAGTCAGTGTCTATTAGGGTTAGGGTTACATCTAATTCTCATGAGGTCTACCTGCTCCTGTGTTTAGGCAAGTGTCCTTTTCCAGTGAAGGTTCTGACTCTAAATTTGAAAACATCTCATGTGGATGGCCTACTGTTGGGACCACACCATGTTCATCTTACAGCAAACATTTCCTAGTGACTTATTTCAGGAAATTCTACGAAAAGAG
Organism: Chinchilla lanigera; assembly: GCF_000276665.1. NCBI lineage: Eukaryota > Metazoa > Chordata > Mammalia > Rodentia > Chinchillidae > Chinchilla > Chinchilla lanigera. The sequence goes on from NW_004955410.1 coordinate 1,856,595, forward strand.
ACCAAGTGAGAAATAACATAAACAATTGGGAGGCACATGCCATGGCACTGGATCCTGAAACCGTTCAATGCCCATCGAGTCCCTCTGCTTTCACTGGGCAGGCACTGTGAGCAACTTTGGTCTTCCCACCTAGGCACATGCTCCCCCAACACCTTCCCGAGGGGGGTGCAGGCACAGGCAGTCTCAAGGGACTCACTGTCCAGCCGTCACTCCCACGAGTATTCTGCAAGCTGTGTTTGTTGGCAAAAGCGCTCGCCCTCGACAGTGCCCGCATCCCACCTCCTGCTGCCCTCCCCGCTCTGCCTCAGGCTTCCTGAATCTGGTTTTGGTTCCGTGTGCAAAAATTCCCAGGCACCAGACAAAGAAGGCATGAAACCTTTCCTGAGAGGTGACCTCCAACTTCAAACAATGATGTCCACTAAAGCATGCGATGGGTCTTGCTTGGTAAAGCCCACTTTTAGACTTTTGAAAGGTTAAAGGTGTGGGTGACTTTGATGACCAGACAACAAATGCTTTCACAAGTAGAGGAGCTTCTAGAGTTGTCATCCAGTAAAACTTAGAGAGGACCGAACCGAGCTGCCAGGAAGCAGGTCATTTAGAGTAACTTGTATGCCATCGCAGGGCAACTTAGCATGTAACTCAGGAGGAGTTCAGAAAACTGAGTGATATATCTGCGCTAGAATGCTTCTTCTTCCCATCTGTTTATTTATTGAATGTATGAAAATTGTTGCTTGCTGTTGGCATTTATATAAAATGAAAGAAAAGACTAACATTGAATTTGAACACTGGATGAATCTAGGAGCAAGTTCCCATATATTAATCAGTTTATACACAAAATAACGAGGGAAATTTTGGCACCTGACTAAAAGATCATTAAAATCCTCTTTAAAAATATGCATGGTAGTTGTATCAATGTGTGATAGTAGTAATTTTAGTTCCACAACATGGAAAATTCTTTTTTAAACTGAGACTGTACTATGATAAATTTTAAAACCTGCAGACCTATATCACATGACCATCACTGTATATTTCTATGTCCCTTGCTTGGTTCAAATCAGTTAACAAGTAAAAGGGAAAGTTATCCAAGTGATGTTGGTACCACTAAAATAACCACGGAGGAGATGATGGTGATTCAGCATGACGTATGTCAGGTACTTTAGGTCTTTGTCTTAATAATGATTTAAGTAAAAGCAGGCAGAAAAATAAAATTGAAAATTATTTTTAAAAGAAAATTAAACCTCTAGAGTCTTAGATGTCTTAACATATTTTCAGTTTGCTTTTGTCTTATATCAAATTTTCTTTTAAAAGAATCAATCTATTTAAAAGTTAATTATAAATTTTCCTATTAATAATCTCAAGGGGAAAAATATACAACAGAGAGATCACTTGTGTTACCTAGTGTAACATTACCAACAGTCGGTCAACCAAACATTATGCAACTTTTATTATGATGCAATGTGAAATATTATATATTATGACATATATGATTTCAGAGATGATTATTCCAGTAAAATATCTTTTATTTGAATCTATAAAACTTTGACTGTAACACCTAGTGTTCTGAAAATATAGCAAAACTTTCTGAAATATGCTAAAACACATCAAGAAGAAGAGTAGACAAAAATCAAAAGGTAGGGCATTCTCTCAGACAACTGTCTTATTTGTTTGAAGTTGTTATCATTAAAAGTAGAACTGTGTAATGGACATTCAAGATTGCCCAAATTTCTAATAAAAATTTGTATAAAATAAAAATGTCATCTCAACTCAGTGAGGAAAGAAATTGTATTTTAATATATGGCACTGTGTGATGAGATAGCCATGTAGAAAAACTAAATTTGAATTCAGTCCTGACATTATGCCAGAATACAGCTTAGGATATAGCTTAGAAATACAAGACTGATACACAAACACTAAATAAGAACTAGGAGAAGACATGGTAAATTTCAGTATACTCCGTCTGGAATGGAGCAAACTGCCCAAGTTGTGGCTCAGTTTAAACCAAAAGAATGAACAGTATTGATGGATATACCTATATAAAAAATATTTTAAAAAGACAAAATCAAACAAAACAAACCAATGACCATCATAAAGTATAACTACAAATTAAAATAACTGAAGAAAATAGTAGTTTGTGCAAGAGATTAAAGGCATGTAATTAAGCAATGTATTCCAAAAAATGAAAAAGTCCCTAAAATTGCTTTTGGAAAAAACAATATATAAATAAATCTCACAAAGAGATAGGAAATGTAAATGTACTTTAAAATATGAAAAGTTCTGCTTCATTTGTATTTGGAAAGCTGCAAATCAATGCTTCCTTGAGATGCAATTTCTCCTACATTAGACCGGCTGAGACCCAGAGGACTGGCAGCACCCTCCCTGGGCAGACGCAGGAGCGTCCACACCTGAGCAGCACCCTGTGCAGCACCAGCTGCGCGTGTGCTGTGACCTGGGCATCCACTTTGGTGTGCATCCCAAGGATGAGCGGATGAGAAGTAGGAAAGAGAAAGACATGACATGGACAAGGTAATTACCCCGCAGTATCTCAAAAGCAGAGACTGGGAGAAAACCGAATATACATCCATGTGGGACTGGGGTGGGTTGAATAAACATAGTAAAGTAACACAAATATAGAGCTATGTGAAACCGAGAAGGGGTGGGAGCGTTTCTGTACAGAAATGCAGTATTTCTCCTTCTCCAGGATGTACTGTCAGACAGAGCAAGCTGGACAAGTATGGATGCTACTGCACATCGACCAAGGGTGGAGTATATGCAACACACCAAGTACAAAGACACTATGTGAAAATAAAAGCAATGTATGTTAACTTTGGTAATGTAGTTATATGTCTATAGCTAATGTTAAAAGCTAGAAAAGAATTTTAAAAGTAGAAAATATAAGGGCACTAATAAGAGAGAAGAGGATTAACAGACAGACATGGATAAACTTCCCTGAGTATACTTTGTTTTGGGGATTTTATTCTAGGACTGTGTAAATGTTTTGCATAATTGTAAAACAAAATGTATTTTATGTGGAAGAAATAGCAAGTCATGAAATCCAAAAGCAAATCACAGCAAATTAAGCTATCGAATTGGTGGTACAACCACACAGAATGAAATTATTCTAAGTGCCTTTAAAATACAATCATTTGCATACTGCATAAGAGCAAAAAACTTTTAAATATACCCTACTCTGGGATAGATTCCAAATCTATCTATCTATCTATCTATCTATCTATCTATCTATCTATCTATCACCATTCTATCTACTTCTGTAACGGTGTATTGATACTGTTATTCTGACAGTATCAATATATGCATACAAAAGTATACATATAAACACATGTGTAGGAAATTTGTGTGTTGATATATAACATATATATGTATGTGTGCTCATATGTACACACTCTATCTATGTATTCATAAATGTTTAAATGCATTCATATTAATGACTGTATTTATATATAAATACTGTATTATGAGGTTGTGGTATCATATGTCTTGAAAGAACAATTGTTTTGTAGAGATACACCTGCATTTTTATGCATAAAAAGATATTATAGTGTTAAAGTTTGGGTTTATTTCAGTTTCATTTTGTGCAGGGAAGGAAGGGTGTCCTTGGGGATAAGGGAAGGGCTTGAGTTGTAACTGCTGAAAGCTGTGGATGAGGGTGTGAGGAGCGATCTCCTATTTTTTAAATGCTACACATTTTTAGTAATAAAAAATGTTTGGAAAGTGGGGAGTAGAATGACATACTCAATTAAAAGAGATGTAAGCCATATCCAGCAAAGACAAGAAGAAGTTCAAGATGTAATAAAATAAGAAAGAATGCCGCATTTAAATTTAGACATTGATTTGTCATTGAACAATTTGGGGGTCAGTTAGAGATCTTCAGTGTAATCTTTGTATTACAGAGTTTAAAATTAGAGAAATGGAAGCTAGGGATAAACATTGGTTATAAACAGATTTTAAAAGACTGTGCATATATGAAAAATTAGTAAATTATAAGTATTGATGAATGCAAAAAATTCTGGAAATTCATGTTCCACCTATGTTTTTAGGTGGGAGAATGTTAATTTTGATGTTACTTTTATTTTCCAATTTTCTACATTGGATATTTACAACCTAAATAATAATAAAGGTTCATTCAATTTATCAAATGAAACATATTCATTTTTCTCATTGTCAGTGATACTTCTTTTATATATGAATGTAAAACACTATTATAGGTTTCAAACTTTTTTCAGATTAATTTTATCTCAGAATGTTCAGACTGTATTCAATACGTATGGCCTATAAAAATAATTCTAATTTAATCAAACTAATGTCTTAATCATATATTTCTTGATGACTTTTTTACATCTAAAATGTGTCAAATTATGTTTCATCCAAAGATTCCATTTTAAAAGTTGGCTTATCACCCATCTACCATCTGCCACTGGGAAATATACCTAGTGATAAAATGTGATTTTTATTTCTACCTGTATTCCTCTGTACAAAATATATTTTTACCTTTCATGTATAGAGCAAGAAAAGAGCTCTACCTTGATCACTGATCACTCTGTCACATGGTTGTTCCATGAAGAGTATCAGTGACCAGCCCATGGCAACCATACGAAGCAACAGGATCTGTGAGGAGAGGCCATTTTCTAAGTTGTGAGTTGAGTTAAGAAGTCGGAGGAGCTGTGACGGAAGTTTGAGATGCTCTACTGATGCCTGCCCAGGGAAGTGTGGCTTTTTCCCGGGAGATGGAATGTGTTTGATTTCCTTCTTATGCTATTTTTCCATGTTGGTATTACTTGCTCATTTGTTCATACTTATCATGTTTTATCCCCCCTTTTATGGCTTAGTGTTTCCTTCAAATTAAAACCCCAATTGCTAAAAATAAGAGATGTTTTGTAGGTGATAGTTACTAATAGTTCCAAGAAGAAGGGACCGCAGTGCTGCTCTTGCAGCCTGATTTCTGTGTTTAGCTCAGGAGGCGAGCAATTCCATGCTGTTCCCTTTCACACGATTGTGAGGTGCAGAGCCTGGATTCCTTAGTCTGCTCCATTCATTGTAGCGGTTGTAACTTCAGTGTGTGCTACTGGAGCATCGTTCTTAAGGCTTCTGTGCGTTTGGAAAGCTGTTAGGATTGGGTTGTGTGACTAAGGTGAAAGTCAGTTTGACCATAAATTTTTTATAGAGATTTCGAGTGCTCAGGGTGAGTATTTACTAAACTCTTCTACTGTGAAGTGTGGATCTTTTGTAAGAATCACATTTTAGAAAAAAAAAGTGTGATCCTTATAAAAATGATATGAGTGATTGTACTAAAGCTACAAAAGGGGAAGCTATAATCCACACCCTTTCCACTCTGCCTCCATCTGTTGTAAATGAAGAAAAGCACAAATTGGGTTTTACACCGACCACTTTAAAGTTAGTAGTGGTTTAAGGTTATAAGCAAATGAAAACCAGAAGGAGACTTGGAAGCTATGGGAACCCGTGTGCTCAAAGAGACAAGTTTCTATCAGATAACCATCCTGGGGGAACACTGGGAAAGTCAGCCTGAGAGGCAGAGTGAGCCAAACCCAGGACCACATCACCAGCCTGCACTTCAGGAACAGTAGATAAAGCAATCCTGGATCTGCATCAAAGCAAAATGAGGACAGGCTGAATTTTTATAAAGATTAATTTATCTCATTTAGTGTCTTCTTTGCTTGAGAAAATCTTCTAGTTTCTCTACAGTTACAATGCCCTGTCTTCATGGTGTGATTATACACGGAGGACATACTGTTACTGTTTTTGTCCTTAGACTTAACTTTGTATTTATCCACAATGGAAACTTTAGTAGCTACATTCATAATTATTTCAAAAATTTTTACTGACAAGTAAACTTGAAAAGCCAGCGAACCACTGAATTGGTCAATTGACTCAGCCACAGGGGTCCCCCAGGGTCTGGCCTCTCCTCTGGCTGAGTGGGAGATACGAGGCCTGAAGGGTGGAGTAGCTCACTGTGGAGAAGATCAAGAGCAAGAGGGACGCCAGTCCTGCCACCTGCGGAGCCGTTCCGTGCCCCCATGCATCGGCAGGTCTTGCTCACTTGCTGTTCCTCTCCTTCACTGAGCAGGGCAGTCTGCCACATTACGCTGATTCACCTCTCGGAACCACCGGGACGACCGTGCTCGAGTGTGAGCTCTTTGGAAACAGCCTGGCTTGATGACCACATCTATTCATCAGTTCCAATGTTAACTGAGCTGGGCTGATTTTATCTTACTGAAATTCCGTAAGTCTCATCTCATTTGCATCAACCAGTAACTCTGCAATCTCTTCCTTTGCCTTACTTTCTAGCGGCACACAGTTGAGAGCCTCTAGGTTCGAAAGGCGAACTAAGATCTCACTACTCAATTCTTACCTAATGCTTTTCTCCTATTAAGTTGGGGTAATGGACAAAACGCATTCCCTGTGTACAGTGACCATCCCTGTCTCACCGCGGTCCTCACAGAGCAGCTACCCAGTGCGGCAATTCTAGAACTCACGGACAGGACAGAGGAGCATGCGCCGCGAACTGACGCAGGACTACCTCGGTGGGCCACTGAAAAGCAACTCTCTTACATTTTCTTAGCCCAGTGAAACTGGCTGAAAATAGAATATTTGAAAACGTTAGTTTTTTGCTAAGAAATACACAAGTGTGTGTAGCATACTGTGAATTCTAAGACATGCCCAGAGTACCAGAGAGGAGACAAGGGCGAGTATTCTCCGGGTGTGGCTGACCGCCGCCGTGCTTTGTCGCAGAGTGTTGCTCAGTGAACCTTTTCAAGCGCACTGCACAGACGTCCTGACATCCCGTCCTCACCTGGAGGCTTCCGCTCAGCAGCCGCACAGAGCAAGCACTCTCTTCTGCATGAGATCAATTTGTATTTCTGTCTTGTTTGTTTTAAAATCTCCTGTACATTTTCCTTTATTAAACGGAGCTCACTAATGTTTCTGTTTTGTTTCATCTTCCTCTAAACCATTCAATCCACTTTTCTTTATAAAAATGCACTATTAATGCTAAGAAAATGAAAAGAATATATACATTGCAATAGATACTTTTCAGTTCTTGAATTTTCATTAGATATGATAACTGTCTCCATACATCTTACCCCAAATCCATGTATTTTGGGGATGCTATATGAACTCTGATTGTTGTGTCCCCCCCCCAGCCCCCTTGCTTGGGGGATGGATTAGCCCCATGAATTCTTACTTCCTGTGCCAGCCATTCCTGACTCTTGACGGGTCGGGATTAAAAGATTCCTTTAAAGGTGCCTGGTTGTGGGGGCACAAACCTCCGCCATGGACGGACCCACTCATGAGCTCACGGCTGAAGGGGCTGCTAGCAGGAAGAGCGCAGCTGGAGAAGGTGGGTCATGGGTGCATGACGCTGAGACTCTTCCGGTCCCTGTGCCCTTTCTCTCCGGCTCCTCCTCTGTGCTCTGCTTCCTGGGTGTCATGAATGAGCACTTTTCCTATGACATGTCTGGATGCCACAGTGCTTCCGCTTTGAACCTGTCTGGCCTTGGACTGAAGCCATGAACCAAAATAACCTCTCTTCTATAGCTGTGGCATCAGGTACTTTGTTTCAGGCATGGGTAAGTTGCCCAACACACGCCTCAAGGTCAAGGTCCTAGAAGGTTGAGCCTTCTGGGTAGGAAGCTCAGGTCAAAGGTCAGAGTTCCTCAGAATGAGGTTAATGCCCTCTGCTTGTTTCCGTCATGGAGGATGTAGTAAGAGAGATCCACTTCCGAGGCAAGAAGTATGACTACCTTGGATTTGCTGGCTCTTCGGTCTTGGATTCGTATCGCTCCAAAGGGTAAAGAATACATTCTGCTGCTTGCAAGCTACCTGGTAAATGGTATTTTGTTACAATAACCTTGGTGTTGTAAGACAATGATCAGGAACACTGGCTCATGCCTCTTGCCCCGGGAACGGAGCAGTAATGTATGATAATGAGAGCTGGATCCAGGAGCATCTGTTTAGTGCTTCTCAACATTTGCTAGCTGTGGTGGCGCTTTGGAGGGATTTGCGTCTTGTTCGTATTGCACACAGGAGTAAAAAGGGAGGGCTTACACAGCTCCCATCCGAGGTCTCACCCAACTTCACCAGCAACTACAACACGGACATTGGGGCGCTCTGAAACACATTTCTGAAGTACCAGCTGAGAAGAGGGCAGAAAGTCCTTGGAGCAGTTTGAGCAGATTCTCACTGCTGACAAACTAGGAAGGGACAAGCTAAAGTAAATCCACACCCTCCTGCACTGAGATCTCGACACCTGTGCTTTGCCCTTCAGAAATTCCTTTCCTGAACAACACAGACACATGAAGAAGCTGGCATTTACAGTCAGGATAGAGAGGCTTGCTACAAGCGCGGTTAGAAGTGAAACTGTCTCCAAGCGTATGAAAAGGGTAGCACCTGCTTTTAAGTAAAAACAGGTGAATAAATAAAATCACTTCTGAGAATGACAAGGCTTTGGAAGAGAATAAATCAGAGTCAAGCACTGGGGGCAGCTTAGGAAGCTTCGTAGGACAAATGTCTGGGGTCAGCAGAGCGCTGCCTGCTGGGAGAGGTCACTCTGTCCCGGTGGGGGACACAGCAGGCTCTGGGGATGGGGATGAACCCAGGGATCTGGGGAACAGAGGGACAGGCAACGTGCTCCCGGGAGGGAGGAGCAGGAATGAGGAGAGGGACAGCACATCACCGGCTGTCACAGAGAAGTGTGAGCTTTTGTCCCAAGTTAGAGTGCTGGAAGTGTTCCAGTGACCTCACCGATGGTCACTCTGTGTGGACGGCTGAGCAGCAGCGGGATCTGGGTGGAAGACGGTTAGAGCAACTGAGGCCCAGGGTCCAGCCTGCACCAGGCTGGGAGAACTGAGCCGAAGGGCATTAAGTGAACCCTGCCTAGTGTGGAAGATGCATCTCCCAGAGCCGGAAACCTCCTGTCAGAGTCCTAGAGGAGGAGAAAGCCCGAGCAACACAGCGACCTACACACACGACCTCAGGCAGCACGAACATGAGGTATGTGGGTCAAGCAGGAGGAAATGAGCGCCGGATCACCGCGCCAGTGTGCACCTGCGACCTTCTTTTCATGGCTTAAAGGCTCATGAATGCATCTGAGTGCACAGAAAATACACAGTTGGATGCAATAGTCTTCCGTGATTATGGGAACCATTTTAAGGAGAAATCGCTCCTGTCCTTTGACCCATCTGTTAAATGGCCATTAGGGCTCACGTGTGGCTGGACTCTGGGGCTGTCACATCTCTGCCCAGGCATGCCCTGGGGAGCCTGCTCCTGGATAACACCTTCCTGGTAGAATTCTCCTTCCTACTAATGCACAAGTGTCTTTCTGTGATTTAGCACTCACACCTGTGAATGCTATTGGAAGAAATTATTTTTATGCCCTTCAGCAAAATGCAGTAAACAACAGCAAGGACAAAAGGGGCAAAAAAGGCAAGTTCTGACTTTCACTGCAAGTACAGAGTTGAACTCAGACTCTCAGAGTGGTGGCTGGCCCAGGAATGCTGGTTTCAGACTCTCAGCCTTCAGAATTAGGAAAGAATAGACTGCTTTTCCTTAAAGCTGCCCAGTTTGTGACAATACCAGACGGAACTTGTACAGGCTTCAGGTCAGTGTTTTCATGTACAAACCCTGATTTTCAGCAATGATAGGACGTGGACATTTTCTAGTGTCTTCCAGGAAAGTCTGCATTCCCCTCGCAGTTGGTGAACTTCCACAACACTTGCCTTGAACTCAGAAGGAACCAATCCTGTCACTCCCTCCTATGGTTACCATTTACCTAACCTTTGGAGGCAATGTTTTGGGTGTGTGTGTGTGTGTGTGTGTGTGTGTGTGTGTGTGTGTGTGTCTCACAATTCCTGTTATTGTCCCTTTATCCTGGAAGTAAGGAATGTTTTTTATGGAAGGTGAGAATTTTAGGCTCTTGCAGTAGAAAATATCACAGTTTGGGATGGTGTGACTCTGAAGAGTCAGTCAGACAACACCTAGACCTTCATGGGACGGATTCTCCTAATCGCTCTGGCAAACAGTCTCAAGCAGAATTGCTTCCTTGTGCTGCCATCTTTGATTAAATATAAACACTAGTAAAACTGCAGTTTTATTTTCACCACTCTGGTCTATTTTTTTCTGACTGTATTTGTGATGAGAAACCTACTAACATTGCTTGTGGGGTGGGCACTTGGGTTATTGGTGGAGCGCTTGCCTAGTGTGCGTGAGGCCCTGGGGGCCATGGCTCGCACCACAAAAACACAAATACCACATATTAAGTAATGTTAGACAAGTTACATAGCATCTTATTCTTCAAGTGCTTCATCTTTAAACTGGACACTTATTCATGGGCTCAGATGATACACTCAAGGAAAAGCAGAATCTAGAATGTTGTAAACAAATGATGTCAGTCACTGTTGCTACAGTGACTGACATCAAATCTTATTTTAACAAATGTTATTATAATAATATTATACAACAAATAGTAGTTCATGTTTCCATAACACTTATTATTATTTACATATGTTTAAATCCTGAAATTAGTTGTAGAATGAAACCTATTTAAACCAAAACAAGGAATTGAAACATATTTATCTTATGAGAAATAAGGTGTCAGAACTATTAAAAGTGCTGTGACTTCATTAAATCACAAACACCCACTGAAACACAAAATTTTTAGCAGGAAATTTCAATGGCCATACTGGAGCTGTCACATCCATCCTTTGAAAGAACCTGTAATTGTGTATGAACAAACAATATTCAGAAGTCCTTTGAAAGTCATACATGATTTAATTCTACCATAAACACTTGAAAAGAAAGTACTTCTATTCCCTGAGGCACAGTAAATAATAGATGTCTGAAAAAAGTTATTTAAATTCCTTGAATACCAGGGAAGGAGTGATTACTAAAGAAAGAAGAGGATTGTTTTGTTTGGTTTTGGATTTTTCTTTTTTTCAGTGTCTTTGATCTATGTCCTACCACTGTAATTCAGAGCAGGAGAAAAAAAAAATGTACTAAGGGAGAAAAGAGATGTAAAAAATGTTAAAGAAATTGGACTGTTTAATAGTTTCAGTGAATAATTATGCAATATTTGAGATAAAGCACCAAGTTGTTTATAACCTATTAGTAATGCCTGGTTCTTTGCTCTCTTGAATTTCTGTCATTTTTTCCACACTTGGCCTTATGTTTATAACACTGGCAAAACACATTCTTTTTACACTTTCATACCACCCATGTGGACATTTTTTCTGAATTTGAGCACTAGTTGACATTTTTTGTTGAGTACCAAGTCTCACTATAATTTTTAAGATTTTTTTGGTTAATAATTTTTAACTTTTCTAAGTTCCTTCAACCACTTTTGAGTTACACTTGCAAACTTTTTATTGATTCTGTTAAACTAGACTCAGACTTTGAATGTTAAGTCAACTAGAATCAGAAAAAAGAACGAAAACATAAACGTGCTGTAATTCCTTAAAGGGTTCGAGTTTTAAGGTGCAATGCTAATTTAAGTTTCAATTTGCTATCCACTTTACCGTCTAAGATGACTTGGACTGGCTTTCCCCTTTGCCAGGTTCCTAGTGCCAGGTGGTATTAGTGTGCATTGTGACAAATTGTTACCCAGGCAGAGACTGGAGAGAGCAGTGACTGCATTCTCAGAGTTATTTTCTCAGCCTTCCCAATGAGAGGTCTAATTTTCACTACTCATATTGTTCGGTCCTTTGTGGTCATTATTTCTTTTTCTTTTCCAAGTAAATCTCTTTAAATACTCATGCTTACTTTACGAATGAGCCAATTCTTTACTGATAAATCTCACTGCAAAGTCTCTGTTGGTTTCATCTTGCCTAAATCTCCTCTAACCTGGAGTTGGGTAGATACATAGGAAAAAAAATAGATAAATAAATCATTTGCCAGAAGCCACAAAAACGACTTCACTGGAGCACACTGCTTGGTTGGTAATGACTGGTATGTATTATATAGCAATGACACATATGTTTGAATAAATTCTGGCCATTGCAGAGAGGATGGATTCATTGAAGTTCTCTTAACTTCTTAAACTGGCACTGCAGTGCCCCCCATTGGGGTACGTCCATTCCCCACTGCCTTTCCTGGGGATCCTTTCACTGGGAACAACAGAAAGCACTGCCTCTACCACTGCTCTTAGTCTCTGTAGGTCGTCCAGCCTCAGGTTACAGCGCACACCCACCGGTCTGCCGGGCTAACTGCACCTTCTCGTTCCCTGTTCCCGGCATTTCGAACAACACCTTCCCACGGCAACCAGACGTTCATCAGCTTGAGGTGGAACCAGTGTAAGTAGGACATAAGTGCAGAGCTAATAAAACACTGTGAGAAACAAGTAACAGAAAGAACAGGGGGCTGGGGACACACCTCAGTGGCATAAGCACCTTCCTGGCAAATGCGAGGTCATGA
>NW_004955410.1:1870652-1878547 GCF_000276665.1 Chinchilla lanigera
ATGGTTAAATGTAAGCAGCACATGCATTTCTTCGTGTAGCTGCTGTTCTGGGGATGGTGAAGTTAATACTCACTTTCAGTACTTTTCAAGGACCATCTTAACTTACAGTCACATAGAGAAGAAGCTTCAGAGAGCATGTATCAGATTGCACGGATGGGTAACACCACATATGCAGTGGTAAATATAAAATAAACAGCAGCAATCACATATCCAAGCAAACACCATGGAAAGGTAGAAAGGAGGATGACAGACCCGAGAAAGAGCATATGGGTCACAGCAGCATTATGATATTTATCAGCTGACATCAAGAAGTAGACATGTTTACATACTTAGATGTGTATGTGTATGCACACGTTTATTTGTACATATGTTCCTTAGGGAAGTCTGTAAACAGATTCGGTGGGGAGGATCTTCAATGATGTTTGTGAGGGGGTCCTTTGAATTTCCAGAGAATATGATTTAAATGACTCGGTGTGACTGTTAGAAAATCACAGCATCTGGTTTAAGCTCATCTATCACACGTAGGAACATGAATAAATGGAGACATTCATCACTATGCACACAACAGAAATTGTGTTCTCCTATTGATATAATTAAATACTCATAGAAACCTAAATGCATAATAGCTTCCAGACCCTTTGTTTAATGCCAAAAATCAATGGCTCCGCTTCCAATGAACTCGATAGGCATATGTTCCTAGTCAGAACCGTCATGAACCCTCTCCAGTTTCTAAACATTTATTGCTAGTACTGTAATAATAAACATCTTGCATTTATAAAATGTAATGTTGCCTAGAATTTTTCATTTTTCAAGAATGCAGAGCACACTATCTAATGGCTCGCATATGTCCAGTGTGCCCATGAACAATTTGTCTTCGGAGCGAGTGTTAATCTGACACCTCAAGGACAGACCTGTTTTCAGAGGGACGTAAAGAAAAGCTAGAAACATTCATGGGCTCCAGTAACTACCGAAAATCCTAGTGCTCTGTGGCTGGGAGTGCCCAGAGTTCTGGATCACATTACTTTTTCATGCCATATTTTGCTTAAGTAAGAGTTATTAAAGATGCTAGTGGATTATTTCTTGACTCAGTGCCAAATATGTACATACCAAATATGCATTTAATATATGTGCATATATATAAAGTGGCTCTAATGGTGACATTTATGGTCCCATTGTTTTGCTTTTCATCTGCAATCGGAGATGGCCGTGTGACAGTAATGTTCTTCCCATTTGCTTAACCCAGTTGCACGTGATAACCCCACAGCAATGATGAAGGAAGCGAATATATTCCTCGCTCATAAACACCACGGGGCAGAGCAAAATCTCCTCTAAAGACAAATCCAAGATTTTAATCTCAGGTCAAAGGTAGCCCATTAAACATACAGCGTTTGTTCACTTAAAATAAATCTGTTTCTCGAAGAAAAAAAGGAAAGAGAAAGCTGGGTGTTCTTAATGGTGTTATTCCACTTGAAGTACAAAATTTAAAATTTATTTCATCAATGGAATAAAAGATTACTTCCTGTAAAGTTTGAGAGGGAGAAGAAAGTATATTGAGCTAAAACATAAAGACACAGATAATATTCACACCTGAGTCCACACTTGCTTTTCTGATTTGACAAACATTATTAATCTTAGCATTCCTGGGGATGGGGCTGAAATAGTCACACTAATACTGAGCCCTAAAACAATGTTTTGTAAAAGAATGAGGATAAAGTAAAGTACCAGTGATGCCGCGTGGCTCACGTGGACTTCACCATCTCATTAACTTGTGTCTTATATTTAAGAATAAGTTCGTTGCCCACCACAACTGTCAACTCCTTGGCTGCACAGAAGTTTAATGCTTTTTCTGCTTCTTTATTCATGGAAACACTTAACACAAAGATTTGAAAAAATGCTTACTTCTCTGATGCAAAAAGCAGCCACAATCCTCCTGTACACAGTCCCACACCGCCTTATGCTACTATCTTAGATTATTTTATTTTCTAACCTGAAATACACAGGCAGTGGCTCAGAGCTTTGTCTGATGTAGAGAAAGCTAAAAGCAATGTTTAAGGTAGAAACAAATTTCCACAAGAATTTGTCTGACTGCTTTATAATCCACTTACATTTCAGCTGCAACACTGCCACACAGGCTGAGCTGATTCACAAGCTCTGAAGCTCAGCTCTGGAAGCTCTGCTGGGCCCATAGTTCAGAGCCCACAGCCTTAGGCTGGCCATGTCTCTGGAGCAGAGATTGGCACAAATTCTGTGGCATGATTTTTACAACACCGTGGAGCACATCAAGAGAGAATCATAAGGGGCTCATGTCCCTCTTGTTACCCTTTGGAACATTTTCCTCCTAATCTCTGTTTAATTGCAATGACAAAATTAAGACAGCCCAAGCAGAACTTCCTACATTTAATAAAGCTATGATTCATGCAGTGAAACTGAGAAAAATACTTTCAGATTAAATGCAACTTCAACATTCTTTGCAGAGTATATGTATGTGTGCATATAGTTAACACAGACAGATGCTAGGAATAGATAGATAGTAGATAGATAGATAGATGGAGATAGGTAGATGTCTTAGCAGTGAGTTTCCCAAGCTCATGAAGAGTTCCAGGCCACAGTAACCAAGCCCATCTGCGAAGATGTCACTGTGAAGACATTTTCAAAGCTCCACCTGGACTCCTGGCTGAGCTTCTGGTTCTCCTTGTCTCACTTTCCATTGTAAGACCACTTACTGAAAGCTACATCTATCTGCAGATTTCCTGCTGGCAGTTTACCTCTTCTTTATTAGGCATCTGATAAAGATTACAGCTTAATCACACACAGAAATGTTTTGTTGATTCAATCTTAAAACACAATAGGAATTACAATGTCTTACGTTTAACTGTCAAAGTTTCACGCACCCCATCAAAATCAAAACTTTAGAAAAAAAATGAAATGATTTGTTAAAATTGTTTAATAACAGAGACATATCCAATATTAGATGATTGATCACATTTTGAAAAATTAAAAGGTTGTAAATCTTTCATGAAATTCTTACATAACCGTATTTTTTTACACAAAGCAAGACTATTCTCATCTCCTAATGTTTACGTGCTTGATGCCGCATGGAACTTCTACCACTTACATAAATACCTGTGATGTTATTTTAGGGACCAAACAACACTTACTCATTATTTGACTGTTATTCATGTTCAGGCTGTGTTCCTTTCCACGATACTGGAATGAGCTCCGTATAGTTATCCTCTGGACCTTGACTGCTTACCTCATTGACTTGGTCTCTGATACCCATTCTAGATGGAAGATTGTGCCCCAGGTAGAATTGCATACTTTGCCGGAGTTGGAACCTTGTCCTCTGCTAATGTCCTACCAAACTGCATTCATATCAACAGTGTAATTCATTCAGGAGGATTTGTGGCATGACAAAATGTAGGAAAAGTACTTTAAAATCTAGTATAACAAGGTAAGTAATCATACTAGCTGCTAGTTACATATTGGATTATATTTACCATTACTTTTTAAGTATTAAAAGACATTTAGGTGTTTCTGTTTAGGATATTCTTCTCAATCGTACTCACAACTGGGTCAAAGCTTTTATCCCTAGGAAAGGACAAAGTCACTTCAGAGAATTCAAACACATTAACTGTGGAGGAGGCGTTGCCCTAGATGAGCGACCGCCTCCCTAATTCAGCATCTTTGTGGAAGGGACCACTGGGAGCATCTTCCCACACAGGGAGTTTCTGCCTCTCAAATTTCACAAGGGCAGGGAAGTCTTTTCACATTTTCCTGTCTACTCTTTGAAAGACAGGGATGCTTCTTCTCCAGAGCTAATAATTAACTCCTGAGATTTTAATGGATCTAATATAAGGCCATAACATAAATGTAATGTAAAGGAATCCTAGTCTTTTTTTTTTTTTAGACTACTTTGCAGGAAAAAGGACTTTGTCATTTTGCTGTTTTTCCTTTGCGCTCATTGTGAGATTTCTTACAAAAGAGGAAATGGAAGATAGTAACATAACCACCCCCGTCGTACTGGAAAGTTGTGTTGGGATAAACCTGAGGGCAATGAAAATTTCCTCATGAATGAGAAAGAATTTGTACAGTGTAAACCTGAACACTGGCTACTGGAGCCAACACTGTCCTAGAACATCTTCCCAGGGCTGATGGAATTGGACGGAACTGGGCGCGGGGACCCCGTATGGACAGGGTAGGATTGAAAAGTGTTCAGTGTGATTCAACTGTCTTTGGGAAAACAGGAAAGACAGAAGGTGTAGAGCTAGGATCATGGGAATGAATATATGCTTCCTGGTTCTCTGCATAATGTAGGGCTGGCTCTGCATCCCTTACCATATGAATGAGGAATTACCATCCTCAGTTCCACGCACACTTCCCCAAAGAGAGTGTCACCCACTGCGAGGCACTCTTGGCTTTCATTAAGTGGCCTTGGACGGAGAGGCTCAAGGATAGCACGTCCAAGACTGTGCCTCGAGACGAACTGCTTTTCCACCAACTTTCACAGGAATTGCTAGCATAGCTACAGATGCTGAGACGTACTTCAGTGAAATGAGTGCCTCCACTTCTAGATCTTTTCTAGTGAAAGAGGGAGGTGGATTGCTGGAAAGAATTCTCGGCATGGGAATGTTTGGCAACCTGTCTTAGTTGCTTCTTGTCTGCTTTAAAAAAAAAAAAAATTGTTGATTTGTTGGCTAGACATTGCTATGCCAGTACTGCATTTGACTGAATAGGATGCCAACACTGACACCGAAAAGGACCCAGCAAAATAGCAAATTTGCCCAAAATTACTGTGCTCGTGTACACCATTAATATTAATAATCAGCTGCGGTGTGTGTTTGCATAGGGAAAGAGCTAGAACTGCTGTTTATTTATAGCTGTACAATACACTTGGCAGTGTTTGACTATAGGGGCATGTTTCTAATTGTAGCTTTAAAACAAGTAAAAAAAATACCAGATGATATAAACCACTAATGAAATCAATACTTTGGGGGAAAACGTGCATTATTATTTTTCAAAATACATTGATTTAATTAGTGGTTTAAACCCATAAAATATGATAGTAAATATAGATCATGTTTCATTTTGCTAATAATCATTATTGCCAGTGGAAAATACTTTATGAAAAATAAAGTAATAAAACAATAGTAACATTATATTTTTTTCACTGTCATTTAAATGGTTAATATCACTACTCCCAAAGAAGTAGTTAGGCCAGAAAATTCTCAAGTGTATGTCTTATTTCATTGTACATGCATTCAAAGCTTAGCTTTCATATTTACTGTTTATGTTTAGAATTAAAACTGTTGTCTAAAATTATTTTTGATGTCTATTCAGTTTACTTGCAATTGTGATATTGAGAATTTGGTTATTTTTGAATTACAGTGCTGAGAAATTCAGAATTTAACAATTTATTTCATGGACATAATGTTGTTCACAATTTATTTTATTTCAATGCTATGATAATGAGCCGTATAAAGTAGTTTAAAACAGTAAAAGGTAATAACTGAGATTCACACTTACTATTTTATATCTCTTGCTTTATCTGACAAAAGAAATTAAAATTGTAAATATCTCAATGCTACTCCGAAGATAAACTAGTGTAAAACTGAGCTTTTTTTAAAAAAAAAAAAATATCAGTATCTTCACTTCGTTATTTAAAAAAAGAAAAATGGGGTATTTCTAATATTTGACTTGAATATGTTTATCTTTGCCCACAGGATGACATAGCCAAGACTTTGGAATTTGAAAGAGAATAAAGGCGGGGAAATCAGAAGTCCTGTCTTTCGTTTAACAGGCATCTGCTGTGAACTCCCCTACCATACATACGTTCAGAATGTACCATGAGGAGTGGACCAGTTATACAACATATGTGATATGATCCCCAGGTTTTTGCAGTTTGTTTTACACATAAAATAAAATTAAAAGTAGTGATAGAAAATCTACACACTACACTATGTATACAAGATTCACAGGTAAGAAGCCAAAGTAAAAAATATAAAAGTACTTAGCATTTTTGGAGGTTATAAGCAAAGTTAAAATTCTACGTTATTAATTCTTTAAATGTTTGGATTTGCTAGTGCTTACCTGTTCAATGGAAGGACAAAACTTATAGAAGACATTGAAGGTTTTGCGCAAAGATTGAATGCATTGAGCTGCTTTCATGTGGGTAGGAAGGCTGGCCTGCAGCGTCCCACCTCCCAGAGCAGCCTGAGGGGTATGCTCAGCAAAAAGTCGTTTACTATTCATGCAATGATTCCCGTGGTGGTACAGGAAAAGGTGAGCTGCGTGTTCTTCTGTGACGCTATCACTGACCACCTCCAGCCAGCGAGAAGGCAAAACCGACTTCTGTCCTGTGGAGGAACTGGGTAGCATGGCCTCTTCTGCCTTCAACCAGGCCAGGGAAAGGGATCTGGCTGTCCTGGGACTAGCCCCAGGTCTGCTCCAGAAAGAGAAAGGTGAAAACTGATTGAACCGCTTGATGGACTTCTAACAGCTTTCACTCAAATTCTTGTTTTCTTGGCATTCACTCTCTGACGTTACTGACATAATTAGGTAGATTTTTGTATCTATTCTCATTCTTTGTATAAAAAGCCTATGTCTTTCTATGCAACATAATTTTAGTGAGTGAAGCAAATGCTATGTATCCAAAAAAGGGGAAAAATAGAATTAATATAATTCCATGACTTGTGCAGTTATTTTTATATGTACTTTCTGTTAGTAAAAACTTTTATAAAATTATACATGGAAGGTTTTGTTAATATATTTCAGGTACTACTTTCTGGATAAAATACCACTTAGTTTTTCATACCAAAATTCCTTACAATATATCCCATTGTATTTTTAAACCAATGCTTATCGAAAAAAGTCTATATTTTTTTCTAAATTTGGAAGCATGTTTTATGTATACATAAAGTTTACATGTGAAGTTTTATATGCATGGATGTATGTAAGGTATATTAATTTTGGATTTTATGTACATAAGTGCAGATGTGTATAAATATATCCCTCTCTACATGAATATATTTGTATGTAAAATTCCAGCCTCTCAAATTTCATTAAAATGTAACTATAAACTAACAACATGACACTTGGATACTGAGCAGTACCTTGAGTGCTGACGAGAGACATAGATGTGGAATTCAGCCCCACCAAACCCTGCAGTAGAACTATTCCTCCTCTACGGTACCACACCCTGGACTTATTTCAACAGTGTCTACCCATACATAGCCCTTGTTTTTGCGTCGTGTTATAAAATGCGCTCGCATATCTGAGAGAGGTTAGAGGACACACAGCGCGGTCGCAGGGTGAGAGGGGAGCCCCGCGACCCAACCTCCCCGTGGTCACGGGCAGCGCAAAAAGCGACTGCATGCAAGCTGGACTCTGGTCACCACCCTGTGTGGGAAAGCACTGCAGCAGTAATGCCGCAGGAAGCAAGGAAGTAAACCCACAGCCCCACGTTAGGGAAGCATGGGGAGCACCTGGGAGAGTGGATGTTACCTGACCATGGAAAATTCCGGAACATGTGATTTAGTGGGCAGCCCTGAGAGGCTGAGGGCTGTGTGGGGTGAAAGGTCAGCTAGGAAAGAATCGAGCCCTGGGTGCTGCTGTGTATTCGGGTCACACTGCACAGCATCCGAATGTGCTCAGGACAGCCCTCAGGGAGGGGAACTCAGCTCCATGTCCTTTGTAAAAGGAGTTGGGGAGCAGAAGGAGAAGGCAGAGGAGGAGGAGAAGGAGAGAAAAAAGAAGAGGAGGAGGTAGGAGAGAGAGACAAGGAGGCTATAACACAGTAATTGTTCAGCATGGGAAAAAATAAAGAAACCAAAAGACTTTTGTTATTTGTTTCAGAGGTGCCTGCCTTTGTCAGCATTTATCTCAGGGTAGAAGATGAG
>NW_004955410.1:1878647-1880038 GCF_000276665.1 Chinchilla lanigera
CCCTCTTTGCTAAGTGGGTAGTTGTACATTTTATTATTGTGATGTCACCTCATAATCACAACACTGCAAATACAAAATGTTTCTTAAGTTCAAGCATTTTCTTTCCCTCCTCCATTTAATCAAAGCCATCTTTGGGGGATTATTTTATCTTTAAACAAATGTGATTTAGAAAGATTTTGAAAGAACACATTGCTTCACATTTCGTGTGTTCTATCCTACTGAAGATTATTCTCTGAAATATCAACGTAACTACTCCAAACAGACAGTGGCATTTGTGACATTTGGTGTCTGCTCAGGAATGCACGCAAATACTTAAAACTTCTCTGCATCATTGTCACTGATGCTTGATTTAAGCTGACCCAGCAGCTTCTGTGCCAATCAGTAGATCCAAGTAATTTATAGGCAGGTCTATCACAATAATCAGTCCTGTTTCAATCCTTTAACTAACTTATTTGTATGATGGTAGCCAACACTCACATTATAGTTTAGATATTTCTTGATATTCTTGATTTTGTGTAAAAAAAACTTTACCAAACCTATTTCAGAATATGATTGAAAAACATAGAAGTCTCAAATGATCAATCTGCCTCTAAATTTTCACATGAATTAATTATAAAAGTAGCATTCTTTTAAAGAATCAGACTTACATGACGTTGTTATGAAGAGTCAATAATGTTTCCTGGTTACATGAAAACTGACTTTCCAAATTTGCTGAACTAAATGAGAAGATGTTGGACTCACGGTGACTGCAATACGATGAGACTCACTACCCACAGGTCCACAACGACACCAAAGCAAAGGGGACAGGGGAAGGGCAGGGAGAGCTTTCTTAATTCTAAAAGATTAGAAACTTTTAAAAGATTCTTTACTTTTTATGAAGTCTTGGAATAGGCATCTGTATGAATACAATTTTGGAATTTAGACTAGATTACCTTTACTGATAAATAGAAAGTCTTTTTAGTTGTGAATACCATACAACTTTTCTTTGCTTAGAGTCTTTTATAAGCATATTCACTTACTATTTAATGAGTTCAGTCAGTATATATTTATTGCATACTTAGTACATCCGAGTCCTGTATTGTTCTAGGTTCTTGTAATACTGTTGGTATAAATATAAAATTTCTGTCATTCACTGGAAGAATGGATTTCTTTCTTAAAATTTTTAACAAAACAACTTTATAAAATGCTACACAATTCACGAACTTAAAATGTAAGATTCAGTAGACCCCTGCACATTTACAAACTTGAAAAGAGTATGTTTCTTAAAGACTATGCTTTCTTGTAAAGGTAAAATCACCTCACTTAAAGAGTAAGTGAGAACACTAGCTCATCTTTTTCTATATTATTTTTCAAAACTAACATATAAGATTGCAAATACCATGAGCAACATG
>NW_004955410.1:1907019-2066493 GCF_000276665.1 Chinchilla lanigera
CATCACCACCAGCACCACCATCACCATCACCACCATCACATCACCATCACCACCATCACCATCACCATTATCATCATCACCACCATCACCATCATCACCATCAGCACCACCATCACCATCACCACTATGACATCACCATCACCATCACCATCACCATCACCATCACCATTATCATCATCACCACCATCACCATCATCACTATCATCACCCTCGTCATCAGTATCATCACCATCAGTGCTGGTAAATGCACACTATTTGATGTAGGAAACAAACTCTCAGCAACATAGGGAAATCGATCAAACACTTCTAACTTTTGATAGTAAATTAAACCCACTCTAACTATTCATACCTTTTTATTGTCAGAAGGAGTGGTGAGGTAGAAAACCCTCCAGTCTTCATGGCTTAGTTCCTAGACACAATGAGTGGCATGCAGAAATACCTAGGATGAGGACAGTGTTTTGAACAGTTGGCTTCAACTACGTTACAAAAAAAATGCCTAATTGCGGAATGTCAATCGGCCTGCTGGCGTAAATCTTCTTAAAGCAATTTAATTCAGATTTGAAAGATAACCTTGGCTTATGTAGCAGAAGGCTCTGTTTCAAATCCACCGTGTTCACCCTATCAATAACCACCCCAACCCATGATGGAGCACTTTTAATCAAGTTCCACCAGGGTATCGGGAGCAGGTTGTGTCGTGGCTCCTTCATCCATAGCTGAGGTGAATATGACAAACATCTCTCTAACTCTTGTGGGTGAACATCTTTCTTTGTGCCTGGATTTATTGTCAGCCTGGCTGCAGAGCAGCAGCGCTGGGGACGCTGGCTCCCTGGAGCCTTCTGCTAGCCCGCTCCCAGCCCCGTAAAACAGAGCCCTGCTGTTTCCATCACGCCTCTCCCCCTCCCAGTGTTGTTTGCGCCCTGGTACAGCCCATCTGCCTGAGTGAGTGCTCCGCTGGGGCTGCGCACATCTGCCAGCCAGACTACCTTCGTACACAATTACTCAATCCACCGTAAGGCTCTCTAATAGGAAACAAGTGTGACAACGCAAGCTTCTTTCTGTTCCCGCCTCTCTCTCCAGCCACAGAGTCAAATAGCGCTAATAGAGATGGAGCCTGATAGATCCGCCCAGGTGTAGGTGAAATGGTAGAACCCCCGGGGGCAGCAGGGGCTGTGCTCTTGCTGGAGTTTAGCACGGCGTCCTGAGGACTCCTGGCAGCCAGCCGTGCAGGCTGCTCCTCGCTCAGCCGGAGACAGAGGCAGTGTGCTCCCGGCCAGCCGCTCCATCTCTCCCGGAGCAGAGCGGGCCACCTGGAGCTGGGTGACAGGAGTCCAGGGCCTGCGGTGTGTGGACAAAGGACAGCAGACACAGTAAGTGGAACGTGCAGCCTCGCTGCTTTTACTTGGGAATGAATTAAGCATGTTTACTCTCAGGGAATCCTCTGAAGACTGTGCAGAAGTGCAGAGCAGGGAGCCTGCGCCTGGCCAGCGGACCTCCTGTGCTTTCTCTCTGCACAGACCCTGGCCCTGTCCCGGAGCTCCAGCTCCAGGCGACTCCTCCTCAGTAGGTCTTGGACTCAAATGTGGTACTGATCATAATCGTAATTCAATCCTGTAGCCTGGCTTCTTAGCTGCTCTTTCTGGGTGAAATATCCTTTATTACTGTCCAAAAATGAGGGTGACAAGTGCTTTGTCACAGTTCGGAGAGGAAACAATCTTGAAGAAGCACATACTTTTCCTGGGGATGGATTTCAGCCTGTATGCATAGCTACGTTGTTGCATCACTGAGGATGCATTAACGAGAGGGATTTCCTTGAAGTGTGTGCAGAGCACATTCGTCCTACCTCTTTAACTCTCACCAAACAGCGGTCCGAGAAACTCTAAAAGCAGTATTAGGTTGTAGCTGCAATGACGCTGATAATAAATTTTTAAAATAAACACAACAAAACAAAAGGTGATTTGTCTAATAGCCTAGGAAGAGATATTAAAACCAGATGTAGGAAATCTCAACTTTGACTTCTTGGTCTTTCATGCTTGGTTTAAAGTAGCCTCCACATTGCGTTTACTTCGCATTTACAACTTGGGATTCGCCATTAAACTATGCTTGAACTTGAAGTTCAAATTTGATCTAAGTACAGCAATGTTCCTTGCGCGCTCGCCTCTGAATTTTACTTGGCTATGGGGAATCCTTTTACAACTGTACCACATACATGGAATTGCATTGGCGAGCTAACCACGGCGGCTTTCTGGGGCAATGTCACCCATGCACAAGAATGTGTTTGCTGTTAAAAGAATGATGCCTTGTGTAAGAAACGTGTAGAACACACGTGCTGACAAAGATCCTAGTTACGACTCTTAAATTACTACCACAGACAGTGTGCAAAGGTGAGCATATTTTAAAAGAATGCCATGAGAGCTCCAGAATGCCATTGTATCTAGTTTTAGACTTTTGCATTGATTTTTTTAAAATTTAGGAGTTGTGTATTTGAAAAACTAGTCTGGAAGGTGTTGTCTTCTCAAAAGACAATGAGCACATACAGGATGAACAGACAGGCAAACTTAGACAAAGTACTATGTCAGTGCTTAAATAACTCCCCATAGGCCAATGTTTTGTTTTTGTTTTCTAGCTATTCTAGATGGCCATCATGGAAAAATGATGATTTAAAATCCATGACGCTAGGGTCCTGATGGCTCCTTTGTGTATATTCAGAAATGATTTAGCCTGGATAAAGTCGCCGCTATGAGAGGTTTAATTAATTACTGCTAGCTAAACATATTTCTTTAAGAATTGCTTTTGACATTGCTGATGGTGGAGCAAATGCCGTTTAGAAGTCATTCTTCATGGAATACTTTAAACGGCAATCGTGGGCATTGAATAGCGGTCAATGTCTACCCCCTACAGGGAGAGATTCTAATTTCACTGTGCCTTCCTCCGCCAAAATGCATGGAGTACAGTTCACACATATGAATGTGGTAACCATGTAGGAGACTCAAGCAAGTGCCCCTCACGGGAAGGTCAGCGGTGATTAATTGGAAGCCGGTTTCAAAGGCAGGACCTCACTTCAGCACTGTGTTTGGGCTTGGTTCGTCGTGATTTATTCATCTGCTTCCCAGAGTGTAGTAAAAATCGAGTGGTACATACTTGCACATGTTTAATGTGTTGTGATCCTTTTTATGTGATAGCAATACATCATGTAGTATATTTGGTTTAGTAAAGAAAAAATAATAAAGTGAAAAATTCAGTCAAGCCAATAATTGAGAACATGAGGGTGTTGAGTGAAAATCTCACTTTTCATCCAAATAGAGTATAAGCACCTTGCTTAAGTTTTGGTTATTCTAATAAACTCTTAAGCAGCACCGTGAGGATAAAGATGGTTTGTGCGGGGAGGGGTTTGATGCTCCCTCTCAGATTCTTCCCATAAAGAGCTAGCTAGGAGCCTGTGTGATGCACAGGTAACTGGCAGATAGCGACTTCTCCCAATAATGGTGGCATTCACGGACCAGCGCAGCTCACTGGGGATGAAGTGAACGTACGGATCCACAGCCTCAAGGAAGCAGTACCCTCTTTCAAAATTTATAATGGCGGCTTTGTTATCATTTTTCGATTATGACTTGTGCCAGATAAATATTAAGGTTGAATTCGCCCTAAAAATTTCAAGTGATTCTTGTTGATTGAAATTATGTGCACTTATCAGTAACATGCTAAAATTTAGGCAGTTGAGAAGTTTGATGGCTTTAAGGAAGATCTTTCTCTCTTTCCACTTATGGATGGGTTTTGCGACCCATGCTATATACATGTTTTCGAAGAGCATTGCAAAACGAGTAGTTAGGTCATTCAAACAATGTAGTTCACTATGTTTATTCCACGTGAAAATGCCTACATGCCGAGAGGAAAACGCTTAGGAATCGCAGGTTATAACACCTTATTGTAAAGATACTCCCTTTCCGATGACTTTAACCTAAGTTAAGACAGAACTTAAGAACTGTGTTCCCTCGGGATTAAACGGCGTGGACGGATCGGATCGATGCAGCCGTGCAGGAAGGGCCGCGGCCCAGGGAAGACAGGGCGTCCAGGTCCGGTGGGTGGCTCGGGGCCCCGAGGTCCTCGCCTCCGACCTCAGCGCACAGCTGTCGCCCAGGTGCCCTCCTCTCGGGGCCCGCGTCCGCTGGCAAGCGGAGTCCACTCTGCCGGGCCTCGCAGAGCTCCAGCTGTCGGGCACCCCGCAGGCACCGCCCCACATCCCGCACTTCGTGAGCACGACCTGGGCAGCCTCACGCCCAGCACCCCTCTGCACCCGGGCGCGCTGCAGACGGCTTCCCGGGCTGCCCGGGCCCCTGCCCAGGGCCGGGCTCCAGCCAGCCACCTGACGCAGACTGTACGGGTAGGACCCACAAACAAAGCCGGCGGAGCCCCCACTCACGCAGGTCACGCAGAGCGGCCAGGCCTCCCTGCCCCACCCGAGAGGATGAGCTGCCCCCGGCCCCCAGCTCCTCCCCACCGCGGCCGAGCGGGCCGTCCGCTCAGGGGTCTCCGGCCAGCTGCGATCCCTGCGCAGCGGGGGCAACCGCATGGCGCTCCCTGGGACTCACCCAACGCATCCTCACCTTCCAGGGCTGAAGAAAATCCGTGGTCAGACTTGCAAGGGTGGTCAGGCCTGAGGTATTTATCTTGAAAGGTACAACGCTAATTAAAACCCTGTATCTACAGGTATATGCACACCAAACTTACGTGCACACACCAAGTATAAATATGCAACATACCGCGGTGCAGACGCAGCCTGGAAAATTCCCTTTCCCGGGGTTTCCCTTGAAGTACAGAATCACTTAGAACTGGCGTCTATGGTTCTGTGACTCGTCTATCTGCTGAAATACTTTCTCCCCAAGCAGATCTTCCTTATGGTGATTGAGATTCCTGGCGGAGAGACTGAAAACAAAATATTTACGTTAAAAAGTCTCTTTTATTTGATTCTGTATTTTATGGGCCTGTGTAGTCTCTCCCACCAAAAAACAAAATATTTGTTTTAAAGGGCATTTTTATCTTATTTTAATTGTCCATGTCACCATAATTTTTAACCAAGACATCATTTACTTTTATAAATATAAAAAGATTTATGCAAGCCCAATGAAATGAACATCAGAAAATTACTTCAAAAAGTAAGCATTCTTAATCCACTTTCTATAAAATGAGTAGGCATAAATGTTCCTTTAGTACTTGTATTTCCCTTGGTTTTGATGAAAGCCCTATGACGGAGATATTTAAAGGGGATTGACATTTATAAGCCCATAAATTAATCTTATGAAGAAAACAAGTGATTTAAAAAAAAAAATCCCAAGATTTTGGGAGGATGAATATAGAGTGACAAGATCAGAAAGCTCAGTAATTTGAGGATTGATGACGACTTATAAACACTGGTCAGAGTCCTCCTCTCTCAGGACCATCATCAAAGAGACCAGCAGGGCATCTCCTTGAAGCTGGTTTTATCCTAGCAAATCGGGTTTGTGTTACCCAGTGAATACGTCGTGTTAATTTGTAGGAGATTCTCTCTGTGTCTGTCTCTGTCTCTCTGTCTCTGTCTGTCTGTCTGTCTGTCTTTCCCTCTGCCTCTCTCCTGATTTCATATTCCATGCAGTAAAGCACTAGCATAGAAAGAACTCTGCAACAGGCCCCTCTTACGCGCGTTCCAGAGAAGTGCTGGCCAGGCGGGGAGCAGGGAGCCTCCTCCAGGCCGGGCCGGGCTCTGCTCTCTCAGAAGCCCAGGCCGAGCCGTGGCAGTCGCTCTGCAGATACCGTCGCTCTGCGGATGCCCTCGCTCTGAGTGAGTCCTCTGAGTTCCCGTTCCCTGTGCGTGTCTAACTCCTGGCGCTTTCTGCAACAAAATTCAGAAATTCTGATTGCCACCTTTGCTTCATATTTAATATTTTTGTAATGTCTGGGATCATTGAAATACATACCTTATCTTTAGGAAGGGCTATACATTTTTAATATTTTATGAAACATCACTGCTATATGTTTGAAGTAGAAGTTACAAGTACATACAGAGCGGAATATAAAGAAACGTCCAATTAGCAGTAACTTCCCTTTTATTTTATTAACATTGTACATTCAAATTTGGGGAGAAGGGCTGGAGAAAGGTGATTAATGTTACATTTGTATCTCTGCTAGCGTCTGAGCGTTTACCCTCATTTCTGGCCAGCAGTGCTAGCCATGCTCTTGAATTTCACATGGGAGCGAATGGCTGCTCTGACAAGTAGCGTCCCCACCCACTCTGGAATTTACTTCTCTTCCTGAAACCTGCTGCTGTGAACTGCACACACGCGCTTTTGTGTGAGAATGAAGACTCGACTGAAGCCACCTCCAAAGCCCCATGCGGCCAGCAGTGGCCCCAGGACAGGCAGGGCCCCAGCCCTCCTCCCGCCATGGCCAGCTTGTTCCCAGACGCAGTGACTTTCAGCACCCACTAGCATCGCCTCTGCCTCCCAAGCACGCGTGGATCTGGGTTTTCAGATGAGCGGTGCTCGACCTGAGTGTGGCGCATCGTGCAAGACTCTTGGCGGATGTACGGAGGGTTTCTGTGTCATGTGGGACTCCATGCTGTAGTTTATGCTACAGCACATGCAGCATTACATGTATTTTCTTCTTTGGACTAAAATTTGCTTTAAGGATATTTAATCAGAAAACTTTCTGAGCCCGATTTTCCTTTCATACAAGATGCATTGAAATAAAGAACTCTTTCTTGGGCCCAGTGGACAGTTCTCAAACATCTCCATCTGGAAGTGGGTGCAGGACTCCTGGATAAGCCTTTTGCCTGTCCCAATGCTCAGCAATTAAAAAAAAAGCAACAAAGTCAACAACAGAAGACCTGAATTCCTCTTGCCTGACAATGAGGCTGTGGAGCAGAACCCTTGGTGAGGCTTGGCTGAAACACCAAACTCAGCCTGTGTGGTGTGATGTGTGGTGTGCGGTGACATGTGGTGTGTGGTGTGGTGTAAGGTGTAGTGCAATGTGTAGTGTGAAGTTTGGTGTGAGGTGAGGTATGGTGTCCTGTGAGGTGAGGTATGAGGTGTGGTGAGGTGTGGTGTGAGGTGTGGTGTGTGGTGAAGTATGTGGTATGGGTGTGTGGTGTGGTGTGAAGTGTGGTAAAGTATGGTGAGGTGTGAGGTGTGGTGTGAGGTGTGGTGTGTGGTGAAGTATGTGGTATGGGTGTGTGGTGTGGTGTGAAGTGTGGTAAAGTATGGTGAGGTGTGAGGTGTGGTGTGAGGTGTGGTGACGTGTGGTGTTAGGTGCAGTATGAGGTTTGCTAGGAAAACCCGTGGGCCTTTCAGTTTTGCATATTTATGTCAATCATTTACCTCTCTGCTGCTTTAGGAGCACTATTTTTAAAATTTTTTTTGCTTTTACTAATGCATTTTACAGTGCATCATGATTCCATTCACCGTAGGAAGCTGGTACAAGTACACTGCGCCCCTCAATTATTCTCCACTCTGGTTCCCCTCCCTCATGTTAGTCCGCACAAAAGGAAACCTGTGACAGCTAAGCTCTGTGTCTGATTCATTTTACCTGAAGTTGCAGTCTCAAGCTGCATCCATTTTCTCACAGATGACTCAGCTTTACCCTTCTTAGGCAGAGCGGTACCCTGTTGTGTTTACCACATTTTCTTTATCCATTCATCTGTTGATGAAAACTTTCCTCATGTTATTTAATGTGAAACTTTAATAACTATAGGCATCAATTATCGTATGAAGTCTCCCAGGTTCATTGAAAGATGCTTAGAAAATAATATTACATTTTTAAAAAAACAGGTTTGGAAATTGGGAGCTTTCCTCTTTAGTTATGAAAAATTCCAGATTTATTAGTACGCTTCAGGTGCTGTCTTGCTCCAAAGTCTTTCAGGACTCTCCCAAACCACCAGACTCACAAAACCTCTGGTGGCCATGGTGTCATGGCCACTGCCTGGGATGAGAAGGAGCCTCAGGTGGACCACAGGGCAGCACCCAGCTCACTGCTGGCAGCCCTGGCACAGTCCAGGAACCTTGGAGCCTGCAGAGCAGAGGAGGATGGATGGGGGCCGGGTGCAGGCTCCTTCTCCACAGACGTGGGGACCTCTGAGAACAATGCAGAAGCAGCTCTGTGCTTCCTGCAAGCCCTGATCAGTGTCCACTCTGTCCGTGGAAATGCACAGGAAGCAGAGACTTGAGTCAGTCCCAAGCCCACGTCACTGTAGCAGGCAAAGGGCACAATTGAATTCCCCTACAATGCTCTTCTAGAATGGAACTGACATGCTAATTGTGGTCAGTTTTCCACAGGAGTAAGTCCAGAGAGTGAATAGAAGATCAACTTATCAAAAGAAGGAAGAAGTGTACTGTGGGCCCTTCACCCACACTCTGAGGACTAGAAAGCCCTTTGGTCTCAGCCTGCAATGGAAACTGCTTTAGCTTAAGGTTGCTGTCATTGCATATAAACCTGCCTCACTTAGAGTTCTGATTTTCTATGCAAAACAGGTTAAACATTTCTGGCCTTCTCTAACCTATAGCACCACCACTGCACAGGACTGAAAAGGCCTGGACTTGTTCCTTGCAAGTTCCAGGGATCTGAGTTCTATGTGACACTAGACCGGAGCAGACCGACACTGCATAGAGCATAGGGTGTGCCTCCGTGGGGAGCATAGACTGTTCGCCCACTTCCACCTTCTCCATGGGAAGCCACAGTGGTGGGGCCCGCTCTGAGACACCAGGAGTGACCCCAACAATACTGTCACTTGTGGGTGACACACACGGGCTCAGCCTGCCTGAGGGAAGGGGCGGGAGTGGGAGGACCTCGGGCTTTCTGTGGGCAGCAGCTGGGGGCAGATGCTGCCCGGTGAGTTCCTCGGCTCTAACCATGGCAGCGTTAGGCACGGAGCCGGGCTATTGCTCAGCTGTTTTCATGCCAATATTGGATTTGAAAAGCTCTACCAAGGGTTTGCGATGAGACATAAATAAGTGAATGCTGAACTGTTACATACATTCCAGTTGGATCTGCTAACTTACTATTTAAGAATAGATATTACAAGCCAGGTGTGGTGGTGCACACCAGTAATCCCAGCACTCAGAAGCCTGAGGCAGGAGGATCGCTGTGAGTCTCAGCCAGCCTGGGCTACATAGTGATTTCAAAGCTAGTTAGAACTACAGAGACAGACCCTGTGTAACCAAACAAAACAAAACAAAAAATACTTGATATTAGTTGTATATGTATAAAATGGGAACATACAAGTGTGCATCTTGTTTTTTTAAGGCTGGAGAATTAACCAAAGGCTTAGAGATTCTATTTGCAGTAAGGTCCAAATAAATAGCATGAACTTGGATAAGAACCACTGACAGTACTTATACACTACTAGCAATAGTACTGTTACCTTAGTATGTGCACCTGCAAAACAAGATTTTAAAAATACACGATGCATACAGTTTATTCTATGACTGATTTAAAAATAGGTACATAAGGGGCTGGGGATTTAGCTCAGTGTCATAGTGCCTGCCTGGCAAGTTCAAGGTCATGAGTTTGATTCCCGGTACTGGAAAAAAACAAACACAAAAAATGGATGCATATATAATTTTGTTTATGATACAGAACAACTTTGAGCAGTAGCAAACAGAAGATAATTATAAAAGAACGTTACAGGGAAGATATATTACTCTCATAAAGATGTGTAGTTAATTTTTAAATTAATCTTATTCTTATAATACATTTTCATGACAAAGTCAGGCGTGGCAGAATTAATAAACTACTCTTGAAGATAATTAAATATCTTCCATTCCTTGAATGTTGAAAAATGAGAACACTAACTCTTTCTGTTAATTTTGCCGGCTGCTGTTAAATGCTTATCATGAATTAAAGAAATAAAATGCACTTCTTGCACTTTAAATAGATAATAGTTTGCCTTTTTTCTATTAAAGGTAATTTTTTATCCTGTCAAACTATGGATACCATAATAAAATGGAGACAGTGAAATGTAATTAGCTGAAAAGCCTGAACTTAATTTATCATGAATTATATGTAATAAAAAAATACAAAACCCTACCAAGCATTGCTTAAAGAAATAGAAAAGTATTTCAAAATTATTTCATACTTTTTTTAAACTTGAAGCTATAAATCTTTGGAAAGTTTCTCAGAGACATATGAAGTTTCCACCGGATCTCTTTTCCTCTTTACGCTGAATTTCTTATTGAATAGATACTGGAATTCAGCGTCAGCTGTGGCTGCTGTCTTAATTTGGATGAATAATATACTTAAAGAATTTTCAGTTAAGTTTCTTTCAGGAGGACACCTCAAAGTCACCCCAAGAGAGCACTAAAATAATGCCTCCTTTTCATGAGGCTGGTTCCAACCTGTTCGCAAGGCCATCAGTGATAGAGACACATCCTGGAGAGGGCAGGGGCGGCTGGCAGCCTGCGAACCCCTCCCAGGGCCACCCCTCCGGGGGCGACTTTTACTGCCCCGCCTGTGGGTCCTCAGGCAGCAAAAACAGAGTCACTGTGGCCGCCCGGTGCCTGTGGTGACACTCCTCTGCCCACTCTGTCTTCCGCACCCTTGTTCTCATCTTGCGGACTTCCAATTTCTCCAACGTTGTCCTTTGGTCAAAAGCAGGGTTTCCTACTTATTCCAAACACCCCATGCTTCTTTTCTCCCCGTTTTCCAACTTGTCCTGAAGTCGGGTCCTCCTGCTGACTGATACAGGACAGAGCGGAGCACCCGGCCCGAGGGACAGGACTGGGTGGTGGCAGACACAGGCCGTGTGGGCGCCGCCTGGGATGCCCAGCCATGCCTCTGCGTAGCTTTCCACTGTTATTCTTTGCATTGCCTCCCTGCTTCCTGTCAATCCCTAAACCAGAGCACCGCCCTGTTGGTGCAAAAGTCACCTCCAGGGCCTGCAAGGGAAGCCAGTCAGCCATAGATGCCCGTGGTCCAGATGGAGGTTGGTGGGGCAGTCTTTCCAGGAGCAGTGTTAAAGTATGTTAACATTTTGCATTTGAGTAAGAGGACTCTTCTCTTTAAAAAAAAAAAAAAAAAAAAAAAAAAAAGCCCTGTAATTCTGTAGTTCAACTGCAGAAAAAAAATCTAAACAGAATAAGTGCCAGGCCAAGGGTCAAGCATCCTCAGTGTGGCCCCCAGGCTGAGCTCCGCTGCTCAACCCTGACCTGGCCAGCGGCTTCGCCGGCCTTGGAGCCCATGCACGCCGGCCTGTTTCCCGCACACCCTTTCAATATTTTGAAACTAAGCAACAGGAGAACCTCACTGAATAAAAATACTCTTTAAGAGCAGCTTTAAATCTCACTGCGGACATTGGAGTGTCACTCGTCATGCTTCGCCTCTCACGCAGTGCGGGACGCCACTGCAGCCCTTGGCCTGCAACGCCTGCACCCCTAGGCCCGCCCCCAGCTGAAGCCTGGAAACCTGGGGACTGGAAGGCCAGAGTGGTGCAGAGCCCAGGCCGTGCCCTGCTGACTGTGCGACAGGGAGGCTGCTCGTTCCCCGGCACTGCTTTCAGAGGCTTCTGCAGAGAAGAAACATTAATCTTGTGTAGGGAAACGGGGTCCACCCCATCAATCATGCCGTCGCTGGGGGTTAGGGTGCGTTTGTCTTAGAGAGCTGCCGCAGGCTTGGCCTGGCTCTCACCTGCCGCCCTCCTGGTTGGCACATCCGAGAGAGAAGGGACTGAGCTTCAGTTCGCGTTTTCTCCTTAGTCAGACGGACCTTGGGCTCCCGGGTGTGAAAATGAGCAGATGTGCAGCCCGAACTTGTAAGCTTCTTGCCTGCTGGCCTTGCTGTTAGTGAGCAGAAGTTGCTCTAGCACAGAGAGCTGTGGACGGTGAAGGTTGTCATTGACGTACGTTCACACTCTTCCGCATTGTAGACTTTTCAAAGAGTGAAATGTAGCTCTTTGGAAATGATTCATTTCATGGTTAGTTTAAATATCCCTCCCCACCCTATGAACCCTTGAGCTAAACTGTACCTTTCCCTGCCCTGGGCTGTAGAACACATCTTACCTGTGAAATGGACTTCACAGCTCCCTGCACCAACAGCGTCACCTTCCTCGTTTTATATCCTTTTAGGGGCTCAGCTCTTTGGGCTCAGACCCTTGGCTTCTACATCTTTTGTGGGCAACCCAGCAACCATGAAGTAGGTGTTCAATAAATACCACGTGACTACGGCTGAGGATTCCACCCTGTAAGTGCAGATTGAAGGGTCTTTACCTTCAGTCCCTACCCTGCATTTGCTGTTTAATTGGCTATTAGTTGGAACTGATTGATAGACATAAAGACTTTTTTCAAAGGAGAACTGGCAGCTATGTAAATACAGCACTTAACCTTGAGCACCCAGCCATTAACCTTTATCACTGTCCATTAACCCCACAGCACCCAGGTTTCTCCACTTACATCCCCCAAAAGCCCCCACTCCCACTCCGGGCATTTCTAGTGTGAAAAGGAAACTTAGGAGAATGTTTTTATTGTTCTGTGAGTGGCTATGAAACAGGTATTCTGGAAGAGATCATCTGACTCTGTCTTTCTGTAGATACTGATTTCCCCATTGTCCAAAGATGAGTAGGATATTGGGAAACTGAGCAGCAGGATGCGATGTGTTTAAAGGCTGAGCAATAATTTTTTCAATATCATCTTATATAAGGTTGGTGATCACAAGTCTGCCGTGGTCCTCATAACCCTGAAAATTCATGAAAAATGAAAAAAAAAAAACATTTTTCTATGGCTATTGCTAAAGTCAGATTTAATAGTAATCTTAGACACAGAATAACAATCAGTTACTTTAAGAATAGAGACCACTGAAAATATTTTCTATCTAATGTTAAATTATAACAGAAAAAGAAATTGAAATTTCTTTCTTTAGATAAAATGCTTTAGATTTTTTGTTGTGAATATTCTTGTCCATAGATGCAATCAAATGTATTAAAATAAAAGTAGCTCTTTTTCTTAATCCCTTGTAGTCTCCAAAATCTTATCTTTGTATATTTTACAAAAATTATATGAAATGACAATTACATGTTATTAGAATTAAAATCTTGTGTCAATTAATATACTCAAATTTATTAGTATTTGCTTTATACATGGATTTGTTTTCATCAAGTTCTACTTTTAGTGTGCAAGAACGGAGTAAAATAGCATTATAAGGCTGCAAAGCATGTTGAGTGTAATTTTATACGCAATTATGTTTTATGGCCTCAGCCCTTATGGTGAAGAAGTTTCCATTATGTTCTGAACAGAATAGGTTCCAGGGGAGTGGGTGGGCGCTGGCTGGGAGCAAGGGGAGGGAGAACCGCTTGTCTGAGAAGAGCAACCTGATCCTAATGTACTGATTATTTTTAGACTTGCCAAAGTGCTCGGTTTTGCTGCAGGCCCCAGAGGGAACCGACACTAGGAGGTGTGAGCGACCCCGGGCAGGGAGGGTCCCTTCCCACTCATTTCAAGTCTGTTGTAGCAAATGTGAAGTCTCCCTGGAAAAACACACCAATGTAGCACAATGACTTCACCCGGAGCAGGAAGTCCCGGCCACCAGGCTGCTGGCCGTGGCTGAGCGCTTGGTATTTCAGTTACCATACAGGAGGGAGGTGAGAGACTTGAGGCTGGCTGGGCAAGGAGTTCCTCGCAGGCACGTGGAACACCAGGCCTGACCTTCTGTGGAGAATCAGGGAACATGTCAGGAACTCTGCCGGAAATCGCTCTCTGTATGCTCTTTTCCCTCTGCGTCTGCCCTTCAGTCCTTGCAGGCCCTGCGGTGCTCTTGAAGGTCTGCAGAGCCTGAGACCTCCTTCACTCATGGGTTCTCTTTTTACTTAGCAGGCTCTCCACAGCTCCACACAAGGAAACTAGCCCAGGCAGGTGTGACCAAAAATACATGTAAAGCCAGCTGGAAATCTGAGCAAATCAGTGGATTTCAACGTCTGTCGCTGCAGGATGTGTTTCCACGATGTGCTTGAAGGCCATGTGACTTCAGTAGCACTTTGCTGCTCGTTGAGACACTGGTGCAAGCATATGAAGGACGCATTTTCATTATTATCCTTTTTTACAAATCTGTGGTGGGTTCTCTTCCCTAATGTGTTTAACTTGCACAGGAACAATAAGATTTGTTTCCATAATACGGGGTTAAGAGTTACAGTAAAGATTAGGTACTGCAATGCTGATCAATAGTTCTGCCCATTTCTTCAGAAATTGGCTAGGAATACTTAGTAATTGTTGTCAAGTCCCTAAATTGTAAGAAATATTTAGCATAATGGCAGAACAATTAAGAGCCCGCTAAACCGTGTGGATCATCTATTTTACAATCATGTCTCGCCCCGGATCCTGAGCTGTAGTTTAGAATCTGGATTAAATAAAATATATGCCCTACTCTAGCTCTGCATTTCTTCTGCTTTGACTCTATCCCATTTTGCATATTTATCAATTTTATTTGGTAGATATAAGGAACAGAGGATTCTAGTATTTTATTAGTTAAATACTTTAACAGCAAAATAATATGCTAGCTATTGATAAAAGATAGAACTTTATGTTTATGATTTATATCTCTCTGTTTACACCTACTGTGGCATTCATGTTCTTTGTTGAGTGGCTTTGTCATTCTTCCAATTAAGTGCTCAGTCTAAGGCTAATAAAATCACGGGACTGGCCTGTGTCATCTGCAGACCCTGACGGGGTTACTGGCTCTACATCTTGGCACTAAGACAAGTTGAAAATACCTTTAAACTTTCTTCATCTTATTCCAAGGTTCTAAGAAATACACAACTGGTAGAAATTGAATACTGTGTCTTTCTAGCAAATGTGGCTTTGAATATTTTACCAGCATGTGTGTTGACCCGTATTCTTATGAAAACTAGAGATAAAGTCTGCCAAGAGAGCAAAACCAGACCATTAACCTGATGCTAAAACATTTCACAGCTGATCGCGAGAAGGGGCTGTTGGGAGAGGTCCTTATTCTCTGACACGCCCCCAAGTTCTCAGACTGAGGCAGGGGCCAGGTCCGAACACGTCACAGTCCTGTGGGAACACATGCTCCCGTACACAGCACCTCGCAGGAAGGAGAGCTACTCAGTACTAAGTATTTACAGCACAAGGGGCGAGACATTAAGAAATAGGTATGCCCCCACTTTAAAATTAAAACATTGGGTTGCATGTTATATGAATTTTCCTTCTTAAAGAGTGTTTGAAAAACTCATTTGATCCCATTTCAACCACAAAGGAGTTAGGTCAGAGTGTCAAACCCAACCCAATAAAGTCTGCTGCAACATCTGTCTGACTGCTTTTCTCACTTGGGATTTTCTCAAATGTTAAGTAGAAAAATGTTTAAGGAAATGGTATCTGCTTCATATGAATTTTTAAACTTTAAAACAGCAAAAGCCAACAAACCGCCAGTGCCCTCAAGTCAGTGATGAGAAACAGCAAAACCACTCATCACATTCACACCTGACACCGAGTGGACAAACACAAAGCAGGCTGCAGAACAGAGCCGCCCCCTCCCTCCCTCCCTCCTTCCCTCCCTCTCTCTCTCCTGACAATTAATTATTGCAGGGAATTTTGGGGTTAATTATTGAGAAGGAAGGAAGAAAGAGAGAGAGAGACAGAGACAGAGAAAAAGAAACAAGGAAAGAAAGAAAGGAAGAAAGAAAGGAAGGAAGGAAGAAAAAGAAAGAACGAAAGAGAGAAAGAGAAAGGAAGAAAGGAAGAAAGGAAGAAAGACAGCGTACGCACAGGGGTTCTGTGGGCATAGAGAGGGCTTGCAGGCAGCTCTCCCTTGCAGCTCCGTAGCCCTGGGGATGGCAGCGGCAGGAACCCTGGCGCCTGGGCCCCCTGAGACCTTCCTTCCAGAGGAAAAGTGACATCATGGGTGTCTCACTTTTTTATCTACTGCATTTCCTTTCCGTTCCTTGCACCTGTGAGGATTGTTTACCTCCTGCTAGCATTTCCTTCTACTTTTATAAACCTCTAGCCTTTCATGCTGTCGGTCTGGTCCCCTAACACAGAGTGGGTTCTCACTCCCTGTGCACACTCATTCCCATGCCAGCTGGAGCTCTGTCCACATTGGTGCCCAGGGCCTTTTCCCACAGTGGCAGCAGGGCAGGGCGTGGGGCTCCTCCCCTGCCTGTGGAGCCCCAGGGACCTCTGGAGAGCTTGGTTATTAATTACTGTCACACACTGCATAGATGCCAAATAGCAATAACCCAGCCCTCCTCTCTCCTTTGGGTTCTGGACCCAGCAGTCCATGACTTCCTGGCGGGGAAAGCAAGTCTTCCTTCTTATTCTTGCTACCTGGAGGATAGATGTCATGTGTAGAGGCGGTGTGCGTGGCTGTGCTCACTTCAAGGTGCTCTGCAAAAAGATGAGCAGGCCCAGGCAGCGCTGTGTGAGAAGGAACAGACTGGGGTAGGAAGCAGGCTTCTTCTTGGACCCCCGCGTGTCTGCTCCAGGACTGTCCTCACCATGGGAGGGGCTGCACTGGACTGGCCTGGCTGCCTTGGACACATACAGGGTGCCTCTCCCCCTCTATGCCCCACAGGGCAAGGGAAGGTGCCTGCTCTAGGAAATAAGGGGTCAGCATGCGCTCCAGGACCTTCTCCAGCCAGGGCGTTCTCCAGTGATGTGTTACACTTGCAGAGATCAGAAAGCCACTGGATTTTCCCTCAAGGCAGAAAGATAGGGACAGGGAAGGTTCGGATCCCCCACTGCGTTGTGGCCGAGACCCAGAGCACTTGTGGCAGTAGCAGAACTGACACGGGCCTTCACTCATTGAAAGTATGAAAAATGGAGCTATAATTTATCACTGCCTGTTGATGCAATTTTAGTAATTTGCCTTTTCAAGATTTTTTTACTTAAAATTTCACATTTATCACTAATATTTAGTATAAATTCCATTGTTCGATGGTTCCTGGTTATTATTGGAAATTTTCTTCATATTTCTTTATAGTTTAAAAGATCAGATATTTATATCCAACCATTCCTGTAGACATTAGAAAACTTGGGGCTGGGGATATGATTCAATGGCACAGCACCTGTGTGGCAAGTGCAAAGTACTGAGTTTCATTACTGGTACCATGAAAGAAAAAAAAAGAAGAATGAGAAGGAGGAGAAGAATGAGAAGGAGAAAGAGAAGGGGAAAGAGAAGGACAAGGAGGAGGAGAAGGAGGAGGAGGAGAAGAAGAAGAAGAAAGAAGAGGAGGAGGAGGAGGGCAAGCAGGAGAAGAAGAAGAGAAGAAGGAAAAGGAGAAGGAAAAGGAGACGGAGAAGGAGAAGAAGGAGACATTAGAATACTTATCACATTTAACTTAGAGCATGGAATTCTAATATTACCCAAATCTTCTGTTTCTGCAAATGAGTTTATCAATTTGTATGTTATAATTATGGGAGATAATAAAGTGGATGACACGAATATTCATAGTGAAACTTCTGACCTACAGACACACATGGAGGTTTTCTGCTTTTTATGCAACCCAAACGACACAGGACGAAGACAACCTGCAATGCCCAAGAGAGCGGGCAAACTGCTCAGGTAATACTTAGAGCACAGCGGAGCTGAGAGGAGGAGCTGCCTGAGGGACGCCACGCCCAGGCTGCACCCCTGTGCACACAGCCCTTTCCACACCACCAGCTGCGCCGGGCCAGCTCCAAACTGAAAGCCAGAGATAGAGCTGAGAAGTGTGTCACCGGCCACTCGGAGGGGCACACTTACTGCTTCACGTCTTGCGCATCAGTATTGCTTATATTTGAGGTTCATCTTTCTCCATCCTGCCTTGCTGACGTGGCGTGGGTCACAACTTTGGTTGAACAAAGATCTGCTCCTCTGAAATGACTGGGAGAAGGGTGTCAGGGGTGATGCACACGAGCAGGATCTGTGGTCCGATTGAGTCTCTCTTAGCTTGTACAGCACAAAAGTTGATTTTTAACGGAAAAAAATTATCTCCAAAACATTAAAAGGTGTTTTGAAACCTGACAACCACTGAACATTGTATCTGAGGGGGCATTTCTTATTTTCTGAAAAAGGCTGGTAGGTCTGATGAGAAAGAAAAACAGGCAAAATACAGAAAAGAAAACCCGGACAAACATGGGCAGCTTTGCGGCTCATGAGAATGCAAATCACTAGCTACATTTAGCTTATTTGGCAATTAATTAAGAAGTTTTCTAATGTCTTAAGCTTTAATCTGAACTCCTCCTGTCGTATATCTATATCTGAAAAAAGGCCCAAACCTGCCTCAAAGCATCTGCGTATTCCTGAGGCACCTGCTAGAGAGTGGAGGAAGTAGGGCAGCGTACCTCGGGATTTGCACTGTGGGGCTTGGCTTTGGGCTAAGGTTTCCTCAGTTCATGAGTAGTTTTACTATTTCTATCTCTTTTTAATTGTGAAGCCATGTGATCACACATGAACACCCAAGCAGCCCTTCTTTTCTATTATGGCCATCTATATTAGTATTTTATTATAACTGGACACTCAATTTGAGGTTAAGTAATCTCCAGAGCTGCTTACTGCTGTTATTGAGTTAGTCTCTTAAAACTCCATCAAATTAAATTTAGTTAGCGATCAGTTTTAGGGCAGTGCAGATAATAACCATCATGGGTGTCAGCCCAAGGTCTTAAGGGAAAATCTGAGTGCCAGGTGATGTGGGGGTCGACACATCCTAATGCGCTCTTCACAATTATAAGCAGCAATACTTTATTGGAACAAGGGATCTAAAAAAAGATTTCCCTAGTCAGCCGTGTGTATAAAAGCGTGTCTCCCTGGAAACCAAGGGGAAAAAAAAAAAAAAACAATGCACAGAAATACGGCTGGTGTAGACTCACTCTGCTTTTTTTTTTTGCTGGGGGAACTGGGGATTTGTTGCACTCTAGCAATTCCATGTCTAGATTTCATAACGTGTCCATTGCCGTTCCCTCTCATGAGAATATAAAGCCGCTGGGATAGGTCGCTAGCACAATCTCTATTTTTGTCCTTCAGAAGACAGGAATTATTGTTCTATAAATCTAAGCTTGGCTGTTCAACATCACTATAAATTTCAAAATCTTTTGATTCCTCCCGCATAGGTGTGTCCCATGGAAACATGAAGTATATTACATTCAGCAACACTTTCACAATTGTGTTAAAACTATTACCCTGAAATAGGACTCCTAAAGAGACACCTTTGGGAATTTCTTTGCACCCTTTCAAAGATAATGTGTCTTTTTAATAAGGAAGAAATAAATATGATGACTCAGAAAATAGTTGGCCTTTTCAAGTGACATTGTGTCAAGAAGCCTGTGATGGTTGAAAAGAAATCCCGCGTAAGGGGAGACACTGTACCCTTTAATCTGAGTTCCCCACAAGGCCATGCTCAAGTGTGAATATTTTGTGACCCTAGGCAGAGGAGAAACGTCACAAAAACAGTGGGAAGTGATTCAGTCTTTCTCCTTTTCTGACTGGACAGAGCTGTTTCTGTGCTGTGTTTTGCTGGTTATGCACCTCAGAGGTTTTGCTGAAATTCACAACTAGAGAACCACAGACCCCACCACGGCGTGCGATGTGCTCGTTGGAGGGGTGGTCAGGGAGGCCCATCTGCTCTCAGTGCTCCATCTTTACTGGCTGGAACCAGCAGAGAATCATATTCTATTTTTCCTTCTGACCTAAATAATTTTATATGTGAAATCCAATTATGAAAAAAGATGCCAAGTACAGTCTATAAGGACGGAGAATTAGAATCTTTGGCAACCTTGTGCATAAGTGGGATGAGGTTGGAATGGGCCTACTGTAATTTTCACAGTGCTGCTTCTGGCTCTGTGTGAAGGGATATTGCTAAGTAGGAGTACTTTTCTAAAGATAATTGGTGAGGAGCTCTAGAATGTGTGCGTATGACCTTTGCTATACGCTCTAAGTAATATGAGTTCTTGTCTACAGATGTGCTTAAGCTTGTAGTCTGAGCTGCAAGTCTTTTCCTGAATTACCATGCTTCACCCCAATGAAGTTGTGGGGTCCCAGCACGGTGGAGCCACCCAGGAAGGCCCAGGGCTCCCCGTCTTCTCACCTCCTGGAGTTTATTTACTTTTATGTTTATTTACAAATGTTTCACAACTGCTACAATTCACAAGTTCATACTGGTCTCCAGAAATACTAATTTAACCTAGTTTCAATCTATTTTTTTAATTAAAACTATAAACATGGTCAAATTAATTAAAACTACAAATGAGTTTTGATAAGGACATTGTTTACAGTGAATACAACTCTCCTAATTTGTCACCATGAGATTTCAGTAAAAAAGGGAAAAAGAACAGGACATCTGGACATTTTATATATTGTAATTATACTGGACTATCACATACTTGAGGAATCTCCTATTTTTTCCCTTTCTAGTTCTTTGTCAGAGTATCTAACAGTAAATTTAGTCATTGCTAACTTTTTTTCACTGTACAAATCTCAGATGTAATAAAAACTTTTCCACATTACCCTTTGTTTAGAACATTCAATATTTTTCTATCCTTTTATCATTTTAATCTCACTAACAACAACAAAGCAACTCCAGAGTAACAACAAAGCAGCCCTGATATTTATCATTTCAGATCACTTCTAAGTGTGTGTTTTATATGCTTCATCAATAGAACCAACTATCACTACGGCTGGAAAATAAAATTAATTACTGTTATTATCTGTAAGAATTCCTTACCTCTTGCTTATGACAACAAATTTATCACTGGGACATCTCGTTTTACATAAGCGATTGAACCATTTCATAGAAGAAATCAATTGTAAGTGAGAAATCAGAGAAATTAATCAAAGTCACAGCCCTGTTTATTGGAACGATGCTTCCACATTTTTCACAAGCCTTTCCCATGTATACCCTTTTAGCACGTGTGGACAATGACTTAGCTTCACAGAAAACTTCTAATAATCATCAGTTATGTGGAAAAGCGGAAACTTTCCTTGTGTGTGGGGATGCAGAAGAAGGAAGTGACACATCCTGCACTTTATTATTTTGCATCGGATGCAAAGCTGTTTCTAAACTTTAAGTGCAACTGAAAGCAGCTGCTGGGAGAATACCCTTCCCTCCCACCTTAAGCTACAAAAACCAATTTAATGGTGACATTTTATTTTGCTCAGATGGTCTGTTCCTTTCTTATGTTCAGACCAGTGAAGCGTATGGAAACCATATCTGGAGGAACTCACGGGAAGGTGGAGGCCCGTGACAAAACACATTCTTTAAAGATTACCCGGGGCTGCAGTCAGATGGGAGAGCAGCACCAGGGAGAGTGTGTGTCTCAGGGGTGGGAAGCGACCTCATCTCCCTGAGCCAGTGTGCTGTGGCTCAGGGAGGACAGGGTGGAGGGCTGTGACCCAAACATCGGATCAGAAAGCACAGACTTCACTCAGAAAACACAGGTTTCATGCTTCTCAGCTCAACCTTCTTTTATTTTTTAAATGAAATAATCACTTCTCCAGATTTACTAGGTCAAAATTTTCCTTGGTGCTTATTTTCTTGAAATTAAATAAGAAAAAAAAAAAACAGAAAATTACCTCTGCTTTTATTGGATGTCAATGTGATCATAAATTAAACGTGAACTAAGCAAAATTTGGCACCGAGACTGACATTTTGAAACTAAGATATTTTACTGCAGAGAGCTAGGTGTTATGTATTTTTTTCTTCAGAAAACGAAAAATTACTCAGAGTGAATCCAGTACCTAGAACACTTTATTAGGAAACACTTAGAATCAGACTTGGTACTAGTCTGTTCGACATGGACATCTTCTCAACTGGGAGCAGCGTGCCCGTGTTTGCCCAGTCCTTCTCACATTGTCTCTAAAAAGGACTCACAGTAACAGAAAA
Source organism: Chinchilla lanigera (assembly GCF_000276665.1). Taxonomy (NCBI): domain Eukaryota; kingdom Metazoa; phylum Chordata; class Mammalia; order Rodentia; family Chinchillidae; genus Chinchilla; species Chinchilla lanigera. The sequence continues at coordinate 1,928,834 of NW_004955410.1, forward strand.
CTACGGACTGAAATGGCTGTGACAACTGTGTGGACGAGCCCACAAAACACACTTCTGTGATGCAAGTATTCAAGTGGTGTCCGACTGCGGGGCACCCAGCACTGTGGGCAGTGCCCGGGGAATGACCTTCAGCGCAGTAGACCCAGCATCTGCTCTGTACTGCAGTTACAACCTTTCACGTAGACGACAGTCTTAGCACGTAGGAATGATGCCCAAGTGTTCCTGGCACAGCCCGATCACATCTGCTAGACTTTAGGAAGATGGGGTGAGAGATCTGGAGGCTGGCATCGTGCCATACGACCTTGCCCACGGCTTTGCACAAATAAGGGATTTAAAAGATCTCTCGCGATGAGATGGAATACGGAGTTTCATTTTAAACCTATAGTGTTGGGTATCTGCAAACGTAACTTTGTCCTTCCGATCTTACTTGTCCAAACTCTTAAATAAGTTTGTTGTACTGAATGTTTTCCAATGATTTACCCCCTTTTCAGGATTCCTGGCAAGGATTTGGTGCTGTACTTGTAGCATACACAGCACCTGTCATTTATTCATTCGGTAAATATTTTTCAAAGGCTTGGTGAATAGAATACAGTTTCTGCTGCCTTAGTCTCAGAGTTTTATCAGGAGAGACAGAAATGTAAACAGACAATTAGAAAATATATAAAAATATGCTTTTATATATCTGAGTGTTGTAGGAAGTGCTTCAGCCCTTTGGTGAAATCCAGAAAGCAGCAGTCTTGAACGAAGGTCACTGGGCAGTTGCCTTGGAGGAAGGAGAAGTGGTCACTTCCAGTGGAGGAAATGGGCTGTGTGAGGGCAAGAGGCAGGAAGACTGGGGAGTGAGGAGGGATCTTAGGGGAGTGCCCCCATGGCCTTCGCCAAAAGTGGGAAAGAAGTTTTCAAGTCAGCAGAGGCCAAGCCCAGGAGGAGCTGCCCAGGCGTCCGTGGCTCAGGCCATGGCTGAGGGCAGGGCCTGCAGATGGTTTCTCAGCTACTGGAGGCCTGCGCTCAGGACAGTGTATTTCCTCTGAGCCTCACTTTCCACACCTGTGCCAGGAGATTGGATTTTACCTGCGAGAGCTGTGCTAAGCAGTAAGTGAGACACTAGAGGCTGTGCCGAAGCTTTTCTAGACAGCACAGTTCAGACAAAGTGGAATAACCCTAAATTATACCACCATGCCAGCACCTCAGCCACGGGAAGGGCTTCTGGGCATGAGTCTTTCTCTCACCTGCCTTGGAACTGTTTGCAGCAGGAGCGTGGGGCCGGGGGTGGTGGGGAAGATCTTCCTGAGAGTGTGAGTGTGCCCACCGTGGGCCAACTGCACCCACAGCCCTGCTGGGCACTCTCATGGGACCTCAGCTTCCCAAACCTACCACCACAGTTCCGCGCTGAGCTTGGACTGAGCAGGTGGACAAGAGAACCCTGACCTCACCTCAAGCTCATCTTGGATGGAAGTGGTCAGTTAATACCAACTTCAGGTTATTCTCTGTGACCCAAATCATCATAGAACTGTCTTTTACTTCTCCAAAAGGGTTCATGGGTCTCCCAGAGCTTCCTTCTCTAGACAGTGAAATTTGACTTTCCTAAACATGTTTTTGAAAGATGTTGGGAGACAAAAATGAAGTTGCGTTGTAATTACATCACACGCAGCTTGGTCTGCATAGCAATTGGATATTACAACCGCGAGGTGTGATGGGAGGGTAGGAGAGGATTGCTGAGGTGTGCGCAGATACCTGATGAGGTGAGAAGCTGGTGCAAGGAAGGAATGATCAGTTTTATTTACAGTGGAAGATGCTTCTGAGCAGAAGTCGGGGCTGGTGTGTTAGAGGAACGAGGAAAGGAGAGGCAGGAAGTTCTCGAAGAAACTCCTTCATATCCTCTAAAACATGGTGACCTGGTAATGCAGACAGCAACAAAGGGGACAGAGAGGATTTGGTGGACATGTAGGAGGTAGAATATAGGACCCAGGGACATGAGGAGAATAAGGAGTATAGCATGACTTTTCTGGTTTTATGGTTTGGACAATGAAAAATAACCAAAGGAGAATTGTGTATTTACTTGTAATATGCTGTTTAATACGTTCCCTGAGAATTCCAAATAATTCACGAATGCAAGGCTATATTAGAAATTAAAAACTGAAGACTTTCTTTACGTGGTGATGGAATGCATGAGCCCAATGGATATTTATGAGGAGAAATAAGTTAATGATAGATCTGCAGACCACATCTGAATGTGACCTCAGAAATAATGTTGTCATGGCTTTCAGTATTGTTTTAGCTTCATTAAAGTAGGGTGCTATGAGTCCAGCTTATAAAACAGGAAAAGCAACTGTGTGATTCGGGGCTGGGGGCGTTTTGCCTCTGCAGCCAAGTTTGTCCCATCCCTGTTCTCAGGACTGCTGCAGAGCACGCAGGACTGCACAGCAGTTGGAGAGTGACCGATCTTACAGAGTCTTCCCTTTCATGCACAAGGAGCTGACAGTGGGGACTTTTGAATTACTTGGTTTGAGTGACACAAATGCAGATACAGGCACGTATGACTGTAGGACTCAGGTCAAGCAGAAGGCTGTTTTACATTGCTAGCTTTTGAGCTCTTCAAGCCACACAGCAGGGGCTTTTCTAGGACAGTCTACAGGTCTCTGCATTTATTCCTTCATAGCTCAGGCCCTTGCTCAGATTTTGTATTTAATTTTAAGACAGGGTCTCACTATATAGTACATTCTGGACTTGAACTCACTATATAGCCCAGACTGGTCTCAAATTCACTGCAATCCTCCTTCCTCGGCCTTCTTCATGCCAGGATTATACATGTGCACCATGTCCTATTCGGATTTACACCTCTGTTCATCATGAAACACATCTTCCGACTTCAGCCCTTTCACTTTCTTTATTTTGTTACTTTCAGTTCCTGCTCTCAGTTCAGATACAAAAGGGCATAGATTATATCACTAAAGTCTTCATCCTACCTCTGTATTCCTAAAACAACTAAGTACAACTTTATTGTGTCTCTTACTGTGAAACTTCCCTGGACTTTGGTATTCTTCTCTGTCATACAATTCCATGCATTAATTACAATGATCTTAACACAAACAAACCCATGGATTCCTTAGAAAATTAGGGGAAAAATAAAAATTTTAGCATGATTCTGAGCCCTCGGTGCTGTCTCACTTGCCTGACCCAGGGGCATCACCCCACTCTGCGTCTTCTCCCCCTCTTCTCTCATGTGTCCCCCAGAGCAGGTCTTGAGACGCAGGGCATTGCCTTCGCCCACTTTCCTGGCTGCGGTCTTCACTCTACACAATGCAGTGGGCCTCTCCCACCTCTCCGCACTGCTGCCAGAGTGCACAGTGCTGGAGCGAGACTTGAACTCAGCACTGTGATCACCGCTCAGTGTAGCCTTGGGTAAATGGCATCGCCAGCCTTGTCAGAAATGCCAACATGGAGGGAGTGTTGCTTTGTCATCAGGTTGTGATCAAATTAAGAGTTCAGTAGGTAAAAACTATTATTTGCACTGATTTCTATCTGCCTTGATCACAAAAGTAATTTGGGTTGCATTTGTGTTAGGTTTTTAAAGGTCAGAAAAGCTAGAAATGTGAATATACAAATGGAAAATTATACTAAAGGAAGTTAAAGCTTGTGGATCTCTGGCTAAGCCCAGCACCTACCATTAATTAGCCAATCACTTCCATCTGTATCCCTGTTAGACAACGCAGGCCGACCTTGGTTCCTCAATGGAGAGCACACAGCCATGTCATTACATATACACATTACTAAAGGCATTAGTGCCCTTAATAACTACACTAGTGTAGCATTTTAGAGAGAAAGCATGATGGAAGGAAGGGAGAAGGAAGGAAGGAGCTTCATGTGAGTCCAGCTGGAGTTCAGTTTCAGAAGCTGACCAAGTGCCTAACAGCAAAAGAAGCGTCATCTGCAGCAGAAAAGCATGCTGCAGCATCAGCAAAGCCGGATACAGGGCAAATGCAGCCAGAGAGCAACCCAGGAGCTTCCAGGCTACCAAGGTGAAGTGTTTCCATGTGAAGGAGGCAGGGCACTTGATCACCAGGAGGTCCCAGTAAAGTTCTCAGAATGCACGCCTGTGAGAGGGGCCCTTAGAATCTCAGTTCAGACAGGGCGGGAGTGAATGCAATTAAACCGTGTTAGAGTGGGACCACCATTTCACGAAGGCTGGTGCTCATCGCCAGGAGAAACATGCAGCGAAACCTGGCCAGACTGGTGTCCTGAAGGAATGTGTCCAGAGGGGCAGGTTCCTGCTGACAAAGAGAAGGGTCGGTCCAGAGAGGCCACTGGAAAATGCGGGAAGCAAGATCAGCTGCCTGGGGAGGAGGCAGATTCACTGCTGCCTCAGGAAAAGGAGGACTTCCACATGTGTCCACATGCACACACATAGCCATGTCCACCACATCTGCGTATATCTGTGTGTATGCACATGTTCACCACACATATGTCTAGATGCACATCCATAACCATGTCCACACATATACATGTGTCTGTATGCACAGCCATGTCCACCACATACGTGTGTCTACATGCATGCACACGTGTTCACCACACATATGTCTAGATGCAGACTCACATAGCCATGTTTCCCCTGGACTGCTCTTGTCGCTGCAGATCCCCTGTCCATCATCACGGTGTGTCCCCCACTGGGCCCTGCGACCCCATGGTGACCCCGCCTGTACCCTGTCCCCGCTTTAGGAGGCCTCCGCTGTCCTAGACCCACATGACTAATTAAGAATTCCCGAGTGGAGGAAACATGGTGGGATTTAAAGGAAACCAGCCAGACAAAAGCACAACCAGAGCTGTTTTAATTTCAAACTAAGAATCTAATGATCTCGTGGAACCACTGTCCGTATCAGTCACCGCGGAAAATTAGTTCTTCACATTCCTAGGGATACTTTGGCTTCTTCACATAAAATTCCTTGGGAAGGCTCCAGAAGTCGCAGTTGTTATGTGTAAAATGCTGTCATTTCTTCTTGCTTGATTAATATATGTCCCTGAATTATATGTTGCACTATAAAATATTATAGCAGTGGAATCTTGAAAATGTAATATAAGCTGAAAAGCAGGCCATACATCTTATATTAATTCCTCACCATGCTTCAGTATTAAGGTATATTTTTGTGAGAAAAATATCATTCAATAAATATGTAATATATCAATGCTAATGCTACATGAGAAAATGCTTTATAAATTGTATGGTACTGTTTATGGACAGCAAATAAATCATTGAGGAATGATTAAGATATTGTCAGCAATACTTAAAAAAATAGAAAGGGGAACTTAAAAAAAAAATCAGCATGAAAATAAATTGTCCAAAAATCTCAAAAACACACCATTTCAACAGTATTTCTAGGAAGTAGAATCTTCTAAAAACTATGCATCCTACTACAGAAATATTGGTTTTTGTGGCCAGGATGATAAATGTAAGTTGGGAAAGAAATTCCTACTTGTAATTAAATTAGAAGTAAGAGTCAAAGAAACTGAATAAATCACACTTTTTTGATGTAAACATGACATGAACTCATTTTCCCCAAGTGGTTTAATTTCTTTCCTTTAACCAGCTCTACCACAGTGTTACTGTAAGTACCGACAAGAAGAGGGCCGTTATTTTAAAGGGATTTGCTCTGCTCTGAAGCCCACTGCTCATTTTGGTCCTGAAATGTCTGAACACGATTCGAGGAAAGGTATGGGTGACACATATTTCCATTGTTGGTTCATGGTCTATGCTTGGTTTTAATGCACAGATTATTATCTCTTTACACATACGTATGCTAAATTATGCATCTGGGTTTCTCTTATTTAAAAGTGAGGAAAGTTGTTTTTTTAAAAAAGAGCTTCCTTAGTATTTGTGCAACAAAAACACATAATCACCATGGAAAATTACCTCCCAAAAGTGTGATCTTTCCAAGGGACAGCATTATGATTAAGACAAAGTTAAATCCTGTCTTGGCTGAACCCCGGTGTCTGTAGGGCAGAGCAGGATATTCAGTGGGGAGCTTGGAAACTGTGTTCTGTTTGAATGCTTAAACATACTGAACGTAAGAACAAAACTCGGGTGAAAATGCGTGCGACACAAGGTAGCTATGGCCTGCTCACCAGGAACATTTATCAACACGTTTAATCTGCACCTCACTGCCCACGCCGTGTCTGGAGCACCAGGTCTACCACATGGCACTCAGAATGAAACACGGTTACAGTGCACTTCACCCTCTCCTAAATAAGCAAAGTTGCATATACACCACGATTTTTAAGTTTCTATTTGAGAAGACTTCAAAGAATAAAAGTGTTTTCAAAGTGTTGGAATAAATAAACCTACTCCTCACTGCATGTCATGGGGGTTCTCTAGGGCTGAAATGGGATTATAGCAATCTATGAGTGAGTGCTGGCATTTCAGTGGTGCTATGTGACTCAGTTCTATACTTTGGTATATTTGGGTGCCAGCTTCAAGGAGTTAGAAAATAACACCAAACTCAGGAGGCTCCTCGGCTTCCCAAGTGTGCTTCCTGTTTGAGCCTCATCTTGCTTGTTCCTTAACATCCTGCTGTGTCCATGCACAGAGCGCTGGGTGTCTTATCTCGCATAGTTGGGCTGAGCTGTGGGCAAACAGTGTGAAAACACTTCAGCATTCTATCCGAGTTAGAACCTGTCAGTGGACTGGGAACAGAACAGAGCCTTTGACAGCCTTAGACTGTAAGTAAAGCAACTCAGGTTCACTACGTTATAAGATGTGAAGAGGTAAAATGAATTTACCTTTTGGCCTCATGGCAGAATGACAGAAAAATAGATGCGTAAACGTCTGTAAGTTGCATAAAAATCTCCCTGAACAATTACTGCTATTTATTACTATCCTTCCTCCTTTGTTTTTAAACTGAGGACTGATTAGCAAATTATCATTCCTCTGGTTCAGCATATTTTTGTAAAAATACTCTAAAACAGAAGGCTTGATACAAAAAGGAGCACCACATCACCAGCTCCTGAATATGTTAAGAAGACAAAGTAAAACTTCTGTCTCACTGCTTTGTTTGTCTATTTGCAGGAATAGAAAGTCTAGCAGAAAAGGGCATTCAAGATTATAATGTCTTCAAATTGCATTTAAAATGTTAATTCAAGAATTCTTAGCATTTTGAAAATTAAAATTAATAGCAGTATTGAATTGAGCTCAAACTCTATTACATCTGAAAAATTCTGAATAAGACATTAATCTGGAAAACTTTTATTTTCTTAATATTATTCCAGTTATCTGGGAAAAATCACAAAACTAGTATTGAATGCAAAGCCTGCTTTTCAGGTATCTAGAAAATCTCTGGGAAATCCACAATTGGCCCTTATATTTCTTTCTGGTCCTCTGCGCCTATCAATTTTCCTCGTGTCTTTGACTTGAAATCGTATCGAATCTCCTTCTTCTCTGTTCAGTTGATAACACTTATTGTCCAGCAACTGTATAGATTACTGAAGTACTCTTTACTACTTTGCTGGAAAAAACCGATGGCATTTCTTAGCAAGGACATTAAACAGTTTCAATGCATCATTACCTTCTGCTTCATTTTGAAGAAATAGTACAAAATAGGAATGATCTGTGAAATTCTGTGGAGAATTTCTGCAGCATCAACATAGCCAATGTGAATCCTTCCTGTTATTAATATTCCAGTAGCTACATTCTCTCTTTTAATCCTTTAGACAAAGCGTTTTATAGTTATGAGGAAGTGTTTTCAACTGCAGCTTGCTTAGCATCTTACTTGACCCTTTTTTCTCTAATACCACAACATATGTGTGTGTGCATGTGTGTGTGTGTGTGTGTGTGTGTATGTATAAAATAAAAATGCAGGTGTTCAGGAGGGATGACATTAGTGTTTTAGACTCAAGCAGACTTGTGTGAGACTCAGGACCTGGCAAATTCAAGCATGATTTCCAGAGGTATGGGCAGAGAGGAGGGAGGATTCCTGTAACACAGCCCACAGTCCAAGGCCTTCTTATCAAAGAAAATGAAGCAAAAAGAAAGAACTTAGCATCTTACTTGACCCTTTTTGTCAAATGTGAAACTTATGTAGGTTGAAAAGTAATTGTATTAGAACACATTAGAAAATGCAACAGAAATGAAAAAAATACATACCACCTATTTTTCTTGTGTATAGTTTTACACAGCAAAGGTAGTTAAAACAAGCAAATATTTCCTTGTGAATTAGTGACACTGACTCATTAAATAATGGTGGAGTGAAGTGAGGAAGCTTCAAGCACAGCGCCTTACAGTGAGCAGTTACAGCCTGTTCTTTGCTCCAGCGCCGCGGGAGTCAGCCGGCTCCAGGACGTAAACGCGACCCATGGTTTCCTCCAGTCGCAAACTCGTGTTCTGCCTCCACCGGATGCTTCCGCGATGGACACTCAGGTGTTAAGGACACGCACACACAGTTAGGATGTAAGAAGCATGTCAGATGGTGTGTTCTGCAGCAGAAGTTTCTCATCTAAACAAAGCATTCTCTAGTTTCATAGTTTAAGGAGCTATTTCTTTGGAGGAAAAATTCAGTGTAAGTCAAGGTTACATATTTGAAATCCTGGAAATTTTATGAAACAAGACCACATTAGTGGTTTTTTTTGTCCCTTTTACTAAAAAGTAAAAAGGCACATTCTTCTTCACAGCACTCAGTCCACCGGCTGGTTTCAGCAGCTTCCCCACAGTGCACTCCCCACTCAAACCTGGGCCGTCCACATCCCAAGGCAGACGCTGCAGAGCTGGACCTGGGGCGTTTCTTGAGTGTCCACAAGATATGCACTGTGTTTGCGTGTCTGAGCAGCAGTGCATTGGTGCACGAGGACTCACCGACTCTCAAACAGCTGGAATGTTGCACTTTTCCTATTCACAGATTTCTTACACTCGAGTGATAAAAGCATCATCAGTTTTTCCATGGTACCAGGTGTGCAGGCGGTGAATCTGAGGCTGGACTCTGTTTACCTTTGATACCAAAATAGGCTCCTATTTAGAAAGGACACACACCGTGCTTGGTACAGGCAGACACAAACAGAATGTCCTGGCTTTAGAACGTACTGTGGCAGGAACAACTTGTTCAGGGTGCGTCATCCTCAGTTTTCGTTCATTCTTTTCCTTTCTGTCTTCATAATATATGTAGAAACATTTAACTTAGAAAATTACCCAAGGGTGAAATAGACCCTTACAATGTTCTAAAAATGCAGATCGATTTGTTTTTGTTTACAAGCCCCTCCAACTCACAGACACAGTATTATAGATATTAAGTATAAATAAAACTAAATACTTGTTGTTAACTGTGTAAAATAGTTGTTTACATAAGTTGAATGAAAGAAAAAAGAGCCCTGGGTTCTTTAGTTGAACATTTTATTTAGCAAAGTGACTTTCAAAGTGTTGTACTATAGGTTATATCACTGCATTCACCTAAATCAATATATGAAGACTTTTAGTACACCAAATATTTGCAAAATTTAGGTGTTTCTACTTGATTAATGTTAGGTGTTTAGTTTTGCATATAGAATTCTTATCATTCGATATCAGGCCTATTCAAAGTTAAAAGTTTAAGAGAAAATGGTGTCTTATTTACCCAATCAGTGTGTGACATAGAATGCTTTAAAAATTTGACAAATGATCATTGTGTTAAATTAGGTCTCCAAGAGTACTATAATACAAAATAATTTAAATATTATATTTTTCCTTTAGTCTCAACAGTGAAATGACAGATTCTACTGTACTAACCCTGTATCAATCCCCCATGCCCAGTGACAATCTAAGAATCTTAGATATCTGAGTATCTAATTTATTTCTTTAGGCATACCATGATAAGTAAGGAGAGTTAGAAGAAAAGAAGACACTTTCTCCTTTTAAAGCATTTTCCTCATAGAAGAACGTAGGTTGTGAAGTGCATGAAATAATTTTAGAATCCCATCTCATACATTCTTATATTTGGGGTTCTCGTTCACAAGTGTTAAATCTGTGTTAAGGCCCGAATTGTCAAGGATCAAATAAATTGGGTAGCTGCCAAATTTCCATCTCGGTTTGTGCTGCATGGACGGAATATGCTTCCCTGCGCCTGCGTGCGTCAGCCGCTCAGCTGTCCGCAGCACTTCCGCTGCCACGCACCGCACCCGGACCGGACAGCAGTCAGCACCACAAGGGCTGGAGCATTTCGTGGTGGCTCCATCCGGTAAATCTTGTCTTAATTCTTCTCTCTCTCATGTGCATAAAAGAAACATGTTTTCTTCTTGAAATTCAGGAACCTACAGCTTATACCTTTTTTGTTTGTTTTGTTGAGACAGGGTTTTACTATGCAGTTCAGGCTGGCCTTAAACTCACTTTGTAGCCAGGCTGGATTTGATCACAGAGTGATCCTCCTGCCTCAGCCTCCCCCAAGTCCTGGGATTACAGGCCTGCACCACCACAATTGGCATAACTTCTTAAAGTTGTTTACATCTTATAAATTTCAGAAAATGTTTACAAATTAGCATTGAACTCCAAGTAAGAAACTTTCAACCTTTCTTAGTTGTACAGGAACACATGGCTAAGAAGCTCCAGGGCAAACTGTGAAGGTTATTTACAATGACATTTGATGTGTTTCTCTCTAGAGAAATAAAAGTCCTCAGATGGAAAATGTTACTTACTAACTGATGGTGTCATCAACTCAGATGATGTCCCTGAAGTTAACCTGTAGTAGGCGACAGTGTTCCTTCTACTGTGTAAGTTTTCGTAAAGAAGTTATCGAACATTTGCATTGAGCCTGTATTAAACATTTAGAATTATTAAATTATCATGCAATCTTCAAAGTATTTTTGTTCAAAAAGGTGCACACTTTTAATTAGCTCTTTTGAAATAAAAATATAAAATAAATATTATACTATTATTTGAAAGCAATACTTTGAAATTATTTAACTCATATGTGTTATATTTATGTTTATTTTAAACTGCCTGTTGGAACTTCAAATATTTTCAGAAAAAGCTCTTTATCCTCATCTTTCAGTATCTGAAAAATGAAGGATGAGATATTTTTAATATTTCTGTCACATTCTCATTAAAAACTATCTTCCATATTTCAATAAAATTTAAGTCTCTGATGAAGGAAATGACAAGGTATAATACAATATACACAATTATAATAAACTAGTAGTATGTTTAAATGAGAACTATTGAACTATTAATAAGATGCAGCATACTTTTCACTTTTTGAATCTTATTGTCACTGAATTGTAGTAATTGTTATAATTTAAATATTATATTAATACTCAAGGTACTTATTAATATAGTTAAAATTACTGCTTCATTTGAATTGTACATGAAATTATCACTCTTATCAAATCCGTTACCAGAATCCTATAAAGTTGACCTGGGCACGTGTGCTTTGTTTGACACCATAAAAAGTCTTAAAACAAGAGTGTGTCTATACAACTGAGCATATAGTGCCTGAATTCTGATCTTGCCACCAGATGGCAGAAAAATCAGACTCAAATAGTTTTGTTGAGCAGCATGAACAAGGTTTTTGTTTGGTGTGTGTGTGTGTTCTGTTGTCATTTTGTGTTTATCGATTTGTTGCACAAAGCTTAAGACAAGATCAAAGTACTATGAATACACAATAGCACTGGAAAGGGTTTCCTAGATACTGCTATAAATATCATTCACTCTATTTGTATTATCAGCGATACCATGATACCATGGGTTTGAAAATAAGTTAGCAAAATTCAACATCCTATAGTGAGAGGTGCTACAGTTCCTGTTCTTGTCAAGGTTAAATAACTGTCGTTTGGCTCACATAAAGACAAATTTTCCCTGGAATGAATTAGAACACATTAAATTGCACTATCTGGGAAAACTCAACAAAGAGATGGTACAAAATGATTGGAAGAAGAAACCAGGTGATCATCATGGCCTTAGTTGCTTTTCAGAGAAGGCCAAGCTGGTACGTCCTGCTGAGGCCCCAGTATACTACAACTTGACATTCATCTGTAAATAAGAAGCAGTTTAATTACAAAACATAATAAAGCAGAAAAAAGAAGCTATTCCACAAACTGTAGTAAGACTCAACAATTCTTTTATACTGTTTTGCGTTTATGCCTTTCTGCTTTACTTTTTTAAGTTCAAACTCTTAGCACTGTGAATGTATATAAAATATAAAATTGAAGCAAATGTTTTAAAATATTACCTATTATAGTATTTTAATTAAATAGTTGGATAAAACAGCATAGATATATTTTTCACTTTAAAGAGAACAATAAAAGAACAATAGCAAAATACCAACAAAATAGACAAAAACAAAACAAAGCAAAAACAATAATCTGAACAACTAATTTAAAGACAACAATATGCATATAACAACCATTGGTGAGTTCCTACCATCTTGTCTAGTGAAATTCTGTATCATTTCTAATGGTATTTTGTTTTCATCTTTTATTCTCTTTAATGGTTTAATCAATTTTGCATTCTTACATCTGGTAATCTGAGCAACTTCACTGAAGATAACAACACGTAACATAAATACATTTTTCATTGCCACGGTAGTAATTGTCTCTATCCATTTATTTATTTTTGGGTATAGCAGTTTCATAATCTTGCTTTAAAGCACTACTCTCATACCAAGAAGGGCAGGTATTTCTTGCTCCACTTACTAAGGGAAGAAGAGTCCTTAGAGTTAAATCATCTCCATCGGTGGATGCACTGAGGTGGTCCCTACCCAACAGCCTTATGCAGCAATGAGCAGAGCGCTCACGCAAACATGGACGATTCCAGGCTACTCCTTCTGAGATAGCTTGAGCAGTGGAATGCTGTTTAATGGGACCGTGTGTCTGTCAGGTAGAAACGGGTAGGGTGCCACTCAACGAAAATAAGTTTCATCAGCCTTGATTCTTCTAAAACTAGGTGCAGAGGTTCTATTTCCCTGTTTCTCACTTTTTAATTTTCATTGCAGTGAAATCAATGTGCTCTCTTTCTAGATCCCTTTCTTTGATAAAGAAAGATAAGGCCAATCACTAGAGAGTTTTGGATTAGGCTAACATGGAAACTTCTTCAGCTATCAATGGTGAATGACCTGGTACAGGTCTAGAGGATGTTACCTTGCAACTTGTCATGTTAACAAGGAGGGGCAAGACCCTGACAGTTTACAAAGTTTTACTTGCAGACAAAAGGCCCTTGTTCGCTAGCACAAATAGTCATGCAGCACAGCAAGTGACCCAGTGCACCAAGTTCAGTCAAGTTGCAAAAGAAGAAAAATGACACCTCTGGACCGTGGCAGAGGAACTTTTCATCTATCATGGTGCTGCAAGGAAAGCAGCACAGTGAATGCTCTGTGCTTTCAACTTGTCTTTCGGCAGTAGCACCACAAGGAGCAGGGCTATGGAAAACGCACGCATGTGCTACTTACTGCAAGGCTTGGACTTTATGTATTCTAAAGCTAAGCTTTGGTAGATAGTAACATAGCAGTGTTGTATTGGAAGCTTAGAGTCAATATAAAAAGGAATGACCTGTTTTGAAAGGAAGGAAAGCCATGGAATGGAAGCCATCATGAAATCCATCAGGCGGTGAGAATCCTAGGTTTGTATGATTGGTTGACTTACTACATCCTGTCTTGATAAATGTCCCTGAGAACAACATACAAAGGCACTAAGCAGTCACATCAGACTCACAGGTACATATGCACTAAGCAGTCACATCAGACTCACAGGTACATATGCACTAAGCAGTCACATCAGACTCACAGGTACATATGCACTACCTGTGTGGCTTGTGGGCAGTGTCAGTGCTCCAGCAAGAGGGCTGAGTTCTTCAGTGCAGTGGCCATGACCCTGTTGGTGTCCCCTGAACAAACTAGTGGCACATGGTGCATCCAGAATGACATCCCAGTGCCTTGTTAGAAATTCCATTATTTTAGCCACTAGCTATTTTAAAATCTTGCCTCGAATAATTACATGTGAGTTCATTTCATCTATGACTGCTCTATTTTGCCAAATGTTGAACTTTTAAGCTTTAAAAAGATTTCTAAAAAGTGATCTTAATGTCAGTCTTTTTATTTAAATTTATGTCAGGTTATTAAAGAACAGATGCAAAGACAGATTTGAGTATGTATATAAATAGACAGAAAATCTATGATTTTTTGAAAGTGCATTACAAAAATTGACAAATTGAATAAATGCTACTAATTTGATTTAAGAATTAAGATTAGGAGACCTGATACCACAAATATAAACTATGTAAATTTCCTTTATTTAATAACAATGTAATGATGCAGAATTAGGTTATGTTGGCTAAAGAGTATAAAAGATGCTGACTACCAAATTGTCCTTCATTAGCCTTACTTAGAAGAATAAAAGTTAGAGGAATAATGCAAGCTGTAAAAAATGAAGCTATGTTCCTGTTTGCAAAAAAGTATCCAATAAATCATGAGCTCAGCACAAAACTAGGTCATTGATGATTCTTCCAACTAGAGTTCCGCCAAGGCAAAATTCCTGTGGCAACTTTGCCATCACCTTCCAAACCACGTCACTTTGCAAAGGAGTTCTAGATGTCAGGGATGCAGAGCCTTTATAAACAGAGGAACTTAGCTCTTCCACATCAAATATTCACCTATAAGTAAGGTAACATTTTTTTCAGTTGTCATGCTCCATAAAGATTACTGCTATTGGAGCAAGAGTAATCGAATCCCAGGGTAGCCATTTAGTTTTGCTTATTCAACAGTATTTTAGGACTATAAACATCTGTAATCAGTTTAGGAGTTATTTGTGATAGCTGGGCAAATTTGTTCCAGAATGATGCAAGACTGAGAGCAAGGGCTTTTTCCTATGACCACGATTACCCATGGAAATGACTTCACATTTCACCCAAAGGAAAGAAAAAATGCTTTCCACAGAGCTAGGGAGAATGTTGTGTGTGCTTGTTTACTTAGATTATCAATTTCCTCTGAGGATTAGCTTAAGTATTTACCCCAATGATTGAGCAAAGTGCATGTACATGGTAAAATTAGCAAATTTTTCTCTAATATGAAGAATCCTCTTCATGTCACTTCCATTCAGCATAGCACTGGAAGTTCCGGCCAGAATAATTAGTCAAGAAAAATAAATAAAAGTTATCCAAATTGAAGGGAAGAACTAGAACTACCTTTATTTGCAGATAATATAGTCTTTTTTGTAGAACAAACATCCTATAATAGTTCCAAGTATGCCGTGTTTGCACCAGCCTACACTCAGACCAACAGTGGAGAAAGGTCTTTTTCCCCACAGCCCCTCCAGCATTTGTTATTGGTTGGTGATAGCCATTCTTTGGTGGAGTGAGACGGGATCCCAGTGTTGTATCTCTCAAATAACTAATGATGCTGAACATTTTTTCATATATTTATTTGCCATTTGTATTTCTTCATCTGAGAAGTGTGTATTCATCTCAGATGCCCACTTTTGGATTGAATCTTTGAATTTTAGGGGTCGGTTCTTTTTGAATTCTTTTTATGTTCTAGATATAAGCCTTTGTCTGAGGGACAATTGAGTATAATTTTTCCCAATTCTGTGGGTTGTCTTTTCACATTGTTGGTGATTTCTTTTGTCATGCAGAAGCTTTTTAATGAGGTGAGATACCATTTGTTGATTCTTTATAGTATTTCCTGTTCAGTCTTGGTTTTGTTCATGAAGTCTCTGCCTACACCTATGTCCTCAAGATTTCTACCTATTCTTTCTGCCAGTAGATTCAGCCTTTCTGTTTTAATATTTACATCTTTAATCCATTTTGACTTTAGTTTAGTGTATGGTGTCAGACATGCATCTAGTTTTAGTCTTTTGCATGTCATTGTGGAAATTCCTTAAAGAAACTAGGATTAGAGGTCACATTTGACCAGTTATACCTCTTCTGGGTATCATCCCAGAAGAATTAAAAACATCATATCACAGCGATATATGTGTATCCAGGTTTGTAGCAGCACAATTTGTAATAGCTAAATCTTGGAAACAATCCAAAAGCTCATCAACTGAGAAATGGATAAAAAAGATGTGTTTTATTAATGTATAATGGCATACTACTCAGCCATAAAGATAAACTTGACACTTTTATAGGTAAATGGATGCAACTCAAGACCATACTCATAAAATCAGAGTGAAATAAATCAGACCTACATGTGTAAACATCATATTGTCTTGTTAGCGTGAGAAACTGAAAAAATAAATAAGATCTAAAATGTACAATAGATATTGTGAGTAGGGAAGAAACTGTTCAAAAGAAAAGAAAAGGTGTTGGGGCTGAGGATTTAGCTCAGTGACACAGTGCCTGCCTGGCAAGCGCAAGGACATGAGTTCAATTCCGGGTACCAGGAAAAAAAAAAAAAAGAAAAGCTGTGATGGGAGAAAGGGGAAAGGAAAGAATGGAAAAGAAAAGAGTATATACATATACACAAGATAGTTAAGATTGTTCTACAGCTAGTTTCTCTTAGTTCGCTGAAAAGAAAGTTTTGTGCTAATACTTTTTGGACAGTATTTCATGCCTATATCTTGTACTCTGAACAACTATTATGAATTGAATGATATGCAATATATTAATTATTGTTACTCTCCTACTAGCCTGTTTTGAAACTCTTCTTTATTGTTATTTTTACTTTTTCTGTTTAAAATAAAAGTAATTCCCATTGTATGGTAGGAGTTAAAAAAGTGTAAAAGTTTTATGGAATCACGAAGGACCTCAAATAGCTAAAACAATCGAGAAGCAAAAGAACAAAGCTAGAATCACTCCACTTGTCATTTCTAAATTATATTTCAAAACTACAGTAATTGCAAAAGTGACAGAATGTCATAAAGACAGGCGTGGATGGAAAGGATGAGATGGAGACAACAGCTTGTATGAGCCATGAGGATATCATTCCAAGTGTAATAAGGCAGTCACAATAATACACATAGAATAGTCAGAGATGTAGGAAGAGTAACTGCCTTGGTGTTTGCCAGGTGCCTGTGGGAGGTAGAGATGGGAAACTCATACACAATGGGGAAGGATAGTCTCCTCAACAAACTGTGCTGAAGGAACAGACTACCCTGATATAAAAGAATGAAAACATTTACCTTATACCATACACAAAAATTAGCTCAACCTGGATTAAAGACTTAAGACCTAAAATTCTCCAGCGCCTATGAGAAACCAGAGAACTTCATGACATCTTGTGCACAATGATTTCTTGGCCATGAGACCAAAAGCACAGTCAGCAAAAAGCAAAATTACACAAAGGCATTAAATTAAACTTAACAACTTCTGTACAGCCAAGGAAGTAAGAAAATAACAAGGAAGATCAGGTCACAAAATAGGAGAATTGTCTGTCAAAGGGTTAAAATCCAAAATATATTTATAAGAAACTTTTACAACTCAATAGGAAAAAAGCAAAAAATCCAATTTAGAAAATTGGCAGAGAACGTGAATAGATATTCCTGCAAACATAACATACCAACAAGATCACGAAAAGATGCTCAACACCACTAGTCCTCAGAGACATGCAAGTCAGAAGCACAATGATACATCCCTTACTCCTGCTAGGATGTTGCCAGGTGCTCAGGTCTACACTGGGAAGACATAACACTACCACGACTCAGGCAAAGTGAATTACTACTCACAACAGGGAGGAAAGATAAACTGAAGCCTGGGGTATGAGGTGAACCACTTCCCCAAGGCAGAGCAAACCTGCCCAGGGCAGAGGTGGGTCTTTGCTATGCATGTTTCATATATCACTGCAGCAGAGGATTCCCGAAAGCACTTCACTGGGTGTTATAACTTGGGTGGACTCTGGCTGCTGAGGCCAAGCATTACAGAACATAATGACATGACATTGGCTGTTGCAAACATTCTTCTCTTATCTCAGGATGTTGCGTTCTTGTTATTTTCCCCCAAAGGTGCAGCATGTGGGAGAGATGTGCTCCTTCAGGGTTATCTAAGGAGCTGCAGATGTCTGTTGTGAAGGAAGGAAAAGCCAAAGGATGAGAAGGAGATAGAGGAATTGGAACTCTTCAATATTTTCAGTGGAAAAATAAAGGGATGCAGCTACTTAGGAATACATTATTTCTGTTCCTTGAATATCTAAATACAATGCTACCATATGACTGGATAACCCTATGCCTAGGTATTTATCCAAAACAATTGAAGCCAAGATTTCAAAACACGTTTGTGCTCTCAGGGTTACTGCACCATTGTTCTCCACAGCCAGTGGAGACAACAGAGAAATGGGTAAAGAGAGCACAGTTATACACACCCTGGATTTCAAAGTTGGAGTTCGTGCCATCCTCAATGAACTTTGATGGCAGCAGGCTAAGGGAAGTGTCCATTCACAGAATGACAAACTACAGGGCTTCTGCAGAGTGAAGAACCTAACAAGGCAAACTTGTAAGAGCAGAGAGTGCAGTTGTGAGGGTGTGTAAGGAGAGATAACCGGGGAGGAACGATTACACGAAGAAGTTTTTGTGAGTTAGGTATTTTCTCCTTCACTGTGGGAGATAACCCACTGGTGTCACCATCAGAGGCCAGAATTTTCTTTTCAGGAACAATATTTTAAGGGATTTAATACTTTATTTGGATAGGGCTACTTGGGGTTTTGCATTTCTTTTGTTGTCAATTTTGGTAATACAGTACAAGCAGTTCCCCTATGTCATTTAAATTCTCCATGTATTAGCATAGAAGTGTTCATTATCTACCCTGTTTTTCATGTTTCTGTCATTTATAACAGCGTTCACTATATATCTTTTAAAATGTGTCTTTCACCTATGAGAGTGATATCCTCTTTCAGTCCTGTTTTTGCAATTTATATTTTCTCTCTATCTTTGAGTCAAGCTATAGGTTTAGTAATTTTATTAACTTTACACTTCATGAACTTTGTTCTATAACTTGTGAAATTTCATTTCGCTGTTTTTTCTTATTTTTTAAAATTTATTTATCTATTTTCTTAATTTATTTTTGATATAATTGGGTCTTCATTTTCACAGTAGCTTGTGATGTCAGGCTAGGCATATAATCTCATACTTTTCTTTTTCAGTCTGTAAGCTTCTTTGAAAATATCACTCTAGTACATTTTTCATATCGTGATATTATTCCTTAATTTTCTGGAATAGGATTTTGTTATGCGCTTGGCAGAGCAGTGGGGATCAAGTCTGCCATGCAGTTCCAGTTGCAGGGGAGCCGAGGCTCTAATGCTAGAGGCTGTGGGAGCTGCAGACTGGTCAGACATCATACTCTTCACAGTTTGAGGCTCATCTTGTGGTCTCTCCCTGTGAGTTGGCTTAGAATTCCTCAAAACACAGCCAGCAAAGCATTCAGTCTCTTTACACTCTTGGTTAGGATCCCCAAAGCAAGTAAGTGTCCCACAAATGCCAGGTCCCAGCCCTGCCACTCTTAGTAACCTGGCATTCAGTGTCACATAGGATTTGGCTATAATTACAACATGCCAAGATTCAAGGAGTAGTGGCCAAGCTACATGGTAACAGAATGCCAGACCAGGGCTACCATGTAGTTGTTGTGAATGTCCAACTTACCTTACACTTCCGCCCCAGGGTTGCATTGCTTTTATTCTCATAACTTTTTATTGTGATAAAAATATGTATAAGAATTTACTACCTTAACCAGGTTAAAGAGACAATTCAGTGGTTCAAAATATACTCATCATCTTGTAATACTAAAATTCCACTGATTTAGCAAGAGTTTCCCATCCCTACCTCCCACGGGCACCTGACAAACACCAAGGCAGTTACTCTTTCTACATCTCTGACTACTCTATGTGTATTATTGTGACTGCCTTATTACACTTGGAATGATAACCTCATGGCTCATACAAGCTGTTGTCTGTGGTAGGGTTTTCCTCCCTTTGGAGATTTAAGAACTCACAGTGAACATTATGTTCCACCATGAAGGACTCAGAGCTCCTCCTTCCAGGGCAGGGACAGCTCTTCCCACTTAACACATCACAGCAAGTTCCAGTGAGGACAACTAGGCAAGAAAAAAATGAGAAGAATTCAAACTGGAAAGGAATACATATAATCCTTTCTGCTCACTGATGATATGATTTTATAGCTAGAAAACTCTGAAGATTCTACAAAAATTGATAGACCACTTGATGATTTTAGCAAAGTACCAGGATAATTTTAGCAACACAAATCAACACAAAAATTAGTTGCAATTCTGTACCCTAACAATGAAGAATCTGAAGAAGAAATTAAGAAAACAATTCCACTTGTAATGGCATCAGAAAGAAGGCAAAATATAAATTAACCAAGAAGACAAAAATATCTCTATAAGAAAAACAGAAAAATACATCTAAAAGGAATAACAGGACATGCACAAATGTGTGATGAATATCCCATTGTCTGTATGTCATATTTTCTCTGTCCACTCATTTGTCAACATAGAAACAGATCACTTCCTTTTTTTATTACTGCAGATTCTACTGCTATGAGTACACATGCACAAATATCACCTTAAGGTCTTGCCTTTAAGTATCTTGAGAATAGAAAAGTGACAGTGAAATTCTGAGTATAGGAATGTCCCCAAAAGAATGACTGAATAATTTGGTGATTGTGATTGTAATTTTTTAAGGAACTACCCTACCATCTTCCTCTATGGCTATATGGGCCATTCACATGTCTTCTTTGGATAAGTGTCTACTCAAGCCATTGACCATCTATGAGTGAGACTGTTTTTTGTTGTAATGTTTTATGAGCTCTTGACACATTTTGGATGTTAATTCCTGATCAGATAATTGATTTGAAATTATTTCTTCTTTCCTTTTCTGTGGACTGCCTCTTTATTCTGCTGATACGTGTCTGATGAACAATTGTTTTAAAAGTTTCATGGAGTCTAAATTATCTATTTTTTTCTACTAATTGGCTCTACCTTGGGTTTTATATCCAACAAATCACCACCAAATATAATGCTATTAAGCATTTTTGACTTATGATTTCTCTGAGACTTTTCAAGGTTTGGGTCCTATATTTAGGTCCTGGGTCTATTTGGAGGTAATTTTTTATATGGTCTTGGTAAGAATCAGTGTTATTACTTTGCCTGTGAATTTCCATTTTCCATTTTCAATCTCCATTTTTTTTTTTTTTTTTTGAAGAATCGTCATTCCTTCTTTGACTAAACTTTGATCCCTTGTTGACAATTATTTGACCACAGAGCTGTGGAGTTCTTTCTGGATGATATTATATTTCATTGTTTTATATGCCTTTCTTTGTGCAAGAACCATGTTGTTTTTTGGGTTTTTAAAAAAATATATATTTTAAATAATTAAATATTAAAAAATTATTTTAAAGAAAAAGAAACAAAAAACAATAAAGTAAAAAACAAAATTGTAACTTTGTCCTAAACTTGAATTTGCTTAATGTGAGTCTTTCTAGTCTGTTCTACTCTTCAAGATTGTTTTAGTTACTTAGTTAAGACTCCATGTGAATTTTCTACTTCCCCAAACATGTATCATTGGGATTTTGATATATATTTCATTGAATTTGTGGGGCATCTTGAGTAAAGCTGAAATATTAACAGTATTATCTTCTGATCCATGAATACAGGTTGTCTTTCCGTTTATTCATGTATTATTTAATACTTCTTAGAAATATTTTCCATTTTCCCTAAACAAATATTTTCTGTCCTTGGTAAAATTAATTGTCATTTTTTTTCTTTCTGATGTCATTGCAAATAGAATTTCTTTTTTAATTTTCTTTTTGAACCCTTCATAGTCAGTGTATGGAACTCCAACTACTTTTTGGGTGTTAACTTGGCATTCTGCTACTTTGCTAAAATCATTTCTCAATTCTAATAGTTTTTCAAGCTCTATAGCATTTTCTACATGTATTCCTCTCCCATCTGGACACCGTTTGTTTCTTGCTCTTGCCTACTTTTTCTAGTCGTGACTTTGAGCAATGTATTAAGTAAAGATAGTGCAAGTGACTACGCTCATTCTTCCTGACCGGAAAGGTTTTCAGCACTTAACCATCGAGCACAGTGTAGCTGTGGGTTTTTCTTATATGGATTTTACCATATCGAGGCACTTTCCTTCGATTCCTAGTTAGCATCTTCTTTCTGTTTTTAATCATGAAGTACACTGAAATTTGTTAAATGCTAGTTTTTAGACAACTGATATGACAATGCGGTTTTTCTATGTGAATCTCTCTGTCACACCACTTTTCCTTGGGCGTGTGAGATGATGTTCATTGTCCTCTTTTGAGGGATCTAGTCTTCCATGACTGACTTTGCCAAAAGGGAAAAACTGAGCAATGGAGTGGTGTGCCAGCTGTTTAGAATCCTTGACGTCATGTGGGCAAGGGGGAAGCTTCTGCGCCTTTGTGATCACAGGGATTCATGAGGGACGGAGAGCAGGTCCCTGGCCTTTAGTGGCCGTGTTCCTTTTGCCCATTTGAGCCCCCGCAGGCTGTTCGTGAGCTCCAGAAACAGGCACACTTGCTTCCGTGGCAGTGAGGGGGAAGGGACTGAGTAGCTGCCACTGTGCTCAGAGCTCAGAGGGACAAAAGTACCCAGAGTTTACCAAGCAAAGCTTCTCCTGGAAGACGCATGCCTTGCTTCTGTCCGAGAGGGTCAGAAGGGGACCTGGAAAGTGGGTAGTCCAAGAACCTCGCTTTGCAAGGGCGTTTTATTGAGCAAAGCCGTGAGGTGAGGGGGGTTTAAGGTGAAACAAAAGTACAATCAATCAATAAGATTACAATTTTGTCGCTTAGGTAATATTGATCCAATAGCAGATGACAGGATTGATGGAGGTGGGACAAAACTATGGTCAACCAATAAATCTACAACAAATATAGTCACCTGGGTAATAGTAATGAAATGGGATCAAATGGGGAAACAAGTCACATGGCAAGCACACATGGGCAGACAAGGACTTTCCTGGAAGGGGTGGTAAGGAGGTTTGGTTTTCCACTCCAGGGAGAGTGATGTCTACTTAGAACATCAATCACCACTGCTCATCGCAGGGAAGCATTTGGGTGAGTAGTTCTTTTACTTGAAGCCTGGGCTTCAGTGAATGTACCTCCAGCCACAGTTGTCTTCTGCATTGACCTCTCAAGGGCCCAGCCCTGTCTGACTGCCTACAATATTTCTACCTAACTTAGCTGTCTTCAATACTCGCCCCCCTGAAGAAGTACCTCTCACTGCTGTGAGGGATTTTTATCAAAATATATCCTTGTTTGCATCCTCAGCTTTAAATGTAGCGCCACGCGTGCTTGCTTACATCTCCATCCCCTTTCCAAATATAGCGTCTGGTACTTGGTAGGCTCTCATAAATATTTGAATATGTGAATGAAATTCATCGGCTGTGTTTCAGATATATGATGGTGATTTCTGACAATGTTACCAATGCTCCAAGGATCAAGAAAGACAAACAAAGCTCCCCTGTTTCTTTTGTGTTTACAGATTTAATTCTTTTTCCACTTTCTAACACTGAGTAATTCTACAAGCAAGCTTTTTATAGCCTTAGTCTAAATCTTCTTAGTGGGTGGCTAACCTTTGACAGTCACTGTTTGAAAAGTCTCATCAGAAATATCATTTTCATGGCTGTGTCTCAATATCAGACATAATCCAGAAATTTTCATAGCCCACATATTTGTTCTGTCAAAATAAAATAATTCGGGAGTACTGTTTTGCTTATGCTCAGTAGAAACACTGTAAATAAAACCAGCATGGCAGTCAGTAACCTAAAATAACAAAAGTTTTACTTCTTAAAATATAACCAAGAGTTAAGGCAGGAAGAAAAGTAAGGTAAAATGTGTTCATCTAGGTACATGGAATTTCCCCTGTCCTAACCTCAACTCGTCTCTGTGCTTTCCTTCCTACATCGTAACCCAGAGAGAGGGGAGAGAAGGGAGGCCATGAGCACAATATCTTTCTCTCTCAACTTGGACCTGCGTTCTGCAGCTCACAGAGAGGACAAAGAAAAGCCATTTGCCATTTTCTGGGCTTCAGATCCTTAAACCACAGCAACCCATGGTGTGCAGGTGGTTCATGTTCGTTGTTCTAGGTCCACGCTGGACTCTGCATGGGAAGAATTGAATGTAGAAGCGAAAACCCCGGCCATAAAGGGCTCGCTCCCTTACTACTAAGAGCTACCAGGATCTTACAGGAGAAAAGTCGCTAATGAAAGCAGAAGCCACACGAGTGGTTTGAGTTCTGCCTTCCTAGTGCTCACCTTCTTCAGGGTGCACACATTGTTCCCATGGCAACAACCTGGTCGGGTCCCCTCAACACAGCCAACCTGAAGGACTTCTTCCCCTTGACTTCTTTGCATAGCTGAGACACATTCATATTTTCAAAATGGCCCCTTATTGCATGTTTAAAAGAGTAAGCTGTGCTACAGAGCTCTCTTCCCTGTTATAGGTCAGTGGTAGACTACTTCCCTAGAGTGTATGAAGCCCTAGTTTCAATCCACATTAACTAACACACAGATAACGCACACATACACACACACTCACTCACATACACACACCTGGCTCCACCTGTACTGGAATCTATTACAAATTGAAGTGGAGAAACTTTAGCAAAATATTTTGTTTCAATATATAGACTATAAACACTCAGTGACTGAGCACTGGAGCATGGTCATTACTGTAGTGACTGATATTCTGGGTTCTCTCAAACCCTTTCTTGCATGGCATGTTGATGCGGTCTCATTATCTCAGAAGTAATCTTCAGAGCACCCAATCCTTTTCCTTACTCAGACCAGGGCATAAGTGCTCTTGCTAATCAGTTACTGTGCTGGAAGCCAGGACATTCACATAGCTTGTCAGTAAACTCGCACAATTCACACGAGAAAGCGGCTCATGCTGTAGGTTAGTCCCGTTGTTGTTCCTAGAAAAATGCATCTGGTCCCCATAGGGTCTTAGAATAGTAAAACTGTAACTATGTGACATTTGTAGTTACAATTGTTCAATACTGTGTTTATAGCTTGGTCTTCATTGGATGCCACTGGAACAGGGTATTCTGATGCATTAAAATTATTGGAAAAGTTAACTAAATTAACTGAGACTAATACATAATGTCACAGGGCCATCTTCCTCTGTTGTTATTATTTTATATCTCACACACACACACACACACACACACACACACACACACACACACACAAACACACACACACAGTTCCAACACACTGTAAACTTCTTGAGTGCAGTATTGGGTTCCAATTCAGTTTGCTCTACACATACAATACCCAGAGAAGACAGGCAGCCAATGCATGTCATTGGCTCCTGAGAGTACAGTCCTTAACCTCACCTTGATTAACAAAGCAAACTCTGTAGAGATTCTTACAGTATATTATGTTCACATATTTTCTCCAGCTCTTGTTTCACGATAGATTTCTTGATTCACAAAGATTTTCCTCCATCACTCACTAATATAGCCATACATTTTCATATTCTGTTAAAAATACAAAGGTTGCATGTGTTCAAAAATGAACTGAGGTTCACAGAGCATAGTTAATGTCACACTGTCCTGAGGAAACAATCCCAGACTGCAAGAAAATTAATCAATGATTTCTCAAAATTAGCATAGGAGCAGCACTTGCCGTGGCAGATACTTTGGTGGGTTCGCATGTTAACTATCTTATGTTCTGTCTACTTTCATTCTGTCAGTGTGATTACTACACATCACAACATTTTTTTACTGATATTTTAAGTTTGAAATTCACACTCTCTGGAATACTCTGTTCTCATGCATCATAATGTAATATTTATTTTAAAAGCCTTTACTTATGATTTTTCTTTAAATTTATAATGGATTTAAAAGAGGTTATGCTCATCTAAAACAAGAAAAAGAGATTGTATGCAATTGTATGGGTTTGCTACATGAAAGTCCTTAACAGTGCAAGGAGCTTCTCCTCAAGCTGGACTCTTAACTGGAAAGAAACACAGAAAGGAAAATGAGCAATGCACAGTTATTGTCCACACTCGCACTCAGAACAAATGCTGCCCCAGGCAATAACCACTCCACCTTTCTATCTACTTCAGGGTGTTCTGTGACTGTTTTTGTCCCATGGTTGATCTTCCAAGAAAGAATAAGCACTAATGCTTACTGGCCTTCCCTTTGCTGCTGGTCAGTCTTCTTTAACCGATTTGAAAAATCACCTGCAATATCAGACAACCTTGGTAAAAACACCCTGTGACCTTTTATTCTGAAGGATGATATGTAAAAGTACACAGAGTTGAGAAACTGTTTTAGATGACATTGCTGGGATTCTGTTTTGTCTGTGTTCCTGCCACAGAACTGAAAAACTCACACTTCACACTAAGCAGTTAAAACTACTTCAGAAAGCCAAAATTTGCACAAAAACTACCATTCGGAATCAGCTATTTTGGCTGAGTGCTTCTGAATGTCAGGCCCTTGCAAAGCGTGTGCAAGGCCCAAGCTTGAACCCCAACAATACCAAATGGATAAAGAAGACTGCCAGAATCAGTGCGTTTCACCTAGTTTCCACACCTTCACACAAGATCATGTTTAGACTTTCAAGGAGTGTGGAGCATATGAATGGTTATAGAGGAAAATGACATAACCTTAGACCCCATAAAGAGTCTATCAATCTATATCTACATGTATATCTATATCTGCCATATTTGCAACAGGAGGAGCTCTGTAAAGGTGACTGATATTCAGGTGGGTAATAACTTGATTTTTTTTCTAGATTAACTTCTTATGAGAAAACAGTGCAGACACAAAACAACTGATAATGTCAAAACAAACCCACATTTTACAAAAAATTAGAAAATGAAGAAATATGAACTTGTAACTGAAAAATTCAAAGTAAATTCAGAAACCACCTTACAGACTGTCAGCATTTTACAAAGTATGAACTGAAATTCCTGTGTAGTGTACTGACACACTGTGTGTTTGCAACAGCTTAGTAAATGCTTTAGTACTCGAGCTATTAGAAATAATCAACAGAAAGTTTAGATTAATGAGGGAGGAAGATAAACACTATCTGGGTGCTCTGATCAGAGCTGGAGTGGTGGTGTGCAGGTCCTGACCAGCTCCTCTTCCTCAGCTTGCCTCTTGTTGGTCATTTCATGAAGACATCTGGTCACCCCCATCACAGTGAGGTTCTCCGTGCGGGTCTTCACTGGCACCCAGGGTCGTGGCTCCTGTTTTGTTTCTACCACAGCGAAGAGAAATCCTCTTGCCTCGCCACCAATACCATCTGCTGCTGGTGCTTTTATGTCAATAACCCATAATCCTCCCTGTCTACTTGAACAACTGTTCACAGTGTATTACTCAAGTACGATCACATCATGTTATTATATGATATACCCTGAACCTTCCCAAGAAAGTTTTCGCCTTGCACTGCTCCTGGGTGTGTGCTTGTGTGTGCCACTGTGTGTGTGTTTGCATATGTGTGTGTGTACCACTGTGTGTGTGGCTGTAGCAATTCTCTCTCTGGTAAAGTATTCTGACTATGTGTCTACAGATACCCTGAGGCATTCAAGGGTAAGCTGTCTGAAGGCAAGGTGTACTACAGCTTTGAATCTTTGTACTGTAAGTGTCAAGGAACACTTATTAAACTAATTGAATCTAACTGGGCTTTCTTCTTTTAGTAATCACCAAAGCTGGCCTCATCCATTACTCTCCAATGCTGAGATGAAGCGCACGGTGAAATCATTAACATGTCCAAGCCTGCCATCAATTTTAGGCAGCCTCAGTATAAAAACTTGGTTTTAATTTTCTCTGCTTCTTCGGAACATATTTCATTTTCTTTTCATACGCGCCTAAAGAAACAATAATGAAAAGCTTTCTTCACTGAATGTAATTGAACGTTAGTGAATTCTGACTCTGAAACTGAGCATAAGTGTGATGGAACACTAGCCAGATGCTCAACGTGGAAAAGCATGCCTGCTTGGTCCAAAACAAAGAGGTTTGAAAGGCAAACAGTGTCAAGGAACAGGGGCTTCACAAGCAGCCACTGGCCCTTGCCAAGCTCCAGGTGATGGATGAGACGTCAGTGAGTCGCAGTAACGGAGCTAAGTTCCTCTCACAGGTTTGTGTGCAGGAAAGGCTAGCTTCCGTGCACCTAGGTCCTCTGCACACAACTTCAAATGAATTGTTAAAGAAAAATCCCAATATGTTTTTTAATTAGGGATGCCCTTTGTGTAAAATATTTAGGGCAGCCAGATTGTTAGGAAAATTAATTATCTAAATAGCTGCACCAAGTTGCTATTAAAGTGAAATTCCATTATATCGACTGGCTCTTGGGAAGATGATACTCAGCTACCATATTTAGCATGGCTAAGGCTTTTAGAAATTTGCATTTCATAAACCTTGAAGTATTATATGGCTTGTGCTACACAGGAGGCTGCTGCATATGATTGATTTTACTGTCATCTTCGAACTCCTCTAAAAGGTAAAGCCTGGAAACTATTACATATTTTAATTTTGATTTCTTTGCAAAAGTAAATATTGACTTCCATGTAGTACAGCACCCTGGGTCACCCTATGTGCTGAGTTTCTATTTTCTGGACCCTGTTTCTTTGATAAATTGTCAGAGTCAGATTATTGTGCAACATATGAAAAGTTAGAATTATTAGTCATTTTACACATTGACTGATGTAGAAATAATAATCTGTGTGGTTTGAAGAACGTATGTGTAAATTGATCATTTTTAGATCCTTATAACAACTAGATATTATGATACTTTTTATATCTTACCTACCATCATTGTTTTCATAGTCATAATTAGCTACAGAAGTCCTTTATATGCTCTGTCAGTATTGTACACATTCCATAGTTATGCAACATATCTCCTTATTTGGAAAGCATGTTATTTAGTTCACTATCTTGTTTGAATAAGGAAAGAAAAGATGGGCATAACGCGTAATGCAATGAAAAGAATCACTGTGGATATAATTATCCCAGTTGGGTTGATATCCCACTTAGACTGACTAACAAGCCCTCAGTGTTCTGGCTGAGCTGTGAAGCATGGAGGTGAATGTGTGTTTTCACTCTATGCCTCCAGAACATCAAGTGACATTTGTGATGGCACACAGCTCCTGGGTCGCAACAACCTGGGACTTGTGCGCCGGCTGATATATTGGTATTTTTGTGTGCGTCCCTGTGCATTTCTTTGATTCACTTTTGCTCCCCCATAAGTATCCCTGCAGGTGAGTTAGATGGTGCCTGCTTGTCTGCTTCCTTCTGTGTTCTTACTTCACAGAGCATGAATAACAGACTATGCCTATGTTTCTTCTACACCCAATTGTAGAAGGTTCTGTCTATTTTAACCAATAGCAGTCAGAAGGCTGAAAGAGAAATGAGTGATAACACATAATCAAGAGCATCACTTCAAAGTGTTTAATTTATCTCTAATCTAAGAGGCAGCACTTACCGATCTCTCCTTCCCTCAGTTGTTACAAACGAGGAAACCTGAAGTGATGAAGCTGTAAGGTTACGTTTTTATTTAATGTAAGATTCAATTAGCATGCAGTTTTCCATTATGGGTGTTGATAAGAATTTCAGTGGAAAACCACAAAAGTGCTTAGTAGACCCAAGCAGATACAATTAATATGCAAAATGTAAACTATTTTAACATTACTTTATGGAAGCATTAATAAAATAGAGATTTGCAGCTAGCAGCTTAGATACAAGACTTTCTCTGAAACTCTTACTTGAAGTTATGCTCCAGCTGGCCTAACACGGTCTACCTCCTCCTGGACTCCCACCGCTGCCTTTTCAAGGACGTGGCCTGACAGTGCGCAGCTCCCCTTCGCTTCTTCGCCGCGGGACACCATCATGAGCCCTCCCTGTTCTGAACGTGCTAAGATTTGCTGAAAATGCAAAGCAGCTTCTAGAGAGTTTTAATCCCTTGAAATAAAAGGGAACAAATCTTATCCTTTCCTTCTCATTAAATCATTTCCATTCTATAAAGTAATATAATTCAGTCAGATAATTTATTTTTGATAGTCATTTTATATTTATCAAATTAGTTGTACTTGCAGTACCTATATTATAAAGATTAAATTTTCTTTTTTTATTTATTATTTTTATACTGTTTTGATGGAAAGTAGTTAAAGGAGAATTATATTAGCAATTTAGAAAATAAGGATGAAAACTTTACATAAATGAAATACACAACTCTACATTTTGAAGTGTTTAGATACAACTCATAATGTAGAAATGGTATTTTTAAATTTGAAAGAGTTAATACTTAACAAAATTTTTAAATATATGAGAAATGTATAGCTTGCTTTTGAACAATTACAGTGACTATTATACCAGTTCATTTTAGGAAGTAAAATATCTGTGACAGATGGCCATTAGGTTTGAAATTATATGTAAATATGAAATTTGATGTAATACATCATTCTGTCATAATATAAAAAAGTGCTTGTTCTTTTCTCCATATTTTGGGAAACATAAAATTCATCTTCACATATCATATTTATTTCCTCATTTTTATAATGATTAATAAGAAATTCAAGTTTTTGTAAGTATAAGACAAATGTATCACTTCATGTCAAATAAGTTACAAGCTGCAAACATAAGTTAATAGAATAAATTATTCTATTATTTAAATCCACACAGGTTTCTACAATAATGTGGTTATTTATTGAACCAAACACTGTAATTAAATTTCTCTAAACTGCATTGTTGCCATTTTCTCTGAAGACTAAAATACCTTCACTGCGGAAGTTTATCAAACCACTAACAACTTACGTTGCTGTATTAGTGTTTGCACACTGCCCACGTAGGAGCTCTCTCTGTGCCGTGCGACTGCGTACTCCGGACTGCCCGGAGGTGCTGAGTCGGTTACAGCTATTTGCGGCAGCAGAGGGGAAGCAGGTGGGATTGTCTATGTCCCTCACCGAGTCAGTGAGCGGCCCGTCTAACAGGCAGGTTTCTGCTGTGTCAGCGTACGGGGCCGCGTTTGTCCACACTGACGCATCCCCAGGGGACTAGGCAGGAGGTCAGTCCCGGCACTGAGGTGATATGCGAAGAACTTCATCACTGCGCGGCTTTCATTTACCTTAGGAATTTGTTTCCTTTATCTTAGGTCCCCATGAGGTCA
Source organism: Chinchilla lanigera (assembly GCF_000276665.1). Lineage (NCBI taxonomy): Eukaryota > Metazoa > Chordata > Mammalia > Rodentia > Chinchillidae > Chinchilla > Chinchilla lanigera. The sequence goes on from NW_004955410.1 coordinate 1,959,847, forward strand.
AAATCACACAAATTTTTATAAAGCAAGTCTGCTTTGAGCTACTGGAATTCGTAGTCACAGAACGTTCTTTGATCTTTTTGTTGTTCAGATGCTATAGGCGATAGTCTACTTGTAGACATTACTCTCTATTTTGAGGAGATTTTGAATCACAGAGGATTTACCCAGGCTCTAGTCCATGTCACTAGGGACAGAAGAGTCGGGAGACGCTACTGAGGGCAGTGGCTGAGTGACTTGCCTTTCCAGCGTCCCTGTTTCAGGATTTCCTCTTGGCTGGATGCATTGACTGTTCGTCTTTACGCTTCCTTGGCTGATGTGTGTCCCTCTCTTCCCATGCGGTCCCCTCGCCTACCTAACACAGTTGCAGCGTGACTGGGCAGTGCGTGATTTCACTGTGCTGGGATGGTTTGAAGTGGAGAGGAACGTGTGTACCAGCAATGAGGCCACGGCAGTGCAGAGATTAAGAAGGGATTCAAGAGCCTGAAATTAATCCTAGAATAAAACCTGAAAGGTTTGTTTTGAAAAGGCAAAGATCAATGCTAAATGTATTAAAGTTCTTTAAGTATCCAAAGTAACAACAATGAGTATAAACACACATTTTTCTCTAATAGTCAAGAAGAGAAAGTTAAAGTACATTAGGAAATAATTAAGATAGATTTGTACAAATCCTGTGATTTCCTGGGTTAGCTTTGGACATTTTCTTCTTGAAAAACTGTGAAACAAATTTCTTCACTTAAGACAAAAGAGCAGATTCAGCGAACACTAAAGAACCTGCTAGTTGTAGAACTTCCGAAGTGGTTACTGCAGTTTAACTAGCAGTCAGTTCGTTCTAATAAATTCTTAGATGCATTAAAATTTGCACAATACTGTTTGTGGTTCACTGATCAGCTCAGTTAACAAATATTTAGTGAAATCAAATATGTAATGGACTTGACATTTTTCTAACAACTAGAGATACATTTATGGGCAAACCAGATATAATATTTGCTCTCCTGGATCTTATAAGTATTTGAGGAAACAAAGATAATGGACAAATGAAAACATATATAGATATTTCCTATGATAATAAGTAAAGAAATAAAAGTGCACAGAATAAATTGAAGTCAGAAGTGTGGGGAGAACGCAACTCTGCTACACAGGGGGACAGAGAACCCTCTTCAGTGTACCAGATGGAGGTGCGGCACTTGAAGCTCATGCACGGGGCTGTGTTTATACTGAAGGAACAGCAAATATAAGTCCAGTAAAGAAGTGCTTGGTGTTTTCAAGAAACAGCAAGGAAGTCAGTGCAGCTGAGGAGGAAGAAGAATGGGAAATGAGGTTAGAAACAGTATTGAGGTTACTCGAAGCTTCCCAGCATTCCCACAGTGACAAATTCATGTTCAATTCTAAAGATTCGAAGTGTTTCCATGGTTTTTCCATAGTACTCTCATAGCACCCAGACTAGTAACTTGTCTCCCTATGTTCTGTGCAGATTTAATAGAAATGGGTCTCTTTTTTATATACAGTATTTGTCAATTAAGTTACACTGAGTTAAAATAGGACAAATATAAAAACTATGATCTATTGAAAGGATAGCTCTGTACTTTATTCAGTACTATGTGCCTTCAAATTATTGTCTAAGGTCCTTCTGTTTTAACCTGAGGTTCTCCATTTACTCTTTCTTCTGGGCAGATACATCAATAAAGACTCTGGAAGATTTTGTCTATGTGGAAGGGTTTAACTTTGTCTTCCTTTTTGAAGGGTAGTTTTGGTAGGTATAAAATTATTTCTGACATTTAAAAAATATTATTCCACCACGCATGGCTTTGAGTTTTTGTGAATGTGAAGAAAAATTCAGTTTAAAAGTCCTTTATATAAGATGAATCACTCCATTCTTCTTTCAGATTTCTCTGTTTACTTTTAGTACTTTAAATATAAGTGTGTCAGTGTGGATCTCTTTGAGGTCATATTACCTAGAATTTCTTGAGCTTTAAGGAGAAGGAGGTGTATGTCTTTGATCAGCTAAGCAAAAGGTTTGGCTATTATTTTTTATATGCATGTTCTTCCACAGAAGAAATGAGTTCACTTATTCGACCTTGTAATTCTCATCCTAAGACTGGACAATCTGAATTGAGCTATTTTATACTTCAATATCTCTTTGTGCTGCTGTTTAAGCATTTTGTAGAAGCTCGAAGTGAATTTCCGTTTCAGTTATTGTACTGTCAAGCTCAAGAATTTACAATCCTTTCCATTTTACAATTCTTATATTCTTTTTAAAATTATGGAAATGTTATCAGCTCATGTTCACAGTCCACAATGATCACCCTCATTCTGCAGACCGGTGTCTGTACGTCACACATCCTAACTCTTCTCACTTCTCCCCTGCTCTCCTTCCCTACTCCCTCCATCTCTTTCTCCACACATTACTTTCCTAGTTTCCTTTCAGTTTTGTTCCTTACTTTTCATTAGCTCTTTAAGCATGTCCAAAACATTCAGTATTCCACAAAAGTGGTTGTTGGTCCATTTTCTCTTCTGTCAATGGGCCGTATTTTCCTTCATTCTTGGCATGCTGGTGAGAAATCCAAACATTTGAGTATATAATGTAGAAGCTCTGTAGATCAAATTCTCCCTCTCCATGGATTGGGACTTAAATGGACATAGTACTCTCATAGGATCCAGACTAATGACTTGTCTCCTTGTATTCTGTACAGATTTAATAGAAATGGTTCTCTTTTATATGTGTGGTATTTGTCAATTAAGTTACACTGAATTAAAATATGACAAATATAAAAATTTATATGTCAAATATAAAAACTTAAATGTGGAAGCTACATTTACCCATAGAGATCTTCTCAAACTGTGTTTTTCAAGGATTTCTTTTGGTTTCAGGTGTGGTCCCTAAAGTTTTGGTTCCTTTAATTGTGTTCAACAAGTATTTCAACAGAAATTTTCCTGAATTCTCAGGGCAAAAAACAAGGAAAGAGTACAGTACATCTCTCCAGGTTTACAGATTGTTTCCGTTCTGGGACTCCTGTGAATAATGCTTCAGGTTGTTTACAACTCTGCCTTAGCCTTCACTTCCTGCCAGCAATGCCCACGTCTACTGTGGAGCACCCTGATGAGATTTTTAGCCCAATTATTGTGTTTTTCATGTGATAATCAAGCAGAGCCTATGAACTTCTCACATCTTTCCTGATTATATATTCTACTCTGGGGCTGTGTGTGGCTATTTCCTACAGGGTCCTCTTAAATGCTATACTTTCCCAAACAATCTCTGCTCCCAGCTTCTCCTCTGAAGCTTCACAGTTTATTGTATATCTTATCTATAAGCCTTTGTCTCTTACAGTTGTAGATTTGGGTTTCCTTTACAATATATTGGGCTATATATAATTTTCCCTACCTTTAGTGAGATCTGAGGGTTTGTGAAAAATATTTCTTTGTTTTATAGTACATATTTATAGCATATGCTATTTACTCCCTTGTGGGGAATTGGTACATGCACATAACACATCTTAATTCCATTTTTTCATCTGCTTTCCCTTCCCTTCATTTCCTCTCCATTTGTCCATTCTTGATCCCCTTCTATTTTCCCTATGTGTTTGCAACACATGTTTGTAACCCTGGTGTGGAGTTCTGAGTCTCTTGAGATGCTCCTTTCTTCAGGAAAGTCATTCAACCTTCCTGTGCCCAGTGTCCTTATGTGTAAGAAAGAAAATAAAATACAGAGCTGCATCATGTAAAACATACTAGCTTATGCCACTGTAACAAAAAATTCAAATCTCCATTGTTTATAACAATTTTTAAAAAATGTTCTTGCCACATTAGTGATACACTGTCTGGAAGGAGATGCACATAAAGTAGTTATTCATGGATCCAGTTTCCAAGTAGATAACTGGCTCCACAAACGTTAAGGAGAAATTTCACCTTAGCTGTTTATAGGTAAATATGGCTCAGTTAGGGTGAGCCACTTTCTGTTACATTAACCAAGAAAGCCACATGGCCACACCTAAATTCAATTCACCAAATAGAAGCTGAACTCTACCATATAAAAACAGAGAAAGTCAATTCTGTGTGAGAAGCCACCAAAACTATCACACTACTTGTTTTGTTTGCCTGAGGAGTAAATGACTAATATTAATTAAATGATTAGAAATTTACCTGCAACTTATCATTTCTTATGTATGTATTGCTAAATATGAACATTTAGTGTTAGATCATAATTTTGAACCATTCTAACTTTAATTTAGAGTTATGAAAAAACTGCTATCTCTTACCTCCCATTTAAAAACTTAGCTTTTACAGTGTTCTTGAATATAAATTAATTTCAATTAGGTTGCTATACTATTCATACCTAAGTTGATGCTTGGCAATAATTAAGTATTAAATGCAATATCCACTAAAATAATTGAAAGGAAAATGTGAGTTTTAAACTTTTAAATTGTTAATTCTAGTTGGCATTAAATAATAATCATGTAATAAGTAATGCATATGTTTCCTTGGCATTAAGCCTAATCAGTAAAAGTTTAAATAGAAATTTTATAAGAACAGGTTATAGTTGAAAGATAAAATTTTGTAACAGAAGCATGAACTAGTTGCAGATGCTTTGGTTATTACAATTCATCTGGATCAACTCATTTTTCAGGAGCTTTCCAGTAAGTTTTCCTGCCTTTTATCACGTAAATAAACCTCTTACCAGTACTGTTTGTTAATTCCATAATCTCAAGGTAGGTTTCCATTGACTTACCATTTCTGGGCCAAACAATATTATAGCTCTTCATATTCATTATATTCTCACATTTTGTAGTGAAATTTATAATGACCATAGAGTATCAGAGATAGTTTTTGCTATTGACTTGTAACAAGTTCACATTATAGGTAAAGTACTCTCTTTCCAGATTAGAGTTCCTCTGAACTTGAATTAAATATCTATTTATAATTCAGTCAAATTAAACAGAAGTTTAACACATAGCCTAAAATTTCGAATACCATTGCCAGTTACAGTAATCAAGCTAAGTAAGTTTTCTTTCTAAGCATTGTGCTTTCAAAATGGCAAGTACCATGGGATCCTTAATGAACAAGGCAGGAATTGAATTTTATTCCTCCTTGGAACAGAGTCTTTCTCCTAATTAGCTTGCTATATTGGAGCTATGAGTCCATATGGATTAAAAATAAATGAATAGCCTCGGCATCATCTTTTTTCTCCATGAGTGTGCCTTTCACTCAAAAGAGTTTGTTCCAAATATTGTTATAAGTCATGCCTACCCAATTATAATAAAAAGTGAGAAAAGTTGAGGGTACATTTTGGAATCTCAAATTTCTGTAACTTTTCCCAATCAGGTTTCAAACTAGAAGTTAATAGCAAATCAAGGTAGCTGCCAGTTTTACTCAGTAGAGTCTGCACTAGACCAAAAGCTTCATGTCTGAATCTTTTCATCTTCACATCTTTGTGAGTACTGGCTAAACACATGTGAATACAATGGCAGTCCAGAAAGGCCAAGCAAGAAGCGATAACGAACACTACTGCATTGAGTTCCTGAGTACTCAGCCACTGACAGAAGAACGCCTTACAAAGCCAGTACAACCAAGTCCACCTGACAAGTGTGTGCTGAGACTTTAGAAAAGAAGCCAGCACCACTCTTAAAAGAAATCTTAGTGTTCTTACCAATGTGAATGGAAACCACTGGTCTAATTACTAGGGAAATAAAATGTAACACCATTAACCCAGCATATATTGAGTAGTATCAAATATATGACTAAAAACCTGGGTGCCGTAGCCCTAGCATCTAGCAGAGAACAGTATGTGTAGGGTATAACTGAATCATCCAATGGCACAGAGCATGTAAGCAGCAATTTTGAATGTGAAGGCTGCTAAAAATAATCTGTCACTTCAAAACCTATTCTCCAAGCTTTATGGCATTTCTACGACTGAAAAACCAGCACATATACTTTAAAGCACATTGATATTACCATGAAATTTAAATAAAAAGAAAATGAAGAAAACACTCCAAATGTCTTATGATTTACCTCTCCAAATAATCATTTTGAAACATTTTAAATCTTTAAAAAAGTTTAAGAAACAGAGAAATTAACACTCATTTCTCTGCCGCGGAGCCTCATCCATTGCTCGTCATTTAGCCGCATTTGCTCTACCTTCCCCAGGCCATTTCTCTGATCCATTTGAAAGCAAATTGCAGACGTGATGAAATACAATCACCGTGCTTCGGTGTGAGGGTTCTAAAAGCTAGGACAGTTTTCTACACATATAGCCATCCTCTTACCATACCCAAGACCTTTGCCTTTTTAATAGAATCTTGTACATTTAAACACCTTAAATTTGTTAGTAGACAAAGCACATCCCTGGTATTTTAAGGCATACCCACTAGTGCGAGACTCACAACTTTGCAGATTTTCTATTGCCAGCTTTATGATATAATGTTGTTATAAAGGTACAGAGGCTACTTCTCAATTTTCATCTGTGTAGATATGTTAGTCAGCTTTCCATTGTTGTGTAAAAGTACATGAAATAAACAGTTTGTAAGGAGGAGGACTCTATTCGGTTTCCCCTTCTGAGAGGGCTCTGCCCATGGTTGGGTGGCTCTGTCTCTAAGCTGCAGTGAGATCACGCATGGTTGTAGGGACGGTGGGAACGGTGAGTGGAGATCTTGCCCAAGTGAGGGAGGTCAGGGTCCCTGTCCCCCTCAGCGCTCAGTTTGAAAGGTTCCACTTCTTTCTCTGGCCTCACCACATAAAGGTTCAAGCAGCTCCGTGGAGCAGGCTGGCAGCCATGCCTTTAGAGAGTGGGTCGTTGTGGATATTTCAGAGCTAATCCACAACCAATAAACATGATTTCTGCCTGCTTTAGTGGATAACTCCATGGGTATAATTAATTGTCCTACCTTCATATCTAATCCAGCAAAAGTACTTGAAATTTATTGATTAGCAGTCAGAAAGGTAACTCCTTATATAATCTTTGCCCACACTTTAAAAGCTCACTGACTCCCTTATTAATGGAAGACCTGAATAACAAAAAATCTTGGATACATTTGATTTACATATGTGAATCATGGTTTTCTACTTGCTGAAAATTAAACTTTGATAACTTTATGTAATATATAATTGTTTTAAAATTTCTTTAAGTTTCTCAAGAATATTCTTTATAGTTTGTTTATTTATTTGATCTATTATGTCAATCCATAATTCAATCAAACTTCCTAGATAGCACTTGTTACACATGTCATTTTCACCTCATTTAATGTTTCAGTGTCTAGTGATCCATGTTTAGAATGCCCATAAGAAGGGAACATAATGAAATGTGCTCTCTTCAAATGCTTGTTCTTTGAATTTTTTAAAGTAATATATATGAAATTTATACAAAAAATTCAAAAAAATCCAATCCGCAGCATGAAAGAGTTCATTGTGAAAATTGATACTTGTATGTCATTCCTTTTTGCTCTTCCTGGTATTGGCTTTTTTTTTTTTTCCTCTCTGTTTTAAAAATAAAGTCTCACTGACTGGTAGATCGTTGCACCATCTGGAAATGTTGGTTTATTCACGACCAAATTAGTGTTAAGAAATGTGGAGAAGAGTGCTGGTGGTTTGTGCATCACTATTCCATCCAATTCATGGAATGAAAAATCGCCTCCATTTTGAAGACACTAATCGTAATGAGTTGGTTTAGATGATTCCTGCAAGATTCCTCTTTGTAATGTACATTTTGTTACATGCATTTATCAATTTATCTGCAAGTTGTTACTCTGAAGCTATGTAAAGATCCCACCCCTATTTGTGAGCTATTGATTTAGCACTTTATGATGATATTTGCTTGAGTTAATTATTATACCGATGTTTGCAAAACCAAATCCTTCTGTTTAAATGGTCACTGTGTATGGGCAATAGAGGTGGTTGGGGAGAGATACACACAGGGGTGCCAGCTCACAGGTGAACGGCTCTGCATTCCAAAGCAAGTGCTCAGCACATGATTACAGAACTGCTTTTAAAAATATATTTTAAAATATATAGTATTTATTTAAATATAATATTTATATTTATATAAATACTTATAATATAAAATATAAATATTATATTATTTATATATTATTTATTGTATCATTTAAAAATATATTTTTAAATAATGTATAAGAAAATAATCTACTTGCTGTTTCAATTGGCATCAATTAAATTGCTCAAGTTAATGATGCAAGGATTAAGCCATGAATATCACTCTAAGTTTCAATAAAGTGTCAGAGAATCGAGCTATCAGTCCTAGATTCCCCGCCTGCTTCTCTGGACCTGAGAGTCCCTGCCTCACAGAACTGGGAAGGGAGCTCGGCACTCTGTGCTGAGGGTGCGTGGGAGATATTTCCTGACATGCAGCAGTCATTCAAAGATCACAGCTGCTCTTATGCTTCCCATTGTCCTACTCATCATGTGAGTCAGTGTTTCATTTTCGTTCTTATGTTTTTAACTGACTGTGATGCAACAAAGAATGAGTACCCAGGCTACTTCCAAAGCCTCTTCACATACACAATTTCAGCTGGTGGATTTGCTTTCCACCGCACATCCCACTCTTACCTTAACCCCCCGTCATTGACCTCAGAAGGCCCGCATGAGACCCTTAGAAAATGCAGCTTTCACTGCGAAAAGCCTTCACTTGGAGCAGGCTGGCGTAAGCAGCGCTGTTCTGCTCACGTGGTAATGTGTTCTATTCTGTCCTGAGTGCAGCAGCACGAATGGGAGTTCCTACAGGAAAGTCAGTGCACCACAGACCAAGCATTCAGGACAGTTCATGGATGCACTGAAGAAAACTATTAAAGTGTTTTAACTGTAAAAAGGTGGCATTTTCTTGCAAGAGGAGAAGAGTAATTTTTGTTGACATTTTTTATAATGTCCTTGAAACATTATTTAGTAATCAAAACTGGAAAGTTGCTTTATGCACTGGAAAGGAAAATGTGCTTGTGTGTGTGTGTTTGGAGAAAGCTGTGCAATGTCTTTTTTTTTTTGGAGACAGAGTCTTACTGTGTAGTTCAGGCTGGCTTTGAACTTGTGGCGATCCGCCCGCCTCAGCCTCCCAAGTGCTGGGATTGCAGGCATGCACCACCACCCCCGGCTTGTGCAACATCTATGTTGGGCTCTGTTCTCACACTAAGCCTTATAAACTTGAGTCCTCCCTGTCCAGAGTTCCGTAGCTGAGAAACATATCATTGCATAAAGTCTCTCAAGCATAGTGTTTGATTGTGTTTACACACTAAGTTTATTGCAGAATCCAAGAGATCAGAGAGACCAGTGGGGGAAAAGGAGAATTTATTTCTAGGTCTTTAAATGCACAATGACCCAGCTGAACTCTGTCTAAAGTGCCAGGCATTTGAGACAAAGGAAAAGTCTAGTTTTGTACATTTGGCTGAGGGTCAGGGAAAGCGAGGGTACAGAAGCAAAACAAAGTAGTAACTTAGCCTTGAAGGAAGGTAGAGCCCTATGGATCCTGTGAAAATAGGATGACCTGTGCTGTGATTACAGGACACAGTTGCCTATCTTATCTGTAGCAGAACAAGAAGTCACAGCTATAGGGGTAGTTGCAAGAGGGGTTGCTCTTTAAGCCCCACTTCAAGTTAAAATGCAAGAAGTGGTAGAAATCCCTCAGGAACGTTAAGGATCCCTCACTGACCAATACAAAGGCTTGCTAGGAGGGAGGGCACGTGGTGCTGTTCCTTTGTGAATGACCTAGCTCTTGCTTTACTTGCTGTTCACTTTGAACCGTTTCCACCCGAAAGTCATGTGTAGGAATGAGAGAGCTCTGCAGGACTCATGAATGACAGGTACCATTACTGGTGAGTTGCCTCAGAATGCAAACATGCGACCTTTCGGGTGACTCGCCCACACTGTTTGCACACTGTGGCCATAGGTCAGATTCTGCCTCCTTGAGAAGCACTCGCCACAGAAGGGCATGACTGCTCTGCCTCATCCGGGCTGGCTGTGTGGGTCGCAGTCAGAGACTCTGCCGGAGGTGAAGGTGGACAAGTGTGCTGGGCGGGTGGCTGTCTGCACCTGACCCTGTGTGATCCGGCTGGTACTGCCCCGCATCCTTCTACAGCCCTCTCAAGAGCTCTGTGGCTGTGAGCTCGCCTCCCTGGACCTGTTCATCAGCAGGCCTTCCCAGTCAGGACTGTGCTCCAAGCCCTCGGCTGGGTGCTCATCTCACCTGTCCTGAGCAGAGGCTATGGTTCAAGGTTCGCCCAGTGTTGTAAGAAAGCCACTGCAAGAAATGAGGCAAATATGGTGTAGGTCTTTGTAAAAATTGTCTAGTTTAAAATAAAGGCATGTTTGCATTCAGAGGGGCCACAAAAGAATGGAATAATAGGGAGAGCTGCAAGATTTTTAGTAGAATCTATTGTTGTGAGGATCCAATTTCACAAGTTTTATTTCATCTGTCAAGATCTGGTGTATGGGTGGTCCACGACCTTTTGTTGAAAGAAAGAAGCAAGAAAACAAACCCAAATTTAAAATGTTGTCTGTCCTAATCCAGTGGCTTCTTGTTGACAGGAGGAAAAAACTTTCGAAAATTTCTTAAGGTTTAAAGGGAAAATTCGTGGCTTTTCAGTGGGATTTTTACATTTCTTTTGAACTTAGAAAGTTCAGTAGTTACAAAGTTGAGTTTACTCCATTTTATCCCTATTGCTGTTATAATGGAAGACAAGAATATACTGTCCTACCCAGGTGTCTGTATTTAGGAAAGGAATGCAGTTATATAGGCAGTGTACTTCTCTTTTTCATGTATTGAATAGGACTGTGTGGTTGGCTGATACTTCGGAAGTACCGGGATGGCAGACACAGGAGGAGGAATCAGTCACCGGTAGTAACTGTGAAGCTAAGCCACCGGGCATTCTGGTGTCCCCCAGAGACCAGTGACCCCGACAGGAGGGAACTACTGCACCCAGTCCAGTCTACCTGCCAATGACTGTCTCCTCCCTCACCTCTTAAAGGGAGTTAGTTCTTAAACTAGAAATTAATAATCACAGTCCTCTTGCAGCACCACAAAGACGTACAGGGAAGACTCCCAGCAAGCTCCGTCCTCCTCGGGAAGCTGAGGCCGGGAGAAGCAGAGGCCAGAGAAGGCTCTGCTCCCCTCTGCCCTGTCCCTGGGATATGCTCCGCTTCCTCTCCCTTCATCTCCCAAATGCAACCCACGCAGAGAGACGCACGAACACACCACAGAGACGCGTGTGAGGACAGCGGCCTTCTGAAGGTTCTTTTCCTCCAGCACAAGCCTGCAGATTCAGGGACAAGGAACATCGACAGTCCCTCAAGAAAAGCTGGGGGAAGTTGTATCCCCTCCCTGCCACTGTGTGCGGACAAAGCGGATCCACAGGTGCGGATATGCTGGGAAAACAGTCCGCGGGCTTTCAGCAGCCAGCGAGGAGAAACAAATACTTCTGAACGCTCCGGAGGCTCAGGGTTAAATACTCCCGCAAGCAATTTGCCGTTTCCGTGTTAATTCAGTTTGTAGAAACATATAATTAGAATCTCTAATACCTCCATTTTTCTTTTCTTTATGAGAAAAACATGTGGCAGAGCCCAGAGCCGTGAATACGCCGGGAAGGGGGCCCTTTGCCGGCGGCTTTGTGTTCTCTGCTGAAAGCCCACAGCTACATTCCCAACAGAAAACAAAGAAAAATAGCACGGTACTCCGTTATTGGAAACTAGCACCTCTGCTTAAAGCTACAATAGGTGCTTTCATGTAGGGTAAGTAATTTTGTTCTTTACAGGTGTTGAACAAAGTGGCCTGGGGAGCAAGCGTGGAATGGGCTGCGAATTAAAGCCAGGCTGCCTGCTTAATAGCACGGCACACAGCCGCACAGCGCGGCCCGGGACAGGCGCCCTGTACCCTGAGGACTGAGAGGGAGGGGCGCCCTGCAGAGGACAGCCGCTCGCCTCAGCTTACTCAAAGCCTCGTGGCGACACGTTTATGTGTATTTATCATGCGCATGCGCATTGCTGTGCAGAAAGTATAAAATTTCACGGAAATTTGCATTTTCTTCAGTAGCAATCATCACACACTGGAAGGAGAGAACATTTGTTTATTTTTTGTTCATTATTACGTGGGAATAAAAATTCATCACCATGCATTTTTATTTCACTTTTTCTCATTAGAAAAATTGTCTTCAATACCAATTATGATATGACCAATACTACTCTATATGTGCTCTGTATTAATTATGCTTTTCAAACAAAAAATAAAAGCTTGTGAGAAAAGTTTAAACAAGATTTGCATTTCTTTTAGTAAAATAAATTCTCCTGTAGGTCACCTCTTACAATAGAAGAGCCTGGGAATGCTAAGTGCGCAATTCTGAGAGATGAAATTCATACACGATTGTTCTAATCTCTCTCCACAATAACTTATTTCAGGAATATCTGTTTCCACAAATCATGTGCCAAATTTAGACCAACTTCACAGGCATTTTCTATGCATGAAAAATTAAACGAATTTCAAGTAAGAGCATAATCTCCAACCATAAATCCCAAGTAAATGTTCAATTAAATGTTAACCATGTCAAGGGTGATTTTGGCCTTGAATTTCCTTCTAAAAACATTGAGGCAGTTATAAAACACCAGGAGGGTCACACAAAAAGGTTGGGTGTGAGAGATACCATGGATGTATGGAGCACTGCAGGTCTGGTTGGACAGATTTCAGAGAAAGGGAAAGCAAAATAGAAGTTTGGCTGTGGTCTGATTTAAAAGCCTTCCATGAGGGACTGAGAAAGGGATGATATGTTGGAAATGGGTGAAAATTCCGGGTCAAACAACACTCCAAGAAGTGGCCAGGAATGGCACATGCCACAGAGATATTAATCAAGGCAAAAAAACAAAAAATAGAAATAAAAGCACCTGACTGTCTTGAATGGAACAGCATAAATGCGCTGGTGTAGGTTCTGGGAAATCACATACCCACAACAAATGGCGCCTGTTCTGATTTCAGTAATAAGGGTTAGTATTAAAAGAGGTGAAAGAGGAGATTCAGTAAACACAGGATTATACACGGCTGAAAATCAGGAGAAAGAGCTGAACAGGAATACTAGTGGAAATACCTTTGGGTTAGTTGATTGCTTCTCTCGATTTCATTCTTCAAAATGAGACTCTCCAGGTAATTAGCAAAAGCAAATCAAGTAAGACACAGATTGTCATCAGGACGCCTGGCACGTGGTGCAGGAGGGGAATCCTGGGTTTGCTCACCATGCACTAGTGTAAGTGCACGATCTACTTTACCGAACTGTTGCTGAACCCTGTGGCCTGGGGTCACTTCCCAGGAATGGCATATCACCCTAGTATGTCAGTTCACACATGCAAAATCTCAGCTCCACAGGTTGACTGAACTTTTCACAACTCCTTTCCTGTTTTCGTCTGAGTCTTCTCCATGAAGCCAGAGTAAATGTTCAAGGCTACCGGCACACGTGTAGATGTCAACTAAAACAAAGAAATCTTGGAGAGTACCATGGTGGTTTATGGAGAGTGTTTTCCAAGAAATGTGAGGAATTTCAGTGGAAAATACATGATTACTGAGGTACTGATGCAACCTTTCACATTACCTTTCTCTGTACATTACAGTTTTAATCATAACAAGATGTTGAAGAAATAAAGAATAGATCTCTGTTGTTAGATATTATACATGTAAAGAATCATCTTAGCTTTGTAGAATTTGGAATTCCTGACCTAGAGTTTTCATCACCTTTAAAAATGTCCATTACAAATTTGAAACATATCAGGTTTCTGAAACATTTAGATTTTGAAAAAAGCAGGATTTTGACTAATCAAATCAATCAAGATTTTGAAAAAGTCTCATACCATAACTATCACAGTATTTTACTTTCTGTGCAAAAAGTTCATATGTCATATTTCCATTTACCCAGCTGTTTGGTTTGGCACAAAAAGTCATAAACATTGGTCCACTACTATTGGACTATGATACAAAAGCATCATCAAAATTATGTGGAATCTATGCCAATTACTTACATGCTTATGAATTTATGCTCACTACAAAGTTGTAGAGGTGAATACCGCCTTTATAAAATAACTATGAATTATAGTGCAGACCCTGGATCATTTCTTTAAGGCAAGAAAATGGGAATTTCTTTAATGAAAATCAATTGTCAGTAAATTGTTACACTTGTTTGCCTGAAAACAAACATTTAGTTCACCTTGGACCATGAAAGGAAGTGTGAGCTATACCCACGACTTACTTTCAATATATCGATGAATATATTATGGTGCATTCTGATCCTTCCTGTCACTACTGGGATCACAGCCCATCGTTCTTCCATTCCAAGGCTAGGTTTTCTTACCACTTCTAAAATTTCTCTTTGACCCTGAGGTTTCACTACCCTTTCCACTCCCACATACCTATGATCGCTGCTCTACCACTGCTGCAGAGCACTGCAGTGTGTCTTGCTTAGTTTGCTTTCAAGAGTCAGCACTTTCAATGATTTCTGGTATCTCACTTATTCTGTAAAGTTATATTCAAAATTTATAAACTATAACTATGTCCCAACATTCACAATTATATTCAGACTTGTCTTTAAATATCGCCTTTCCCCTGTTCCTAGTGGTCTTCTCCTTCCTCGGTGTCCGTTACACGGTCCCGCCCTTCCTGCTGCATCTCATAACCAGAGAGGTGTCTGTTATTCGTGGCCATTTCTATTTGTGGATTGCCTCAAGGCTATTTTCATAGTTTGCGTTCTGGCTTCTAATCTATTTCAATGCGTTGAGTTTTTTTGCTTCACTTACATTTTCCCTTCAAAAACTTTCATTAGGCTCTTTAAGAAAACTTTTTCATGAACAATTTACACCTCTTGATCATCACTCAAATTTTCCAATTATTTACTAAAGTGTATGAAACATGCTTACTTAAATTATTTTCTCCCACATGTTATATGTGATGTCTCCTATGGTATACTTCTAGTTTTCGCTCACGGTACAGTTATTTTCCCCCGTGTGTTTTTTATCTGTATCTGTGTCTAAGGATTTTAAATTGAAGTTAAGATTTTATGGTATCCACCTTGCATTTACAGCTGTGAGTTGCCTCGGGGCCGCCACCACTAACTTGTGTAAAGTTGAGGATCAAATGTACATGATGACCACAGTGCAGTTATAAACTCTCAGAGCATAATCGTTCCCTGTCACACAATACCAGTGACATTAGGAAGTCTATTTACTGTCCCTTGTGCTGTGAGTTTATTGCAGGTGCAATCCTTTGGAAACCTGGCTTTACGGTGTGATCTCCTGTCAAAACCCTCTTTTAAGCACAGCTTGGGCTTTGTCTCGTTGTCTGTACCCTGAAGAGACATCAGGACGGAGGATGCAAATCTCCTGAGAGCGTGCAGTGCCTCATGGGAGGAGGACCAAGTGTGGCGGGGGGTGGGAGGAGACAGGTTGAGGAAGTGTCCCGCGGATGTACCAACACCTGGCATGAACACGCGCATTATTCACTGCAAATATGTGCACAAAGCGTGAAAATAAAAATGAAAAGAAACAAAGGGTACAAAAGGCCAATGAGCCACCTCACCCCTCTGGGTGTCCCTTCTCTGTACCTAGCCTCTGTGGATTCTTTATGTGCAGACCAGAAAGGAGTTGGGAAAGACTTTTGCTGTATTCTATATGGCTCTACTATTAGTTTCATTGCAGGATCCACTTATTTTTCCTATTAATTGCTGACAATGAAAATTCTATTTATTCCATTTTTGAAACTAATTTTTACATTTACCTTCTTAGGTTCTTATAGATGAATGTTGCTTTTTTTATACGTTAAAGGTGGAGGTTTTCAATTTAACATCCCATCTCTCATGTGAGCCGCCTATCACAGATGACCCTCCCTGTGACACTGAGCTCTTTGTTATAGGTGAAGCGAGAGGTGAACGAGAGTTTCACTATGCTCACGGGGCCGGCCTTTGACACACTATGGAACACTTGGCTCCTGTGAATCAGAAGTTAAAAATAACACCCAACTTTATCTTTGTTATTGTATAAGGTTAGAAATGCTGCACAGAACGGTATAACCTGTTGGCTGACATAGCAGTCTTTCTTAACATAGCAGCATAAGAACTCCTGATTGTCGCAGTTGTATGCCAAACAGTGGGATAAGTAAGAAACAATGTTGTCTGGGCACTGAACAATTAGAAATGTTTTAAATGGCAAGAAACAAAATATCTGACCAAGAGCAGTTCCATTTACAGTGTCATTTACTATGTAAAGAGTTATAGAGGGACCATGCCTCATGAATGACCCATCAATTGAAGAATCTCACAAGTACACTGACTTTCTTGTCGTAGTAGACTGACACTTTCCTGACCATCCTTGGATCCTGTGACAAATCTCCACAGCTCTAGGAATCACACTTGTGAGGCAGAAACGCAGGGCAAGGAGTGACAGCAGCCAGCGATGTTCTTGTGCCTGTCTCTTAGTTCACGTTGGCCAAATGGCTGAACATAACTCTGGCTTCAAGAAACAGTAGGGTAAGCCCCTCTAGGAACAGGCAAAGGGGAAGGATCTGTCATGGGCAACAAGACAATGGGCTCGATAATGGCTGTGCCGCTGGATCGTCACATGTGCACTCATGCTCCCAGGCGGTCACCAGGTCTCCTGCAAGAAGCGCCACGCCAGGGCAGATCTGTTCATGCTGTGTGGGTCCCTTGCTGTGTAGGGTCTTCTCTCTGGTGTGCATTGCTCCCCGACAGGTTAGTGTCACAGCTCACCCCACAGTGATCCACAGGGAAAACAGACAGCATTTGCCTTTAACACAGGCTGTTCAGTTGTGGAGAAGAAACACTATAGCTTCATTTTTCATTTTAAACTTGAGCAATTACAAGTACACAGCAATTGCTTTGGAGAGCGCGTCTCTTACCCTGCTAGATAGTAAAGGCAGGAAATCCTTGCTCTGTAGTATGTTTCCTGAGAGCCTTCTATCTGTTTTGCTTCTCTTCTGAAATTTTCTGTCACTGAAAGAGAAGCTTCTCTCTCTCTCCATCCCTCGCTCCGTCTCCATCCCTCGCTCCGTCTCCCTCCCTCCCTTCATCCCTCCCTCATTTTGCATCCACATCTGCACGGGGTGCAGAGGCAGTTGCTTCTCCTGGAAGATGTACTATTTTCTCATTGCTCTTCCCACTGATACTAGTTTGGAGGCCAAGGGATTCCCACAGATGTTTTCCAGCCAGATTCATTTATTTTCTTGTTGTTTTTCCCTCAGATTTTAGTAGGTGCTGTCTATTTGCTTTTAATCAATTTTATACTGCTGTGTCTAGGGCCTCAATCAATTGCTGAGACCAGGCTCCAAATCAGCAAGGTAGGCTAACCTCCCACTGGGCCCTTAGTCCCTGTGCAGGACCCAGCAAGCCTGGGGCACCCGGGCTCCTAATGCCGCCGCTGGCTCTGTTCTGGCTGCAACTTGTCAGAGTGGTGCCGTAAACATTTTCATCGTCACTGCAGTTACCACTCAAAGAAACAGGAATCTAGAAGTACAGCTTGAAAAGTTGAAGTAAGAGAATAAAAATAATGTTACTGGGTCTTTCTGCTTGGAGATGAGCAAAGCAAAGCAAAGTGAAGTTGACATTTCCAGCCCGGCTGATGTCCAGAACGAGGACAAACACTCCCTTACAGGGAAGGGAGCCTCAGGTGGATAGCACCTCGCTCAGCAAAACCGTCTTTCCTTTTCTCTGCGCTTTACGAAGAGCCAGGCTGGGCCACGCTTCATTGTTTTCTCTTAACCCCCACCCAGGAAAAGCCTCAAACAGAGACTGAAGCAGGGCCTCACTCTGATTTCAGCTCCTCATCGCGGACCTGCAGCTCTGGCGACACACTGTCCTCAGAGGAGGTTGTGTTTACCAAATCCTAGCAGGGTTCCTGTTTCCACCTTGTGTCCAGCTGCACTGCATCGAGAGGTCCTGCGTAGTGTGGTTCTGCTGCTGGGCTCCAAGGGGTGTGGGCACAGGGAACCCGGGCTCTCACGGACGGGGCCACTTCTGCTCAGATGGTGAGCTACGTGTGACCCTGATAATGCATGGTAGCGATTCCAGAAGGAAACAGGAAACAGCACAGAGGGGCTAGACCATGTTCTCACAAGTCACATGTATGACCAGAGGACTCTGTTTTTACGTTTCATAGTGAAAGAAGTAATAGTCAAACATTCAAATCGATCCACAAGTTGTTTCCCTGCTGCCCTAGGATAATAGCTCTTAAATGCCACCGGCGATTTTTTCTTTCAGTTAGCACAGCATACTAAAAATTACCCATAAAAATTTCCTACGCTGCCAGATATGCAGGAAAAGTTCTAGCAGGGTGGCACTGGGATTGTAAAGTACTTTCAGCACCTCCAAAGAATATTCTAGAACATTCCAGTAGCTGTGCTTGGCTTATGAACATAAAGTTTCTCAGGAACTCAGTCTTCGCCCATGTTACATGTTTATCTACCTACTTTATGTAGAGGAGAGTTGAGGCTGTTACTGAGGTAAAAACAATCATGACAAGCTGAGTTAGATACGTCAGAATATAGAAATGTTTGACAAAAAGGCTAATAAATTAGCTCTCATTTCCTTTCAATCTTAGCTTGAATAGGCAATCTCCAATGATGTAAACTTTGAGTGCCCTTGAATATACTTTAAATATTTTCAGAGTATAATCTCTTCTCTTTCTCCCTCTCTCTTGTTTGCTTTTAAAAGATTTACTGTGCATAAAATTCTCTCTGTTCTGTTTAAAGGATAAACACCTTTTTCCTAGTCTTATATAAATTCATAAGGATCATTGCTCAGAAAAGTGTTGTTGGACTATGGTGACAAGAAAGAAGGGGGGTTCCTCGTAGCCTCAGAACCACGTGTTCTGGCCAAAGGGTCTGGGCCTTACCTGCGCTTCAGATATGAGCACCTTCAGTCAGCAGCCGGCAGCTACGCTGAGGATTGCTGTGCGGCTTTATTAAATTTGACATATTAAGGCTGCCAAAGCTTAGAAGATTTATGAATTGTTTTCCTACTCAGAAGCCAGGTGTATGCCATTGAGCCACACAATTACCTACTTGAAAATCAAAAGGGGGAAATGACACCATAAAAGCTCCACAGACGAAAGCCAACTGCCTCTCGGGGTGTGTGATTACCTCCTTCAGATGCGCAGGACCGGCCTCCTTCCTGTACGCAGGGACGGAAATCACAGGGGCCTCACACCGGCCCTGAGAGAGGCTCCTGAGATTGGATGCACTCTAGCAATTTTCTGCATGAGTGGAGCTGTTCCCAGTACCCGCTAGGTCAAAGCGCAGGCGCGTTTTGACTCTGTCTTGCTCAGTCAGAAGAGCTCCCCTCCCACGACATTTCTCCGCCTGCTTCTGAGGAGTGACAGAGGTGGCGCTTGCTGCGCAGAGAACGCGGAGGTCCATGGTCTGAACCTTTGCACCCCGACACCAGAAATGGGCCCCACTCTTCCTTCTCCTCAAAGCACCTCTTTTTTAATTCTTTCCTTGGAATTTGTGGCTTTGTGATAAAAGGCGGATTTGGACTTTGATACTTAAGGTTGCTGCAAACGATCATTTCAGTAAGGAATTATTCCATCCAACTGCCACATGTTATTTTCCTAATTAAATAAAGATGCCTTGTTTCTCCCCTGCTTTGGGGAACCCCCAGGAAGACAGAAGCTTTCCTCGACTCCCGCAACACTTTGGGGAATGCTTCTCGGCCTGTGTCGGAATCCAAGGGCTCCTCACATCCTGTAACTGTTCTCGCAAACTACTAGGAGATTACCCGCCTTCTATTTTTGTATTTCTGTTCCTAGGACTTCATATAGTTTCAGAGCTACAGAAAGCATCTGAAACCTGAGAGCTAATCTGTTTTTCTTTGTATTCCACACTAGTATATAGAATTGAATAAAAGATTACTGCAAAGTCTGTGATGGTAATAATGTAGTTGTCTGAAAATAAAGAATGTGATATTAAGGTATCGAAAATTAAACAAAAGAAGTTCTAGAGTTAGTCACTAATGGTTTTAAGTGTAATGAACAGAATTTTTATGTAATCTCTGAGCTAAAGAAAATATGCTTCAAAACAGTACAGATTTGAGAGGAGTTATCCTGTAATTCTCTTAGTCTTCAAAAAGCATACCAGGATTTCCACTCCTCTTTAAAGAGAAGCACACAAACAATGAGGTTATGGTTACTTAAGTACCAACTTCCCTGAAAACATCTAAATCCAAGGCAGCTTAAGAACCAGGTAAATGTTTTGGAAAAGCTTTTAAAGCTCAGATTTCTCACATGAGCTAAGATCCCACCTGTTGACTAACAGACGTTTCCAGAAACTGGAATTCAACATTTTTTAACTGTGATTGTTTTACTATGGGGAATATATTTAATTCTATCTTATATCTGCATTTAGCATGAGTCATCTAAATGGGTCCTCTCCCAGGTGTACAGAAGGCAAACTTGCCTTGCTTGGGCTTTATGTACCATCTGGCTTGGGAAGCTCTAAGTGTCGCACCCAGAAGTGTCACTGAAAAGGCTGTGAACTTACCTATTGTGGCGGAAGTCAGTTTTCTTCTAGTTAACAAACATTCAAATTGTGTGGTAGGGTCAAATGAAGGCAGAGTTTTAATAAGTCAAACATGTACTTGCTAAAGGGATCTATTTTTAGAGAGGTGTGTTTCTTTAGAAGTCGGGACAACTATAAAAGTGCCAGACTAGATCAGAGTCAAGGTAGAAACTCCTTTTCTCTGATTAGAGCAAAATCAATATTTTCATCAATAGTTCCAACACTGGATACTAAAATGGCCTGATGGGGAGGTGGGTATGTCTGTCACTAAAACACCATTACTGTCAAGTCTTGTTCAGAGCGAGATCAAGTATTGTGGGTCTTTGGATGTAAGCCTTCTTCAACCCCCTCACTCCCCCTCACAGCCCTCTCCCCCTAATATAACTGTTCATGTGTCGTGCTATTCCACCACATTTTCCATTTTCAGAGAATTTAAAATGCATTGTATGGAAGTCAGTTAAATTTGAATGTCTCAAGAAAAACTTGACATTACTTTTCCACAATGGCAAAAAAAAAAAAAAAAAAAAAAGAAAAGAAAAAGGAAAAATCAACTCCTCTGGCAAGGTTCTATTGATACATATTCTTAATATAGTAGAAAATTGTGGGTTAGTTATCTATATCTTTTGTAAGGAAATAGAAAAATTTCAAATACAATGTGTCATCAAATTAAAGCTAATGTCTATCAAATACTTCCTTCATAAATTTTGTTCATTTAGTTGGTTAATTAGTTGCTTTGTGGGGATACTAAGACCTTCCCTCCAAGCTATATTCTCAGTTTTTAAAAAATCAATTCATTTGTCTATGAATTTTGAGGCAAGGTGGGCCTTACCAACTTGACCAGGCAGGACAGGAATTTGCAATCCTCCTGCCTCAGTCTCCTCTCACATATTCGATTGTGTGTCAATACAGGAGATGATATCTGGTGTTTTGTTAATATTACCTTTCTGGGCCCAAAATTATAAGTTCAATAAGCCAGAATTGAATGCATTCTTAACAACTGTAGTATATTTTCAATTTCATTGAGACAATGTAAGTTACTATGTGCTACATTAAAACAGATAACTGTATTGAATACTATACCTACAAATATTTAAGGAAATGGTAGAAGGGCAGTTTTCCTCTCTTTTTTCAGAGATTAAAACTCACTAAATATCCCATTTCTCCCTACATTCCTGGATACCTTTGAGATTATTTTGAACCATATAACTTTTTAAGATGACCTATGTAGGATGATGGCTGTGTGTTTCCCCTGGGGGCTCCAGTAGTGAAGATTTCCAGCACTAGCCTGCAGCTCTTCCCCCTCTGCCCTACCTTGGAGAGCATGTTTTGTGGACCCTGATGTCCAAGCACCCCAGGTTATGGACAGTTGAGTACTTATATGGAGAACAGGGATCCAACACATCCTGGATTTGGAATGAGTCAGGAAAGAGCCTTTGAGCATTGAGCACTGATCGCTACCAGTCTCTCCTGGTTATGGTAAGAAGTGGAAGCAAATGAGAGATGCTGGTATAGAGAACCTGTTATATTCGGCATCCATGGAGTGCCCGGCCCCAGGTCAGCAGTGAGGGAGTTGATGTCAGGCCTGAGGAGAGGGAGGAGCAGCACTCCATCCGGGGTAAAGCCTGGGAATATGTGGACAGCAACTGTCCTGTGCTTCACAAACTTGCAGCTCTGGTTTGAAAGGAAGATGCTAAAAGTGGATATGCTTTGCTGCGAGCTCTATTTGGCAAGATATCGCATGAAAGAAAGGAACTCAGGATGGAATTGGCTGGATGGCAAGTGGGAGTGAAAGAGCTGGATTCTACTACTGAGCAATTACTAACAAAGGGTAGATGCAAACGTCTTTACAGGTAACTGTCTGGGAGCACAGTGGAGCAAAGCAAAGGACAAGTTACAGTGTTGTTGAAGGTAATTTGGTGCAGTGACTTGGAGCAGGAGCAGAGGAAGAGAGGGGCCCCTGGGAAATTCTGCTTCTGTGTGCCGTTCCGTGGAGAGGATGAACTGCAGACGGATGGAGGAGATGTGGAAGAAGGGCGGTCTGGGATGCTCCAGGGATGTGGAGAAGGGCAGATGGCAAGCAGAGCTGACTGGGGGTTTGAAATTTTTCTTGGCAATGAAACTGAGTGTGGACCTCTACAGGAGAAAGTAAAGAACATGGTGGGTTTAAAATGACCGGGTCTCCATGGTCTCCGTGATCAGAAAGCTTCGTGCTGGACACTTGGATTCCAAGTCCTAGAGGATCCGTACCGCACTTCCGATGTCCACTATAACAGAAAGAGGAAGGGAAAGCGATCCTTCACAATTGGGACCAGGAGCTACAGCAAACTACAGGCTCAAGGCTCTCAAATTGAAGAATGAGGCTCCATCTAAGGAGGAAACCCCCACCCCACTAGAGGACCCTCCAGGCTGCCTGCTCCCCAGAGCCAAGTGTCCACAGACAGGGGCTTCAATGCACTGCTCATGTCTCCTATGTCTGGGGCCTTTTTCTTCTCGTCTGCCCATGCTGAGGGATCCGTGCGTGTGCACGGACAGGCATGTCCGTGCAGGGGTGTCCTTGTCCTTTCAGTGTTTCTGTCTCAATAGAAAGCAGTCACTTCTGAGCCCGCTACAAAACCTCGTGAACTGCCAGTGCTAGGGACTGGTCATGGGCTGGGTCTTTGTAGTTCTCCCCTTTGGAAAGTACTTGAGCATGGTGGAAGTTCCCCAAGTTTTTAGTAGATTAATGGGAACAACTTGATGACAGAGACGGCACCCCCCAATAGTCCTAAAGGGCTGCATTACTTATACCACCCCCACCTTTGCTCTGGAGCTCAGGGACCAAGCACTACCCTCTGTCAGGAAAGAGGACAGAAGTGACAGCTGGAACTTCAGGCCACGAGAGGTTGGCTCGTGTTGCCTTCTGTAACTGTCTTGCCTGACTGACAAGGGAAGGGAAAGAGGGACGGGGGCCACAGTCAGCATCCAAGAAGGCTGAGTCGCAGGCTGCTGCATGGAAAGAGTGGCCTCAGGGGCGGGGATCTCCGAGGTGCCCTCCAGGGAATAAGAAACCCAAGGTAGTTTCATCATTAGCCAAGGTGACTTTGCCCATCCTAGGTCATGCACTGCTGTTACCATATTTAGTGTAAATTACAGATGGAAAACACCATGTTCTGTTTTAGAATAAAGAGTAGGTTGGACTGTGTTTGAAGAGATTTACATTTGTTTAATTTGATTCTACATATTATTATGAAGTTAATCTCTTCTAGTTTTAGATACTGCTATGCTAGAGTTATCTTCTAAGGCTCTGTAATACACAGACTTAACACATTTATCAGTGTCAAAATAATGTGAAAACTATAGGTGATTATTTTTCAATTTCCCGGTGTCATAGAAAAGTGATCCTGCCCTAATATCTTCACAAAAATAAATGGAACATGGAACCGATGAGTTATTTAAAGGACTCATTAACTTTCCTATGACCCTATTTGTAATTGAGACAGTGGTGTCCTAGAAGTATCCTCCAAGAAATGATTAATGAGGTTTCTAAATATTTTAAATTGACTGACATGGTAGAGAGGAAACCATGCTGTAGCCAACCTGAGAGGCCCCAGTGAAAGAGGAGACTTAGCTTGCACGTGACTCAAGATCATGTCTAATATGAAGCATTTACAAATATTTTTTCCTGAAGCTTAAAGAGCTCAACATATGAAGTCAGTCAGGAGGTAAATTTATAAACATTTTCTAAGTTGATCACAGTTACAGTGGGTTTAGGAGTAGAACTTCTTAAAATTTATTCATGGTAATAAGAGACTTTTCCAAAACGCATAGTGTGGCACAGAGAATTAATTTCTGGGAATGTTTTCCACTTTCTTATCCTGCAAATGAATTAAGATTTCATCTATACCGTGGAAGACTGAATGGCAATCTGATCTGTTGGCCCACAGCACAGGACTCTTTTGAATAAATTGCAATTATACTCTTTCCCTAAGGACTGTAAATGTCTGCGCCAGCGATTAAATTTTCACTGTCACTGGTGTGTATTTGTTACATCTGTAAGTTTGAAGTAAAATGTTAAACATGAACTTTTTCAGTTTATCAGCACCTGTGTGTAGTACCCAGTGCTCACCCTCTGTGCAGAGCTGGTGCACAAGCGCACAAATGGCACGCAGCTTCAGTCCTTTTCCACCTCCTTTCCCTTCCCTCTTTCCCATCCACCTGTGTCTTCATCCCCTTCCTTTTTTTTAAAGTTCGGTATGTTAGCAGTGCACAACGGTTAGAGTCCTTCGGTGCAGTTGGTACATGTATATAACACATCCCAATTCCTTTTTCTCATCCCTATCTTCCTCTTCCTCCTTTCATCTCTTTATCTATTTTCCTCTCCACTTTCACTAAGTTTCTCATATAAGAGAAATCATGCACTATTAAAACTCACTTGTCTTAACATTATGGTCTCAAGGTGAAACCATTTTCCTACAAATGACGTTAGTGAATCTTTCTTTATGGCAAACTAGTACTCCATGGTGTGTAAATACCATAATTTCTTTATCCATTCTTCAGTCCATGGACATACAGGCCGTTGCCAGGATTTAGCTACTATAAGTTGTGCTGCTATAAACATAGGTATATATACAACAGAATTATGATGTCTTCAACACTTGCAGAAAGATCCCTAGATGCGGGCAGCTGGGTCAAATGGAATTAGTGGTTGTCCTTGTCTTCATTCCCATCAGCAGTGTAGAAGGGAACTTCTACACACATGCTCTCTGGTATTTGTTATTATTTGACTTCTTCATGATGCCATTCTTTCTGGGGTAAGATGGAATCTCAGCAATGGTGTAATTTAAATTTCTCTGAGGGCCAGCAATGCTGAGCCCTTGTGACTCTTGCTCTGTGAAGTCCCTAGCCTCTTTGCTTGTCTCTTCTGTTGGGTCTTTTACTTTGGGACGTCTAGTCTTTTTTAGTTCTTTATATGTTCTAGGTGATTCCTCTGTCTGAGGAATTGCTGACAAATTTTTCCCTATTTTCTAGGTTGTCTTTTCATTGGGTTGGGAGTTTATCTTTCTGTGTAGAAGTTTTTGTTGATTCTTGGAACTCTTTTGTTCTTCTGGGGTTCTGTTCTGAAAGCCCTTGCCTAGTCCTCTGACTTCAAGAGCTTTACCCATCTTATCTTCCAACAGGGTTAACATTTAGATAAAATCTAACATTCAGATCTAAATCCAACATTTAGAGTTTGATACATTTTGATTTGTTAGTACATGTTGAGAAATATGGCTCTAGATTTTATCTTCTGAAATGTAAATATTGTAGGGTCTTTCTGCAAGTAAACTAAGGTTTTATTTTCAAATTTACAGGACTTTGGGAGTCTCTTCATGGCTAAGGATAGCCATCGCTCCAGGCAAGGGCCAGCCTTCCTGCAGTGTCTGGGGAAATCAGTCTAATTGCAGACATACTCAGCTGCAGAGGTGGCCGTGGGAGGAGCATTCGGTTCCCTGTTGCTCGTTCCCCAGTGGAGGAGGATTTTGTGCACAGACCCATGAGAGGCTCTTAGGAACTGCAAAATGCAAGTGCCTGGATTCTCTCCTGGAGCTGCCACTGAGTGATGGAGCCCCACTAACACCTCAATTCCAGCAAGGATGTCAGGCCCCTTTCCTGTAAACTTGTAACATACTAAAGTTGTGTTGTTTTCAGCCACTAACTTTAATTCCTCACAGTAGTAATGGAAACTTAATACCCATGCCAAATCCACTTGCTTGTCCTAAATGTGTCCATGATGGATGTGAGTGTGCTCACCCTTTCACTGCCTGTCCAAAGGACATTGTAGCTTGAGCTGGAGGAAACACTGTCCTCTTTGAATGGTAGCCTCAGAGTTCCCGAGGCCCCTATTGGACAATAGAAGCCTGAGGGACCATTCACGAAGACTGTGTCCAGTTTAGTTACGCTGTCAAGATAGATTGTGAACCTATCATAGGACTGGTCCTATTTCTCCCTCTTTTGTGTGTACCAGTGTACCTGCGAAAATGGACATGTTATTGCTCCAAAATCATTTGGGGTAACACAAATACTCACTTGAACCTTTTTAGTCCAGGAAAACATCCCTTTATTTTCATACACTATGCCATCTATGACAGTTTGCTGTAATGTAAATAATTAGAGCATATTTCGGAAGATCCATGTTCTTCCTTTGGTAACATATGCTGGGTACACATAAACCTCCCCGTGCATGTTTTCATCACCAGCTACTTCCTAGAAATAAGATTTCCAAAGTCTAATATGCTAATTCAGTCTCATTCCAAAATCATAAGTTTCATTTACATTTTTAACATTTGAATCAGAATAGCCCCAAATTAGTTGCCAAACAAATCTAATTTGTGCTTCTAGCAATTGTGTGTGAGTCATGCTGCCAGTGTTTCTGGCTTACTTCTTACAAATTGTCCCTAATTGGAAAATATCGTGAGCAGTAAAGCACGAAGACAAAAGCCACCAGTACTTTGAAGTTTATATTCTACAAAATTGGTTGGGCTTTCTCATATGAATTTTGCTGATCATAGAGCTTGCCTTTATCCCTCAGCTTTTAGTTTTGTCACTTCATTCTAGTTCTAGTGATTTAAGGATATTTTTCGGGACCAGAACCCTTCATATCAAAGCTTTGTTCTTATAAATAGATACAATTATGTTCATATGTTTAGCAGTGTGCGTGTTGAACAGAATCTTTCATGAGTAGTTTGCTCAATTCTTTGGAATTTCACTCTTGAATTTAATCAATGGAGACAATTCAGTCTGAAAAATATTTTTTCTTGTTGACAATACTCTTTCGCATAAACACACTTCATGTTGCGTGTCTGTACTACATCCTATTATACAAATTTTGGAAATATGCATTGTGCAGTTAGCAATTAAATCCATGAGTGACACGCTAACTCTTAACTATTAAAAAGCTTAAGATTGTCTCAATTTATTAAAACTTAGGACAAATGCTTGAAAATGTCTTGATGGACTTTAGTGTTTCTGTTCGTGAGGACAAAGAAATTAAAACTAATGTAAGTCCACATGTAGCCTTTTCCAATTAACATTTGAAGTTTGTAAATAAGCATACATGGAAAGTCATGTCTGATTTTATTGTGTATCTTCCATTTCTTTATAAACTGTAGAGACTTTAAATTACTCTTCAATATTAACCAAGTTTTATTGATGATAGGATAGCATTACAGACTACTGTATATACCCAGAAATATTGGAAAAGAAATTTTATTCCTTATAATTTCATAGTGCCAATAATGATCTGCTCTTGTCCTGTGTGGCACTAAAGTCATCGTGGCCAGGACATAGCAATGGTTGATACACTGTGTCAATTTGAGAAGTTTAGAAGTTTAACTAAGTGACTTAGCAAGGGGCCAGGGTCCTCACTTTGTAAACATCCTCTTCCTGTGCAAGAGGAGGGCTCGGACATGGTGGGAGTGCTACAACCACCTTGGGGTGGTGGTAGCCTGCTTACAATATAAGGGAGAAAAGAGATTTGCTCCCCGCTTTTTGCTCTTGTGGTTCCTTTCTGTCTTCTGCCACTGTGAGCTATTGCCCCTGTACCATGCCACGCTGCCTTGGAGCCAGCTGATTATGAACTAAAACCTTCACAAACTGTGATCTAAGTGAAACCTCTCTTCCTTAATTTTGAGTGTCAAGTATTTTGTCTCAGCAATGAGAAAAGTAACCAAGACAAAATTCGATACCAGAGAAGTGGGGTTGTTGCTGTGGTTACACCTGATCATGTGGTACAAGAGCCTTTGGGAATGGCTTGTAGGAAGAGTTTGGAAAGGTTTAGAGACTTCGTCTCAAAGAGTAGAGCTGGAATGCCTTAGGCTCTTCTGTATGGGAAATTCTGATCAGTGCTCAGAAGAGCAGAAAATCAGTAAAGACCAGGCTTGGGAGCTTTCTTCTGGGAAGGACTTCATTGGCTGCTGGACTCCAGATGATGTATGTTATGGCTTGGCAGAAAGTTTGTCTGCATTCTTCTTATGTCCAGAGACTTCACCTGACACTGAGATTAAGGTTGGTGGACTAATTAATCTGGCAGAAGAAATTTCAAGGCAGTCAAATCTTGAGCCTGTGGCATCGCTATTATTGGGGGCTTTTAGCCAGATCTATGTTGAGAACCAAAGGACTCAGCAGAATGATTTAAAATGTTGTGAATTTGACCAGAAAGGGAGCCCCAGTAAAGCTGTGGACTGCAAGCATAGAGCTGAGATCTTGATTGCTAAGAAGGACAGGAGAATAAAAAAGATGGCCTGAGGGTATCACAAGACATAACAGGATTCCACCCTCTGCAGCCTCAGAATTACAAAAGTGAAAGACTTTGCTCTGAGGAGAAAACCACTGAGCACTGTGTTCCAGAATGGTGGCAACATAGAAAATTTGTTCCTCCAAATTGGACTGAGAGTGCTCAGTGATCCAGGCACTTGACCCCTGCAGCCAAGACAGTGGAAAGCCTGGCTACTACTCCAGCTGGCAGCAGACCTTGGCATCACACAGGTGGTGCTGGTTTTAGGTGCATAAAGAATGCAAGAGTTGTGGGGTTAAGAAGGCTTCCACCCTGGGAGGCCAGGCAGTGTGCTCCTGAGAGGACACTGTGAGCGTGAAGCCAAAAGTGCAGTGGGGAATCCCAGAAGTTTGAAGAAGACAGGACTGTGATTTGCCTAAGGAAAGCTGCAAGAAGGGAGGAAAGCTGCAAGAAGGGAGCAAAGCTGGCCCAAGAGAGAAGCCTTGGGGCTCTAACCACTAGAAGTGCCATAGGGGTGGAGTCACACAAGCCTTTTGGAGGTCACAACTTGTCATAGATTACTACAAGTGCTGGGCATGGAACTACAGGACTTAATGTTTTCCCTGCTGGATTTTGGACTTGGTTTGGTCAAAATCCTTTGTATTTCCATGTGTAACTTTTGGAATGAAAATGTTTATTTTGTGTTGTTGAATTTAGGAAATGTCTTAACTTTTCATTTGTACAGGGGCTTGCAATTAAGAGTTTGCCTTACATCTCAGAGGAGATTTGGGACTTGGACTTTTCAGCAGTGCTGAAACTGTTAGGACTTTGGCAACTCTTGCAGATGGACTAAAAGTCTTTTGCATAAATGGGTGTGCATGAGTCTTTTGGGTGCCAGGGTGAAATGTTATGGTCTAATATAATACAATGTCGATAGACTTAATACTGATTCTTAAGGATTGTTAACACTGTGTTATAATGTTCAAGTTGTGAAATGATAAGAATAAGGATGTCTTTGTATCTGGAAACCCATTTAAAGAAATGTGTCTCATTGCCAAGTTGATAAGCCCTCATTTTAAACCTCCTCATCTTGCGCAAGAGGAGGGCTCAGACATAGTGTGAGTGTTACAACTGCCTTGGAGGGGAGTAACTGCTTACCATATAAGGGAGGAAAAGAAGCTTGTTTCCCCTTTTTGCTCTCGTTGCTTTTGCTGTGTTCTGCCTTCCTGAACTGTTGCCTCTGTGCCATGCTGCCCTGTGTTATAGCCTGCTGATTATGGACTGAAACCTCACTAACTGTGAGCTAAAAGCCTTTCCTTCCTAATTTTGAATGTCCCGTATTTAGTCTCAGCAACAAGAGGAAAGTAACGGACGCAGACGTTCTCGAGGAGAGGGGCTCCCTTCTGGCTTGGAAGCGAGGTGTGGGCTGGGTGAGTGGAGGCTGCAGGGTACTGGTGCAATCAGAGTCCCTAATGAAGGACCACCGATGGCTGATTCTTGGGCTGTATTTGGTGAGTATCTTTGACCAGCGGTTGCTAACAGAGACTCATCGTGTGGCTCCTGCAGACTGCACTCGACCTAGGAGTCACAGCTGGAGATCATGGTGTCCCCACCTCAAAGTCATGGTGGAAGATTCTCCTCTTTCTCCTGAGACAACACTATGGGACACTACATTCTGTCCTGGACAATAAGGAGTAAGGACCAGCAAATAACATCCTCTGCTATTGTCTATCAAGGTGTACAGATTTGGGCCCTAGCACAGCCACCTAAGAGCAGGGAGACGAGCTAGTTTGCCTTCTTAGACAGTGCCCTTGGGAATGAAGATTCACAGACAATGCAGAGGACATATAGATTTGGGCAGCGACCAACCACCACGAGCATGGTGCGGGCTCTTACAAGAATGAGCAAGTTGGCACTTGTGAGCAGGTAGCTCCATCTCTGCCACAGTGCCCTGTTAGGTTTGCCCTGAAAAATTCCCTTTGGGGCACTAGCCCTCATTTCAAACATTGTCACATCTCCTAGAGTTACAGTGAGCTGAAGTGTGCCTGGTTCTGTGAGAGGGTGCCGGTCCAGAGCGAAGCCTCTGCCCCCAGGCCTGCCTCTCACAGGTCTACAGAGTGTGACCCACCCGCAAACACCCAGCACCACCCACACCCATTGATCTGCTCTCTCAGCAGTGTCATCCATCGGGAGCTTGCTTTGCTGATTTTTACATGTGTCTAACCTCTGTATGAACTTACTATGCCTAGACACACTTTTAATGGACTGTTGTGGGATTTTTTCTGATCAGGACAACTCTAGAAGATAGTTTTAGCCTAATTACAAATGCAAATAAATATAAAAATGATAAAATAAGTGAAAGACCTATAAGCCAGAGACAGTTTTGAAAAGGTTGGTCATTGACCTCTTAAACATTCAGTTACACATGATTACACACACATGTACACATACACATGCACACATCTCGGGTCTCATAGTTGGACTACAGTGAATCCTATCTAATAATTTTCTACAAGACAATATATTATGAGGATATTTTACATGTTATCCCTGAATACACACAAATATGTATATGTACAATGCATTCCAAAAATGCACATTTGTGAAAATGCAAATATATGGTATATATGCCCATTTTAAGTGCAGTGTTCGTATTCTATAATTTCCTTGCATGCTTTTGACGAGCATGCATGTTTGCTATTTGTGCCACTACAGCCCCCTAGCACACACCCTCATAAAACTGACTTGTTTTCCTACTGCTTGAATGATTCTCTTACATGAAATTTTTGGCCAAAGCACATGTGCAGTAGCATACAGTGATGCTTCAGTTCATGAACTTAATGTGTTTCACACTTCTGGGGAAGATGGTGGTGGTCGTGTTCGTCCCCTGAGGCTTCACAAAGGGAAACAAAACTCTGCAGAGTGCTTCTGTTGAAGAAGGAAATTGTTTACAGACTGAGGCATTCATGCCCGAAGGTGTTGCTGTCCCACCTTCTATAAAGATGTAGGCCTTTGCCCCAGTGACAATGCTCTGTTCTGATGTTCCTGTGAGCCCCATTCTTTACAGCCTGCTTGCCTTCTCCTGGCTAGTGTCCCGGAGAAGCCACCTGGGACCCGCTCCCCTCCAGGACCTTCACCAGGCTCTGTCAGGGACTCAGTAGCTGGGCCCTTTCTTTGGCCACAGAGACTCCTCCGCTGAACTTCTTGTCCCTTAAGCCAGTCTCATTCCATGGCATATTTTCCACAGCTAATTTTTAGAAGATATAATAGAAAATAAGAATAAATGCTGCATATTAATGAATGTAATTTAAACTTTGTTTGAAAAGAATAATGTTCATTGCTCTTTCTCACACAGTAGGCCAAGCGCTACGTAGGCATTGTGTAAAAAGTATTACCGAGGTATTTCTGGCAAAAAAAAAAAAAACAAAAGAAAACACTGAAGCTCAGGAAATATTTTCCAAGGAGAAACTGCCTCAGAGTAGCACATTTGGACTTACAGCCCCGGTTGTGTGGTTACAGTTCTCACAACCACGAGAGCCGGTCTGCAGTCAGACATTGAGAAACAAAACGACAGCATGCCAGATACTCAGTAGATGACTTTAGAATTTTACTAACAAATTACCGTGTGATGAACAATGTAAATGTAATCAGAGTCAAGTCTGGGTTGACAATATTTTTTTAATAAATATACATTATTAGATTCCATAATAAGAGGTTATTGATCTGACTTGCTGTTTTTCATGTAATGGTTATGAATATGCTTGAAGAGATGCTAGATAAAAGTATTTTCACATGATTACTACAAAATAAGAACTGAGGCAAACTTGTAGGTAACTTTTTCTTATTATTTAAAACTCTTCTCAAAGTCTGCTCTACAGCTTGTGCACAGGACAAAGTGTGGCATGTGTGTTGCCTTGGGGCGGCTGGGACAGCGAGGAGTCCATTGGGTTAGGGTTAGGGTTGAGGTTAGGACTGAGGTTGGGTTTAGGGTTAGGGTTAAGGTTGAGGTTAGGGCTAGAGCTGGGGTTGATGTTGGTGTTAGGATTGGGGCTGATGTTAGGTTTGGGCTTTAGCAGGTTTACTGATGTTGTAGTCTTTCCCTGAAACCCTTGGGGCAGCTCGGCAGGGTCCTCATGTGTGCTGGGAGCATGTCCTCCCTCCGCGGAAGCAGAGGCAGGGGAGCAAAGGACACATAGTTCTCCAGGCCTCTGCTTGCAGTCGGTGCTGAGTTCTTGTTCCCTCCTCTTCCTAAACCCAACTCGTAGCCAACAGCAGGACGCAGAGTCACCCTGCTTGCTGGCCTGGACTGAGGTCAAGTGGCTGAGCCCAGGAAGAAAATAAGGAGAAGAGTTGGGGCCACATGTGCAACTCACCTTCACAACAGCTGAGTGTGGATTTGGTAATGTACTGTTTCCCTGATGAACTACAAACTTCTATACCTAATTATATGATCGACATACATAACGTTGCTGATTTCCCAAAGAGTAGAGGGACTTTGCAGATCCTTGCTGTGTGGTCAGGTGCTTCCTCCTATGAAATGACATTTCTCGTGTTCTCTGGGATCAGGTCTCGGCCCCGAATCTCCTCCCTGAGTGGTTCACTGAACCAGTCTCCTCCAAGTCTGCAGCTGCTGTGTTCATCAGCATGAAATGTGGGGTGCAGAATCCTTTTCCAACTTGTGACACAAACCAAAGCCTTCCAATTTAAAAAGAACATTTGAGAGGGATTGTCAGTAGGAAAAAAATAGCCTGCACGCTGGGGAACCGGATCCTAAGGTGACTGCTGTTCACTTCCAGTGAGCAAAGTAGAAATCGGAGGAGGGAGTTGTGGTCCAGAGTTGGTACTGAAGATAGGAAGCCGGAAATGGCTAAAGCAGCTGAGGGGTGGACAGAGTTCATCTCGAAAGATAACAGCAAGAAGACAGGAGCCAGACTCCCAGACACAAATAATGTACACACATCTGAGGATCCAATTTGGGAAGAGGCGAAGGAGATAAGGGAGCTGGAGTGGCCGGTGACAGGAGAGGTTGGGCTTGTCCAGGGGCTAAGGAGGAGCGAGGAGCAG
This sequence comes from Chinchilla lanigera, assembly GCF_000276665.1. Lineage (NCBI taxonomy): Eukaryota > Metazoa > Chordata > Mammalia > Rodentia > Chinchillidae > Chinchilla > Chinchilla lanigera. Next base: position 1,993,656 of record NW_004955410.1, read on the forward strand.
GCGGGCAAGAGCTGAGCAAGTTCAGGTGGAGCAGAAGGAGAGGGTTAGCTGGCTCTGTGTTTCAGAATATCTTACTGCCCAGTTGCTGGGACGATCTTCTCGGTGACAGAGGGAAGGGCTCTCTCTCCAACACAGCCCTTCAGCCCATGAATGTGAGCAAGCGACTTGCCTCATCTCCTCAGGCGGATAATGGTGCTGGGCTCACCATTTAACTAACAGTGGAGCCTACAGAGGTTTATAGGAATTATTTACATCTTCATTCCTTAGAACCCAAATCTTCCCTCTAACAATTGAAGCATAGAGGAAAAATCCCACCAAGCATCCAACTCATTTTTCCAAATTCAGTTACAGGGAATACTGCTTCCGATAATTTCCATGTCTGGGTATGAGTAATGAAATAGCTAAAACCGTTGTATGTGTTAATGTTTTTTTCTTGTAATTTAATTGATTATATGTTGATCTGATAATGAGAACTACTAAGACTTAAATGCACAGAGAATTTCACATGGAAATTTAAAATTGTGTGTTACAAAATTACTTTCTTTAAAATTATCCAAGTATTCTGCATCAGGCTAAGACTAGTCGTAAGGATCAGTTCTGGATATAAAGAAGATATACCCTGATTTGATTTGCTACAATATCACATTTGATATCCCCATTAATGTATACAAGTAATACATGTTAATCCAATAATATGCACTTGTGAAATCGGGAAGGGTGAAAAAGGTGGACCCGTGCTAATTACCTCCTCTGTCCCTGTCTCCCACGCATAGATAAAACTCTCCGTGAAATGTTATACATTTCCAGAAATAGCTGTCAACATCCTGGCACAGAGTGACAGATCGTATTCTGTAGCAAGTTTCTGAAGGGGTGTGATTATAAGGGAGGAAAGTATCACTGGAAGACTTCCTACCAAGATCTGCTTCTGTGACCTGGGCAGACTTTCTGTGTAAGATGTGGGAAAGGGAAAAACTCTTCAGACAGGGCTGTGTGTGCGTGTGCATGAGTGTGTGTGCTCAGAAGCATGTGTGCATGCATCTGTGCTATGGGAAGATAGTCACAGACACACATGCAGGCCTAAGCCCTTTGTATGTAGATTAGGTATGTATGTTGGATAGGTTTGGAATGTGGGTACATATCATACATGTATTTACCCACTGTTTGTCTAGCTAGTATCTGTTCATTTATCCATCTACCTATTACCTGTAACATATCAGCTTTCATTTGGCTCAAGAACATCATTTTTTGCAGAGAATTTTGTTAAACTGGGAAGCTCTGCTTCTCCCTGCCTGGGAGGGTGTTACATCCATCTGTGATTTGTATGTTCATCTTTGTGTGTTTCCTGATGTTTTCTCCCTGAAGGAACTTTCTATCCTACAACCCCAGATCTTTGTTTTGTTCACCATTTCATTTGCAGCAACTAGATGGTCACCTGGCCAAAACTCCGGACTAAATTAATCTACTTCAAATACATTAATTAACACTGTCATACAACTAGATTAGAAACAAGCAAGTTGTCTTTTCCAGTCTGTAGGGTTAGGGTGTGAAACAGGATAGCTCTTAAAAACCCTTTAACCTGAGCACCCAAAGGCGAGACTCCTCTAGGTCTGCAGCTTCCTGTATCTCAGGTCACACTCCTGCCATGGTGAGAAGCAGTACTGGCTGCGTCCCTGTCACAGAAGCCATGGGCTGAACACGAGAAACCACCCGTCAGTGGCACATTACGTCCTCTTGGGAGGAATAAAATGAGCTTCTACTCACTGCCAAAGAAAGATGACAATGCACATTTGGTAACAATCTCCTTAAAATAATTCCACACACAATATGGGATATTAAAGGACTTTTTATTTAAAGAAGTTCCCAGACATACTAAAGTGAGATGTCTGGCCCTGAATTGGCTTGAATTTTTTCTGGGATTTCAAATGTAGGTTTGCACATCTACTATACCCATTTCTCTATCACTGCTTGATGTGGATTTATATGATGGGACAGTGGGTTTACTGTTCAGTGAATGTCATTCTCAGTGCACTAAATTAACTTGGTCCACTTGAGATATCTGCTGTTTCATGAATGGATAAATATTTGAAAGAAAACATATTTTAAGAAAGAAAAATCCACTCACAAATGTATACACATTCTATACATACAAATATACATATATGTAGAATGTGTGTGAGACAAAAACATTTTATTGATATGTTCATTAGAGAGAACATTTTGTAAAGAATATACCTAACATATATAAATCAAACTTGCTTAGTTATTATATAGCTACTCTGTATGTGTGCATATATGTATATATACACACCTGGTCTGTACACAATATATATGTGCACATATGTATGTTATGAGATATATATATATATATATATGTGATACACTCATTGGTAATGTAATAACTGAGGTAAAATAAATTAACATTTTATTTCTATATAGTTTTACATATAATTTTTGTGTAATAGACATATAAATACAAATACATGTTAATCATAATATTATTTAGATACTTCTTGAGTAAAGTGTTTGCAATTGATTCTGGTTTATTTTGCTTCTAATTTATTTAACGTCAGTTGTTACATGGCCATTATGTTTATAGATATTCTATATATACTCTATATTAACAGCATAAAGTATATAAAGCTATAAGACATAAGAAATAACCCCAAACCAAAATTCTGCCCTACTCTCATGATTTTTAAAAGATACGTAAATTAGTACTCTTAAATTTAAAGGACTTTCATCGGTGTAACTCTCATTACAAAGATAAATTACATACTTTTAATTACAGGCCATCTACAGGTCATGATTTATATCCTCAAGTGGATTTGACAGGCAGGTCACTTTCTGTTCGGTCGCATACGGAAGGAAGAAAGGGTTTCACAACTTGGGAAAGACAGGGTGTTAGGTGGAAGCTGCTTTTGGTGAGCAAGATCCACTAATTCTACAGTGGAATAGCATGAATTTACATGCTATTCTTACAGTTGTAAAGAAAAATAGACTTTTTGAGATTTATGCAGTCATTTAAAAATATCATGGCTTATTACCTATAAGGAAGCCTAAATACTTTACGATTTTAATTTTTCACAGCATCCCAACCTTTCATTGTGCTTCCTGTTGACACAAATCGCAAGTTCTTTGGCAGGGTTAGCGCCTAGTTTTGCTTTCATGATTACTACTGAGCATAGGATGTGTATAAAATTAAGCTCAACTGGTAGTCTTCTTCGTCTACAATACCAGGACACCTGAAAGTAGCTGTCCTCGTTCACCATGCTGTCTGCACATCTGGAGCAAATTTGCCCTTTGACAACCTGAAAACTTTCTGGCAAAGCTCTTATTTGGCAGTTAATTTTTAAAAAGATACGTTGGAAATATATACGTGTTTCATCCATTCCAATGTAGTTTAAGATTCTTAAAAACTTAAACACAAATTATGTAGAATACTTTGAAAGAGTCACAGGCCTAGTTCAAGAACATTTCCTCTAAAGACAATTTCCTGTAACCTGGAATAAACCAAGAAGTGTTTATTGACCACCGTTTCTTGAAGATGGAGAAGTAAATAACTCAGCATGAAACATACCCAGAGTTGATAACTCTATACACAGTCTATGTGTTTATTTATTTTTAGGAAACATCTCTTAATTCTTCTCCAGAACCCTTTCATGGAGGGATTTTGTCCATTACTTTATGTATCCTGTGAACACATGGTCAAAGAGATGGTCACACTCCATCAGGGCTAGGAGATTCATGGACATATAGCATAGGAGTATTTTCAAGACCCTGGAAAAGTTGTAAAAGAATGACAATTTATTCCAAAGCTAAACTGAATATTTTTAAGATTAAATGAGTTAAGTGGAAGTTGTTTAAAACATTGAGCTGCTTCAAATGAAGGGCCACGCTTCTGCTTATAGAATCAAGTGAGAGCTCAAGGGAAACCCTGCCCAGCCAGGCACTTAGCAGGGAATGCCCTTCTTCTGGTCATCTTAGGGTCTCAGTTCATTGCTGGCACCTTGTCACCTTCACATGCCTCGGAAATTGACACGGGGTGTAGGGCACAGAAGGCCTTTCCTCAGTTGCTGATGAATGAGCAGAATGAATCCTGAGGTACACTGCAGTCGTCTTGCCTCAGGAGCTGGTCTACTGAGGCAGGAGTGTATGCTCCAGGCTCCTGCTTGATTGGGGTGACCCATAGCTGGAACCCACAGTCATATGAGGTGAAAGAAGAACTGACAACAAGGATTCATTTTCTACTGTAGCAGTTTGCTTAGGAACTAAACTGATCACAACAGATATTAACAGGGGGTGATTTACTGTCTTTGTAGTAGCATATTGATCATGCCACTGTTCGCCATTTTAATTACACTGTTGGGCCTTCGTTACACTTGTATTATTTGGTTTGTGCTGAAGTTCCTCCACAGAACTGTCAGCTTTAGAAAGGTGTGAAATGCTTCTGTCTGAATCCAGACTATTCCATGGCCTACTTCTCACCTTCTAATGTACTAGGTTTGTGGTAAAATTTCATTGCCAGAGTTCTACATGTATTTCTTTGGTTCACTGATAAAATTAGACCATAGGATGCAGTTGTCAGAAATTTAAGGAGAAGAGTCTCTTGGACATTTAAGGAAATGTTACCTAATGATTTCTGTAGAGGGCTTAGTATAGAAATAGGGCGTAGATTTTGTTGTAAATAGAAATGCAACGAAGGTATAAATTCTCTTAAAGACAATCTCACAGTGATTCTGGCTGAAACTGCAGAAAAACAGGTGACAGTAGAAAAGTCAGATGAAAATGTTTTGCTCAGCTCTGTCTTTCTGTAACAAAATGTCCAAGACCAGAGAACTGTATCAAGGAAAGAGAGTAATTCGGGTCACAGTGTTGGAAGTTCAAGGACAGAGCAGTCTCTGGCTCAGTTCCAGGGAGGGCCCTGTTGGTGGAGCTCTGTAACGTAACTGTGGATGGTACTGGGGTGCTCGGGGCAGAACAGTCGATCGGCCACCAAAGGCAGAGGGTCGGGGTCAGGTTCATGGGACGACCTGATCTCACCAGAACACACTCCACAGGCAGAGCCCTTGGCCCACAGACCTGCGCCTGGGCCGCTCTTCTTAAAGGTCCACTGCACGTCAGTACTGCCACAGTGCACTCTGAGCCCCAGGCACAGGCCTCTGAGGGACGGAGCACCTTGGAAACAAGCACGGGCGGGGGAGGCCAGCACAGCACAGATGTCGTCAGAGCGGGAACAGTCAGCATAGCTGCGGGATGAAGCTGGCAACAGGGTATGCACCACAGAAATATGGATCCCGGGAAGAGTCTCCGTAAGTTGAGGGACTGGTTTAGAGAGTGACTTCTGGGGACTAAAAGAGACCGTTTTGAATCCTGAACTCCACCTCCGTGTCCCTCAGCAAATTTCTGAAATTGTTTGAGTCTCTATTTCAAGGACAAATGAGGCCCGTAATAACAAGGCAGAAAGCACAGGACAGGCAGCCTCCACGGACTATTCCAAGCCATCGGATTCTTATTCCGATCCAGGTGGAGGGGGATCCTCCCAGGGAGAAGGCTCGGGCGGCCTTGTCCTCCGTGTGGAGTCCTGTTTCCCGGGGGTCAGGTCCCCGCCTTCTTCTCCTGCGGGGTGACTCCACCCTCACTTGGGTCATTTCTTCTGGTTGCTGATATTTAATCGTCCTGTGCTTTGTATTCCCCGGGTGGGGCCAGGCCACACGGCAGTCATGGGCAGGGTCCTGCTCGCTGGGCCGTGGGAAGGAAGCGGCGCTCTGCGGTCAGATGTACTCTGTGTCTTTCCTCTGGATGAAACAATCCGCGCAGCCCTCCGTCACACTGCCCTTTGGACCCTGTGCTCTTCTGTCCGCACTTCGCAGTCTCCGTGTATCTTAGGAGCTGCCCGAGCCTCACGGTTCATTCTGTATTTACCAGCTTCCTTCACTCCCACCAGGCGTCCTTGACTCCTTTTTGTCCTCTTTTTCATATACAGTGGAATTTGCCTCTGACCCGTAATTATTAGTCAAAACATAAAAGCTTAGCAATGCAAATAGAATATGCTTCTTCTCTTTTTGGAAAGACAACAAACACCCAACAAAATATATTTTGGGTAATAAAATACACAGTCAGTTTTGCCATGCAGCCATACACATATTTGTGCTGAACCATTTAAATGTGAAATTTGCAACGATTTCTGGGTACTAGTGGGCACCCCTGTAATCCCAGCGCTCCGAAGGCTGAGGCAGGAGGATTATGAATACAAGCCAGCCTGAGCTGCATGATGAATTCATACCCAGCCTGTAATACATGGCAGAATTCTGTCTTTAAAAAAAAAAAAAATCACAGGATTAAAGCGCAGGAAAAAAATGAATATAGCTCTAATTCAAAAGTGTAGTAGGTTTAAAAGCTTAAAAATAAGAAGTATGAATATTTGATAACACATTAAAATTTTTCGTTTGAAAATATATGTTATGTATTTATATCTCTATACTTTTTAAACCAGTGTTGATGTGCAAACTACAAATTTAGACAAAAAGTTGTGGGATTATGACAAATGATTATATCAATATATAAAAATATTGATTCAAGATTTCATTATATTTTGAAAAATCATTGAGGAGTCTAAAATGATTGATTTTTTTTTTTTTTTTGAGACAGGGTCTCACTATGCAGTTCAGGCTGGTCTTGAACTCACTAGCTAGAACTCACTTGAACAAGCTAGCCTCAGACTCGCAACTATCCTCCTGCCTCCACCTCCCAAGTGCTGGGGTTATAGGCATGCAGCACCCCATCTGGCTAACATGATTAATTTTTTTATCAGTATTCAATAAAAGTTAAGGCAGATATTTAAAAATATTTACTAGTTCATTAAAAACCAGAAATAAACTGGTCACATGTCATCATCAAGGCCTTGTGTCATGAAAACGTATTTCCAGCACAAAAGAATTGAGCAGGAAGCAGCGCGGCAGTGTGTCTGTGAGTGTGTCCCCACACGGCTGGGCGGAGGGCTCCCTGCCTGCACCCCACTCACCACACAGTACGGGCAGGAGACAGAGGTCATCTCGCGAACTCCCAAGTAGCGTGGCCTAGCAGAGGCCCCGAAAGTGCCTTGAGGCAGCTGAAGGCTCTCCAGGCAGGGCAGGTTCTGAGAAATATTGGTTTGGCCCAAGGGGCCATTCCAGGGGCCGGGATTAACAGTAGAGTCGCAGAGGTAGGAGGAGTGGGTGAGTGTGGAGTGACAGCAACCATTTCTTAAAACCATAAATTTGTTGTTCTGCCTCTGCTCAATTTAGGTCAATCGAATGCTGCTAAAAAGAACCACGTTTAAAAAAAAGAGAACCATGTTTGTGTTATCAAACTGGATAAAAAACAAAATTATATGTTCAAACATATAATTGAAACACGAATGTGGTCAATTAAAATATTTATAGATACTCACATTTTTTAAGTGAGTGGGGGTATGATTTAAATAAAGCTGTTGGCTGGTTTTCTTTCTCTGAGGATGGGAAGGAAACGTACTGAAAGTGTACAGTTTCTGTGCGGGGACGTGGATATGTCTTTCCAAATGTTCACCATGGAAACAGCGACAACCCAGTCCCCTGGGCTTGTGCTGAATTTTACTCCTACGAATTATTCTTCTCCAGGACTCTTATTTTGCTCACTTAATAAATCAATTCTTTGTTGTTAGAATTTGGTCCAGAATAGCTGTTTCCCAAATAATTCATTTCCTTTATCTTTGATGAATGGCATTTTCAATAACACGTCAGGAATCCGTCAGATGAGGGGCTCTGCTGACAGAGAGTTTCAGCAGATGTCCTTGGGCTCACTCCGGCTGCTACTTTGTGTGGCTGCTGAAGCTGTTGGTGATCCGTGTCCCGACACATCCTGGACTTTCCCCGGGGGCTCAGTCCCGCAGTCCTGAGCCTGATCCCTTTGTCGCTCACCTTTAGACCTGTGGCACATATCCTCACCTGCGGTAAGGAGGGAGCAGCGCTCTCGGGCAGGCTCCTTACCAGGCTCTAGAAGGAGCTCATTTCTGCCTGCTGGAGGAGCTGAGTTGTGTCCGACAGCGAGGGCTTCCCCTCTGTTGTGTGTGCGTTACAGCTTGGTCTTTGCCATGTTGCATTGCTGTGTGCACCACTGCTATCAAAAACCACAGAAGTATGTCAAAGTTAACTGCTAGAAACATAAGATTACTAATGTGAATATGATAGCTTAGTGAAATTAGGCAAACACCAACAGTTGACAGAATTCTATCATACATATGGAGAAAAAGGTCCCCCATGCTAGACCATAGAAACTTAGGGTGCAGTGTTTCCCAAGAAGCCATAACTAAAAGGTGAGATCAGATATATGACCAGGGTGAGCCTGCAGGGACGTATTGGTCCCTGGTCACTCTTATGCGTTACTATCCAGCTTTGTCAAATGACGAGCTGCAGCTCTCTGAAACTTTTAGAACAGTTCTCAAATACATCTTTCAGTTTTGCTGGTGGACCTATGACAAAGTGGAATAAAGACATTAAATTAACATTTGGTGAGTATTTATTATGTGCTCAGAAGTGAGAATTTTTTATCCTCTCAACACTGCTCCGACAGAGGTCCCATCATTCATGCTGCTTTATGGCAGCTGAGCCTTGGAGATATGCAATAAGTTGTTCAAGATCGTTATTTAGTGGTGACAAACACCTTTTGTCCTGGAGCGACCATCTTGAGACACTTCATTCTTAACCGACGAATGCACCATGCAAAATGGTATGACAACACTGAAAGCTGTACTACGCATACTGTTAATAAACCAAAGGCTGGAGGTGCATCTCAGTAGTAAAGCACTTGCCTAGCAAGTTGAGGACCTACATAGGATCCCTAACAAAAGTAAAGTAAAAGTCAAGCTATTTTTAAAAAATCACTGAACTCTCATAGAAATGGAAGAGTGCACAGCCTGGCTCTCTCTTCTCAGATCCTCTGCTTCCGAAGCAATGATGACAAGAAGACAGGATCCTCTTCCAAGTCTATCAGTGATTCTAGATCTCCTTATTTGTAGCCACATGAACTAGCAATAAGTGTTCTCTGGATTCTTCCTGTTCATTGTAAGCAGTCCTTTCCAGAAGACCTGACTTCCTCATGTGTGTCACGGGGTTCACTGCTCCTGGGGCGTCATTAGTGAGCAACTTTATTTGGACGCTTTCATATGATTCCTTCTTTCCACTCAGCCCCATGTGTTCATTTTCTTAACGATGCTATCGGCTCATGTTTCAATGACCTGATTCCAACGCACAGTACCTGCCTGCAGAGGGGAGAGCGCCGAAGCCAGTGTAGCATTTCTTCACTGTGTCACGGTTTTCCCCACCCCTTTTGTTTTGTTGCTCTGTGGTTTAGAAGCACAAGCACAGCGTCTATGCTGTTTCTTTCTTCCGCTCACTATCCATCTTGCAGGTTTAAGTCCGTGAACGTGCTCCTGGAAAACAAGCGCTCTCATCCCTTCTTGAGAACATGTTTCTTGTTTATTTATCTCTCTGTGGGGTCTGAATCAATGTGCAACTCCGTCCCTGTCGGTGGCTACTTCAGAAATTCTGAAAACAGACTATTTACTCCTAATACCTAGTCATTCCCAGCTCAGAACATTCCTGGTCCACCTTTTACTTGTTGTTTCATTTGTTCTTCCTATCTGCTGATTAATTAACGTCAGCCTTTTAAAGTAAATGAATTGTAAGCTACCCAATCTCACAGTAAAAGATGCTGAACAAGTACACAAAATTAATTAAATTTATCTTCTGTGGACACGATAAATCTTGGTTGCAGTCCAATCTAGTGAGTTGTCTGAAGGCAACTGGAAATCTTACATTTATTTCCTGTCTCTACTAAGAAAATAAACCACACTGATTTTTTCTTTGTGAAACAACCACTTGTTTTCTTTGATAATTAAATTTTATCTGAATCAACTTCCTGGCTAATTCTTTGTGTTTGTTGCAGAGAAGCTTCCTGTTTTCTAGTCATGTTTCTTTTCTACCATTTTTATGTCTAGTTAGTAATGCATTAACAGAAAAATTACTACCACAGATAATGTCTTTGCCCTTCCTGGCATCATTATATGTGGTGGTTTCTCTTTTCCTTTGCTCTCACTCCCGTGCATCCTTCTTTCATCCCTTGTTTGGCTGACTGCACCTTTACTGACCTCCCCTCTCAAAATTCAGTGGTTAGTGACATCCACGTGGGAAAGAACGCCGGCCACCAAGCTGCAGTTTTGATTTGAACAATTTAATTTTGTTCCCCTTGTGTTAAGCAAAGGGCAACCTGTTTATCTCGTTTCTACCTTGTTTAACAAGAGTTAAGTACATTTATATGAGTCAATGAAGTGTGTTCAGAGCATATTTCTCAAAATAATATTTATTATAAAATATGAAGTCATAAAACATTTTCAAGTATCCAAGTAAAAAGATATAATAAAAATCAAATATCAAACTTAATTTTATTTCTTAGCCAAATTTCTTTTTTGTTCATTAAGTTTATTGGTACAATTTCACATTCATCATAGGGAACTTGTATACGATATAACCAAATTTCTATAATGGCATTTAGAGCCATACTACATTTCCAAATTACTGTACATTATGGTAGCCAGCTAAAATATGTATAGTGTACTTGATTTTCCTTTGAGGTTGAGCTAACTTGAGAGCATCATGCACAATAAATTACATATTCTAGCCTCACCCTAATACCCTCTGGGGAAATGTGCATGAGAAGCATCTTAATACTTCTGTAATTATCCTCTCTTTCCAGGTGACATCTTCCAAATCTAGCAAAGTAAGGATTCTAAGTCTGTTTGTTTAGGAATTAGCATGAAACAGAGCACTGTGCTCCTCAACTATTGCCGAGGATGGGGTAGTCACACAAACCCCACCTGGGTCCACTGCAGCCTCAGACCTGGGGCTGTAGCAGTTTTGTGACTTTCTTACAGCTCACCTGGCGATGTTTCTCTGTTTTCTAACTCCAACGACCTCAACACAGCTGATTTTAGAGCTTGTTTTACGTATGAAATAGTAAGAAACTTAAATAAATGTGTGGAGGTTTATTAAAACTAAATTTCTGATCATTTAAAAACCAAGATTCATAGTAAGGTAGGTTTTTTTTTGCATTTTCTTAAAATGATAAAAAGTCAAAAATAAAAAAAACAAAGTAGCTAAAACTGAATGACATAAATGAAACCCTTTAAATTCACCCTTTTGGCAGGTGCAATCTTTACTTTATATGAAAAAATTAACTTACTTTTCAAACTACATATTTTTCTCATTTAAATGCATATTGTAAAGGTTTTGATTTCATAATGATTTGGTTTTACTTTAGAGAACTCAATTTATGTTCACTTAATAGGCTTCTACTAAATCACTGGTTTTAATTAAGAAAACATATTTCAGAAGCTTGTATGTTTAAAGATATATTTAAGTTTAACTTGTAAGCTTGAAGCCATTTTCTTATGATATAGCAAAGATTAAAAAGTAGAGTGCATTTTGTACCCTTGGAATTAGAGTAAATGAACAGAGTCTGCTTTTGCATTTAAATATATATATATATATATGTAAAACTAATTATCATTGAGGTATAATAAATAAATGGTTGCCTCGTTTCTAAATTACCTTTCAAAAAGGAAAAGCTAAAGTTTATGTTATGCACACAGTACAACATCAATATGACCCAATTCCTTACCCTTAAAGGAATTATCAGAATAAATCATTATAATGATTTTCAAAAGAAAAACATACTTTTAATATTCAAAGATCTGGAATATTTATTTGCAAAGTCATTAAATGAGGTCTGTAAAGCACAACCCATGAACTGGAAACACTGGAAAGATTGCTACAGTACTGTCATTTCTTGTAAAAATAGTTTCTGGAGACTTTTCTCAAGACTTTTTTACTTTCAGTCTAGGCTGTTTCTATTATTTCCCTTTATAAGGTTGGGAAGGAAATGGACACATGATGCAACCAGGTTCATTGTGCACCTATTACTTTCAGGGAATATGTGTCAAGAAATTATAACCTCTAATACTTACAAACTGGTCTTGTGTTCTTGATACTTCATCTAAAACATTTTGACTTTCTTCAATTTCCTCCCTACTTTCGATTTTTTAGTTTCAGCAGGCAGGAATTTTTCTAAGTAGAGACAGTATGACACGGAACTTTGCTGTGCTAAAAAATAGATTAGACTGGCAAATTACTGTTAAAAGTAATGTAAAGGTTAGTTGTTGATTTTGAATGTTTGTTAGGGCTTTTTACAGAGTATTTATGAGGGGCTGGGGATTTAGCTCTGTGGCACAGCACCTATCTGGCAAGCCCAAAGTAGTGAGTTTGATCCCTGGAACCAGAAAATAAACAAAAAAAAAAAAAAAAAGAAAGAAAGTAGTTATGAAAGTTCTTATCATTCAGACAGTGCTGTATCAACCTTGTTTCCCTTTTCAATTTTAGCTGTTTGAATTTTGAGCTTAATGTGCTGTTGCTTCTCTGTTCAGTTGATGCATTAATAAGTGCCTCGGTTACTTTTCTTTCAATCCTGGGACAAAATATCTGACACCCAAAATGAAGGAAAGGAAGGTTTATTTAACACACAGTTTGTGGAAGTTTCAGGTCATACTCAGCTGGCTCCAAGGCACAGTGGCACATGGCAGCAGTTCATGGCGGCAGAGGACAGCAAAAGCAGCAAGTGCGAAAAAGGGAGGGGCAGCAGCAAGAAGACTCTTTCCTTCCCTCACATTGTATGCAAACTGCCCGCCCCAGGGTGTGTGCAGCACTCACATCATAACTCCAACACTGGACCGTGGATCAGTCATAAACTCTAGAAACCCGCCCCAAGACTGCATGCGGTTTTGGGGGGATGTCTAGACACAAACCATGACAATAGGCAATATATGTTTGCTGGATGGGAGATGAATATCCCCTGTGAAAAACATACTGTCTAAAGATTCTTTATGTGGCTGTGCTGTGTTATAGATGTATTAGTTGGAACTGAATGTCAGATTACAGCGACGGTAAAGAATCCAGGCGCAGGGCATCTTTTCTCTGTTTCAGCTCGAGGCCGAGAGGAGGAGACCTGCATGTGGTGAGGAGAGTTGGCTCTGCCTTTGGGGACAGGTCGCATCTCTAGGTTACTGAGTGAATGAAATCCCAGCATTCTACATAATGGCTGAGAAATCGAGCAGGGCCCAGGACTTCAAAAGCAGTTTTGTTTTTGTATAATGAACTTGTGAAACACAAAAACAGTTCCTGCTCTCCTATTATGGACATTCTGCTGTGGAGAATTCCATTCTGTGAACTTAATTTCCCTGAGACTCTAGCTGGAAATGATCTGTGTTCTTGTCCAGTCATCAAGGTCTGGAGTGCAGATGCTGTGCCGCATTTCATCCTGAAGAATTTATGAGAGAAAAACTTATTTCGTGACTTGGTTGGGAGGGTACAATTTGCTGTGATCAAAAGAATAATAAGACCATATTTTTATATCATTTTGGAGAAGTGAACTGAATTTAGTAATAGTAGGTTATGTTTAATCTCTTTCATTTTCCTACCAAAAACCAGCTATAAATTTATTTTCTCCTCCTTGCACTATCCACACATACACACAAACTCAGAAAATGCGGTCTTTGTGAAGGATTACATGGAAGAGGGCAGGCATAAATTTACTCTTTTTTATTACCATTAAATAAAATTGATAAAGTAGCTTTTCCTCCCCTTCTTGAAAGCAAAATAGTTACTTTGTGTCTACCCATGTTTGTCAGGGTAAAATCTATCATGCATATGATATAGTATAAGTAAGACCTTAATTTGCATATATATGTATGCACATAATATATTTGTGTATATATATGCATATATGTTTTAGAAAGAACCTCTTAAAAGAAACTATCTAGAGAGGAATATAGAAAGAAATGAGAGGAAAAGTGAAAGCTAAATGGGTAAGAGAATGGTCTAAATATGTATCTTCTTAAAATTAGTAGTAACATTTATTTTAAATGATATATGACTCCTGTGTAAAGAGAAAGGGCAAATGTTTTGCTGATTATAAGAAGCACAAATCCATCTTACCACTTAAAGAACTATCTATCATTGGTTGAGTTAAACACAACTTTTGCTTTAAATTTTCTTAGCTGTGTAGAACAATTTGAGAACAAGAATGACCTCCTGCTGGGAGCGATACATTACCAATGTGCTCCTTAGCATATTGCTTTATGCCCGAGAAATCTGTGAATTTTTATTATATTGTTATAAATTCTTCCTTAATTCTTAAATGCTTGCAGTAACATTTTGTTTGATAACATTTCATGTTCAGCTGGAACACAGTGACATTTTTATTTCTCTATTTCTTCAGTGCGTTAAGCTTAGAGTAGACGACGAGAATAAGCACTAGGGCATGGAGATAACATATGGTCTCAATAGGTAACTGACACACGAAAGAAGAAAAATGTGATTGAATGATGCTATTTCAGTATTTGTAATTGAACATATGGTTTGAGAAGAAGATAAAATTAGCAATCGATGTGGACCTTAAAACTCTGGATGAAACCACTGCACAAGCCAGTCTGTATTCTATGACATTTTAATGTGGGGGTCATCAAGGGTCTCTTACTCTCCCCCAAAACACACTATGGAAGAAAGAATTTGATCTCAGGTCTGTAAATAACGAAATACATCGGTTTCTAGTCTCATATGATGATGAAAGTGGAACATTTTTTCTTTGTGTTACATATTAATTTATTCACCTATGTCAATCTATGCTCTAACCCTCTGCATCTTGGTGCCATCACATAATCTACGGCACATAGGGTACAGAAATGTATTAGGCATCTGGAAATACACAAAGGAGAAATTCAGCTCACAGAACTGAGTTTTTCATGTTAAAATTTGTTATTTCAGGGTTACACTTTTTTTATATATTTCACTATATCCTGATAATGTGTATATTTTACAATCCAAAACATCTCTATAACATATTAAAAGAGAAAAGAGAATTTGTGTGTATTTGAATGTGCACATATGCAAATATAGCACATATATATTGTGTATGGTTACTGGAAATTAGTCTTTCCCAGTACAAGCATGCTTACCCACAGCTTTGCCAAAAAAAGACATTTTTATATTATAATATTTTCTTGGGCATAATGAAAATAAAGGAATGTCACGGTGGTCTAATTCTGAATTACTCACTTTCAGACAGTCTCAGATGTTTTCTAGGGTGCAATAGAGTATTATGACAGAAATGTCCTTTGCTTTTTCTCCACAATAGAGGCACGTCACATGACCACATGCATGAGGCACCCACATCTTGCAGTAACTCTTGGTCCATAGCACACTGCCCATGTGAGAAAGAGCTTCCAGGATCATTATAAAAAGGGAGTTTAAGAGTCTGTTTTAATTTCCAAAGTGCTGTTTTTTAGACTAGGAAGACCGAAGTCATCATGGCCGATAATACTATACATAAAAACTTGTCAATTTCTCATGTAGCAGTTTGAAGATGCAAGTGTGGCTGGGAAAGCTGAGGAGCAGTGCAGAAGCCTGTCTCAAACGTTAGACACGTTAGCATCAATTTTGTCATAGTTTGGGGCTTTTTGCAAAGGGGACAATACAATATAGGATGCATGTCTCATAAGATTATTTATAATAGTCACCCAAAGAATCATATATACAAGAGAGTGCAGGAAATCTGTCCACACACTAAAGACCAAAGGATCCACCTGAAGGCCTGGATCCCACGATAATGTCCTACATGAGTCCAGCTGGAGGTGTAGAGCCCATGACAATGCCTCATGCAGGCCTGTTTCACGGATCTGCACTGAGAAAACCCAAAGGTTGGTGGTGGAAGCTAGAAAGTCTGTGCTAGTGGGATGAAGGACCCATGCCAGCAGGCTGAGGGATCTGCACTGCAGCCAGGAAGCAATGCTCAAAGTGAGGACCACAGCTCCCTCAAAGTGAACTGAAGCTATTCTCAATAACAGCAATTTCCTGAGCTCCTTGTATGATGAGAACAGCCAAGTTCAACAGGGAAGCCAGCATGACGAGCTCCTCCAGCAGAACCAACAGCTCCTTACAGCTTTTAATAGCACCCAACAGCTTCTCTCACTTCCCAACAGCCTCTCTTCTTCCTCTCCAGGTCTGCTTTTTATGCTGCTGGGAACAGTCCCCAGGTGGGCCTCCCACACCCAGCACCACACTGATTCAGTTCAGCTGGGGGTTATAAGTTGACCACCAGTTGTTAATCCACCACAATCGGTGTGTGTCAGCTCGGGACTGTGTCTCCTACACAACGTTCTGATACCTGACAATCTCAGAAGTATCTTCTACTATGTTGCTTTGGGCAGATTGTGTATGTGCGCATGTCCATATGTATGTTTATGTTTTTATACATGTAATTTGTATGTGCTCCCTCAGAGTTCATGTAACATTAGTAGTGCTAAAAATTTTATCTTCAAAATAATCTGATTTTCATGAAGGATCACATAATACACACAATCTACACAACTTGCATGTCCTTTTTGACAACTGACAACTCTTCAAAGACGTTAAGTTGGGGCAGATCAAGCTGATAATGTCCCAAAAGTTACCAACAGCTTAGGAAACAGTAAACGGAAGATAAAGACCACTGCAAAGTGCAAGTCTTGAAAATAAGATGACAACTGGGGTAGTTATGGACTTATGTCTTTGTCGACACAACTGTGCACTTGATTACTCTTTGGTAACTAAGCAGCATTAATAATGATGCTTCCTAAGAATTATAAATTTAGCATTTAATGTGGTGGAGAAGACACTGTATTTTTGAAAAGGTTAAATTTAAAAATTGTAAATTGTATACATTGGTACTAGTTCACATCCTCAAATATGGATGACTACAAAATGAAATGACCCAGTAACAACGCCTGGGTAGATACCCTTTGAGTTGTTGGCTCTTGATCTCATAAAGTGAACATCTAATTGCAATGAAATTATGTTCTCCAGTTTTTATAAAGTTGAAAATACTGAGCCTAATATTTTTGGATTAAAAGTATACACATTTTTTTTGGTACTGGGGACAGAACTCAAGGCCTTTCCACTGAGCTACATCCCCAATCCTTTAACATTGGTTTTTATTTTGAGACAGGGTCATTAAGCTGTGCTTGCTGGGCTTGAACTTTCACCTCCTGCCTGCTTCTCCCAGGGTACTACAATTACAGATGTGCTCTTCCTGCCTGGCCTATGAATGCATTTTTGTTGTGTTAAAAATTGTATAGATGTATGGAAGCAGGGATAATTTCCTACTTTATAATGATGGAAAGGAAACAGCTCCTCTCTTTCCTGCCCTTCCCAAACACGTGCCCTGGCCCTACACTGTCCAGAGAGGTTTTCTAGGGGCAGGAGTATGAGTGCAGAGAGGGACTTCCCTTGTGTGATTGAGGGTGGAGCAGGGGAAGCACCGCTCCATAGGGGACATCTGCGTGGGCTGAACCTTAGCAGTTAATACTGATGACAGAAAGCCCACAGAGACACGTGGCTGTGGAGCCTAAAGACTGAAGTAGAGTCAGGCATAGCCCAGGTTTCTGGTCTGCCAGGCAGAAGAGCTGCAACCCTGAAATACACACCTCTAGTAGATGGATTGGGAGCCCTGGGGGTGCTGGGGGCACAGGGAGCGTTACTTCCAGGTCAGGTAGACAGACGCCTCCTGGAAGTACCAAGAAGACAGGCAGACTCACTCTGGAGCCCGAGGGCAAGGCTGGCCCATGAAGGCCATGAGGGCACATCTTGGCGAGCTGTCCCAGTCATCAAGGCACGTGGGACGTCTAGGCTTTGTCAGGGAAAGGGGAGACCCTGCCCTGATTGGAGAACAGCGCATCCACAGATCTAGCGCTGTTCAGATTCACGCTGTGGAAACTGTTAACACACAGCCTGTGGGGAACAGAGAGCGCTGCTGCGGGGACCCCAGCAGAGGTGGGAACACGGCTCTGCCCTCCTGCACTTTCCTGGCCACTGCTGCCCAGGTTCCCAGCAGCCAGCTCTCCTCTGAGCCTGGAAATCCCTCCTGACCTCACCCTCATCCACACCCCAGGACTGTAGGCTTCCACTGGCCAAGCTTAATTCCTTAATTAACTTAACTTTTCTGTTTGTTTTTTTTTTCACTACTGTTATTCTGGTGTTTTGTTTGTTTACTTTTTGTTTTTCCAAGAGCAGCACTCTCCCAAAGAGCAGAGGATACGATTCCTCTGTGTCCCCAGCACAGCATACTTGAGATATTGTATGGGGTCAAAAATATCTGTCAGAAAAAAAGCAGGAAAGGAAAGACAGTGTGAAGGGGTAGAGGGAGAAAAAAGGCAGAAACTACAAGTATGTGAAATCACTCAGGGAATAAATGCTGGAGAAATACAGGATTTTCAGCAATACGAGGTAGAACATATAATTCCAACACAGAAAAAAATGCTGCAAAAACTAAGTACAATATACATGGACTAAGTGAACTACCCACTTATGCAATGTGAGGAGTGAGACAATGGTGTGATACACACACATATACACACGCACCCAATGTATCCACCACCGAGATGAAGCACAGCCCATTTACACAGACCCAAAGATCCCTCCCTGCAATTCAGCCGGCAGCAGCCCCGAATCAAACCCACACCCTGACTTAGCTCTCTAGATTCCTTTTTCCTGCCGTGAAATTCCTAAATGAAAACATACAGTGTGCTCTCTGGAGGGCTGGCTTTTCCTCAACATTATAACCATGAGATTACTTCTGATGTTTTGATTATTATTTTTCTTTGAAGTAAGTAATAAGCTATAAATCTCAAAACAAACTTTCAGAAATGTTGAATGATCCTTCTCCCAGAAATTGTTTCCTTAGCCCAAAAAAGAAAACTGAGACCCTAGTTAATGCTGAAAGAATCTGTGTTTTATAATCTATGTGGGAAAATTAGTTTGATGTTTGGATATGCATTAACAAATATTTAGCATTTTCTCATAATATTCTCACTAGAAAAATTTTCTTCATGAAAATCCTATAAACGTAATTTATCTCACTGGATAATGTTAGAAAGACTTTAGCAAGTCACATTAATATATTTGATAGATTTATCTTTCAAAAGTATTCAAGTTTTTCAAAATATAACTTTCTTCGTAAGAGCACGTTTACATTCATCAAAAAATTTATCCCAAACTACAGAGAGCTATACCTCTCCTGCGCAGGTGCATAAGCAGCCCTCTTACTACCAGCTCCCACATTAAAGCTGCGTTCACCTGTCCTGAGGTACAGTATGCATATGATAGGCTCGCCAGGTTCCAGCATGCACTGCGGTGGGTTCAGACAGGCTTGGAGGGTCGTCCAGCCCTGCGCTCTCATGATCCGGGGCATGTCCATCACCCAAGAGTTCCTTTACGCTCCCTCAATTCTCAGGCTGCAGACAATTATTCTTTATAAATCTAAAGTTTTTCATTTCCTTAAACTCCGTAAAATGGACTACAGAGAATACATTCTGGTAACGGGCTTCTTTTACTTATAAAATGCTTTCAATAATCATTCCTGAGCACGCAAGCTCTCTGTCTTTATTGCTAAGCAGTTTCCATTGTTTGGATGCAAGGCTGTACCACAGCTTGCTGAACTGTTCAGCGGCTGAGGAAAACTTGTTCCATTTTATGTTTTGCCTATTAAATAAAGCTGCTATAAATTTTTGAATGCAAGTATTTATATGAAAGTATGTTTCCACATCCTGTGGGTAAATATTTAGTGCTTAGATTTCTGGGTTGTATAGTGAGTTCTGTGTTTAGCATCATAAGAAACTCACAGCCTGTTTTCCAAAATTTTTATACAGTTTGACATTTTCCTAAGCAATACGTGGGGATTCCACTTCCTCGTTCGCGCTGGGGATTGCCAGTGTTTCTGGTGTTAGTTATAAAGTAGAGTGCGCATCGGGGGGCTAGTGTGCCTTTTCCTAGCCTAGTCCAGAGCACTTATTTGCCCTATGTGCTCCCCCATAAAATGCTGTGTAAATATCCTTCACACTGTGTAAACAGAGCTGCTTTATTATTATTGAGTTGCAGGAGTCAGTTAGGTATTCAAAGTTGTGTTTTGAAATTAATTTCTCCTGGTGAATGTCTTGCCTTTTTAACAGTGTCTTTCTAAAAGCAGAAATTCTGCATTTTGAATAAGTCTGAAAGTTCTGCCTACTTCTCTTCCGCTGCGGACAATGGATACGTCCCCTAACTTCCTCCTGTATCCTCTCTGACTTGTACTGTCAGCTTTGCACTGAGGTCTGTGCCTGACTGTCCCGTAAACATTAATGACTACTGCACATCAGAGTGTCCTCCTCCGCCCTGTCTGTCCTCAGGGAATCATGACTGGGTAAAGGCGAGGCAGGCGTCACCAATCTCCTGAGTATTTTGTGGATGTGTGCATGGCACTTGGGACCAAACCCAGTCCTTGCTGCCCCTAAGCGCCATTCCCAGCCCATCACGTGAGCATTTAGTTTGACTAACTGGATGCATTAAGTTACTTTTACATTTTATAGCTGCCTAGCTCAGTTATAGGCAACTTAACACGGTCGTAGCCAGTGTAACCAAGCCACTTTCATTAATATCCGTATGGTTCCCCACAGATGACTCTCCAGAAAATACACTGGGTTATAATCACCCTGCTCACAGTCCTGCCCATGTGTTTCAGAAACATAAAGTTTAAACTTCTACATGTGACACCCCAAAGCCATGAGCATTTGGCTACAGCTTACAATTTCAGCTTCCTGTCTCTCTAGCCCTACTCCTGAAAGGTAGTATAATCTGGTTATAAGTTTATAGGCCCAAGAATCCAGACTTTTTGTAGTGATATATTCATGCACGATTTAACAAGGAACTGTTACTTCAACTTGGGGCACCAAAGCAAGGATGCAGGTGACAGTGTCCATGGTTCCATTGCACGGCTGTGAGAATCATATGCCGATGTGCTTTTCTAAGTGTGTACCGTGTGCTGCCTCTTAAAAATATTCATTAAGTTCACGTTGGTATTTTCATTTGTAATCAGCTGAGTTCCACAAACATACTGAGCACAATCAGGAGGCCACAGTGTGACCCATGCAATTCCCATGTCCACTAATGTTCTCTGTCACCCTTGGGCCTGCTGGAATTCTTCTATCATTCAAGGCCTGGCTCAAAATTACCATCTCGATAACCTCTTACACTCTTCAGGTAGAATTACTATTTGCTTTCCACTGACTCTAGTTACTCTTCAACTATGTGAATAATATTAGTAATCAATTATTCATACTTCTAATTGTCAAACTCACTAGTGTGTTCATTCAACAGATGAAGGAAATTTATAGCTGAAGTGAAATATTTACATATGTGCACACAAAAGCATACACACACACACATATATATATATACATATATTAGAGTTTACTTATTTCTGCATTTGAAGAACTTATTTTTCCCAAAAAGTACATTTGGCTGAAAAACAGCATCTGAAGGCCTGTACTGTACCTGGATTGATTTCATTTCTTTGGTTTCCGTTGCAATGATTCACGCAGACAGGGTTTGCTCCCCTTGGCGTTCCCAGTATAGATGTTAAAGAGTCACAGTAATGGAATTGCAAACATGGTACGTAAGACTGAAAAGTTTCTATGACAGAAAACGACAAACTTATCTTTCTTTAAATTCTAGGAAAGGCTTTCTGGAGGCGGCGTGCGGTGAGGTAGCATGTGAACAACAAGTAGAAGGCGGTTTGTTCTGGAGTGGAAGGCGGGAGAGGCTGTGTGGGTGTGACCACTTGTCCTGAGGTGCCAACACCATTAGATTAAAAGCAACTATGGGGTTAGGAAAGCACACCGCTGGGTGTGCCGGGCGGTGAGGAGGGCCTGACCTCGGACACCACCCGGTCCCTGCCTCTTCCTCTCTGCTGCTGCCCCCTGCTCTGCTCCCGGCCACCATGAGCTGAGCAGCTCTGCCCCACGGGCTGTCTGCCATGACGCTCCTGCCTTACAGCCAGCTGACCATGGACTGAGCATCCTGAAACTCTTCCTTTAGGAAGTGGGTGTAGATGATGAGTCTCAGCCATGAGACAGCGGAGTAAGGCAGTGGACAAAGGTTCTAAGGTGTGACAAAAGCATATACTCCTAAAAGTAGCATATTCCTCTTAGTTCAGAGGCAGTGTCCAGAATTACACTGCCAGCTTCACATTTTTAAAGTGGACACAGATTGAGATGTGCGCCATCAACAGGTGATCTACAATTTTGAAAGTTGCTATGGCAGCCCGCAGTGAGGCCATTAACCTGCAAAAGAGCTGCAGGCGGTGGGACACAGAGAGACTGACCCAGTCCTGCAGGTTGGAGGCCGAGACAGAAGTTGTCACTGCAGAGAGAGAGAAGGGACAAGAATCAAGAACCACGCAGCAAGCGCTATCTGTAGAAAATGCTGATTCAGTGACTGTGGGAAGAGGAAGAACGATAAAGCATTCCTAGGTCTCTTGTACCTAGAGTCATGGCCTGGTATAAGAATTATCTGGGTGACATTGACAACTTTCTTGCAATTTACATTTTTAATTTAGAAGGAATTTATCTGGTGGCTTCAGTTTGAATGGTAATTTCAAAAAAGTAGAAGGCTTAATCTTGCCAGAGAACCTTTTTTGAAGACTGATAAAAGAAACATGCAGATCACTCTTTCCCAATCACATTTAAGTGCAAAGCATTTTGCATGTGGGAAGTACTTAATGGGTGGACGCTCAATGAAACTATTAGAAGGGGTAGATTCTTCATAGGGATGATAGGATGTGAGGGCGATCTGGCTGAGACATCTGTCACCCCATTGATCTGTCACCCCATTGATCGCCAGAGTTGATTCGGCTGATCTGGCTGGCTAGGCAGATGTCCCCTTCCTCCCTCAATGCTCCATTTGCATCCCTCTCGAAGCTGCATGCTCGGTCGTAAAGGATGACCACCCCCGATAGAGGATGACCACCTCCAATAGACAATCCCATAGGGATGATAGTGTGGGAATTCCTGTCTGCAGGAAGCAAACATAAAACTTCACTTATCAAATTATTGTAATGGTATACTTCCAAGAATTATTTATCATGTGTTTCTTTTATTCTCTATTTTTGCTTTGTATGTGATAGGTAAATAAGAATTCTAACTTATCCTTCACAGTTCAAATTTCTTCTGGAAGTTCTTTAATTACTCTTTTACTTTTATATACTATTCAGTTGTCAGGAAGTAATTTAAATATTTACATCAGCAATATGTATGTATGGCTCTGATGGAGTTTTACCAGAAATTATAACGTTAGTGACATTATAGATACCTTGGCCCAAATCTTCCCTACAGATTTATATTTTTTACATCCTTCTAGATAAACCTGTCTTGAATTTAGTATAATTCTATGGCTTGCATGATGACCCAGAGAATATATAAAATTGCTGGAGATGAAAACTGTCCTTCAATCACAGTGTTTTTCTCATCAAGGAATGAAGACCTCATTGGATTATGAATCAATTCTAACATATTATTTAAAGATTGACTTAGAAAACACACTTTATCATATCTCCTCTGAAGATCAGTGAGAATTCAAAGTTTAGAGTATATTTATACGTTTTCAGTTGAATAGTCATTTAAATCATTCACTTAAATGCCCTCCTCATGTTTCAAGAGCTGTACAAATATATTAGCTAAATATTTTTTGTTCTTTATGCAATATAAATGATCTGACCACAACCCACTACAATATACCATCATAATTTTTGAAAATATATTTCCTGGGCAAATTAAAATCCACTGAGTATTCTTTCTTCAGCAATTTCTTTAATCCTTCATGATGTATTTTAATGCATTCTTTAAAGATTCCATAAGTATAAATGGGCATGCTAAGGCTTTGAAAATTGCTATGGAAATTGAGAAAGCATAACACTCTTCAGGATTATTCTTGGAATTCTTCTCTTTGCTGTATTTATCAAACAAAAACAAAAATTCAAGGAGAGCCTCAGAATATTTTACCCTCATGGTAATTGCATGAGTGGGACCCAAATGCCTCAATCAAAATAACCACCCTTATATTCTTCAACTCTGGGCCTCCTGTGCTCTGAACCACAACGACGGAGAGAAGTTTTACAAGCATCATTTAAGTCACCATCCCCTTTCCACAGGTCTTGCCAAACTTCTACACAGTAGGAACTAGGAAAACGACTGCCAAAACCTCACGTTCCTGATATAGCTTCCAACAGCTGCAAGCCCTTAAGCTTCAAGTGCAGCTGCCTCGAGTCAAACTATTGAAAGGACCCACGAAGGCAGATACACGGGCTACATGTGTTCAACAACTTTAGAGCAATAAGAAGAGTATGTGGTTGTATTAAGGCCATTAGACAGGAGGGAAATTGCGCAAGCAGTCTCTAATTGACCTTGCCGTGAGCTTCTGAGATCCCTCACTGTGCCTCTGTTAGTCTCCAAATCATCCACTTTTGTGCGGATTACATATTCTTTCAACACACAAACCCACACAAAATAGAGGGCAATTATGTTGGTTCAGTGAGTGCCCAGCCTCTGATTTGCAATTTTCCAAGGGAGTGCCATCTGAACAGCTAATTCCTGAAAAGTCTACAGCAATTCCTGGCACCAAATTATTACTAGGAATCCAATATATGTGATATATATACCAAACTGGAGAATGGAACCTACCACAGACATCTGATCTGCACTATATAAAAACAAAGAACAAATTCAAGTAAAACCTCATATCTGATGAAAAAAACCGAAAACATGTTTTCCTTCCAATTTTTGAAAACTAGATTTGGCCATGCTGTGCTCTTGCTCCCACTGAACATCAAAACAAGTTCAGTTAATACTTCAGAAATGTTTTACCTTTCTTTTAAAGAATGTTAGAAACCTAGACATCTGAACGTTGCTTCTTCTGTTCTTTCAGCTTCTAACTTTCTACACAAGTGAAGATTACTGAACAGAACCAAGTGCAGATCAAACTGACACTTAGATCTTTGTTGTTTTATGGAGATGGCCTTGTTGGATCCGTATCTTTGCATTTAAGCACAATTACATGGGACTCATTAATGCCCAGACCCTGTGCCTAACTTCCTATCTCTCCACATATTCATCATCACAGGCAAAGGAATGGTTCTGGACTCAGAAATAAGTCAAGGCTGGAGTAACTTACATGTGAGGTGATACTAAAGTGTACTTACGGTCTTGTCCATCACGAATTTGGATTTATGGAGTGCAAAGCTGGCAGAGACTGTAATGATTAATGCTGATTGCATGACTTCATGAAGGTGAGGCAGGATGTGAAAAGTGGAGGGGTATGATTTTGAAAAAATTGGGGAATACACAGATTCATGCTGATGTAGCTGTGTTAATGACTGCCCTTTCGTCCTTTGCATTATCCAAGTAGATAATCCTCACTTATACCACATTTACTGCCTCCCACTGGAATGCTTAGAACATTTCCACTATTTCATAATGTTATAAATGTGCATGCAGATTTTATTATATATTGTTTACGGTCATGTGAGTGTCATCTTCTGATGAACATCTTCATGAGTAGTTTTTGTTACATTGTGGTTAGTAAGAAATTCATGGGGCTTTGATGAGATTCATTATTCCTAACTCGTGGGTTCATCACGCAACTTCCGCCTAAGACGTGTCCTCCTGAGAGCCTGCCCTTTCCTGTTGGAAGGGGACCGCTAGCTAGACCGTTCCGCACATTTTTGTATACCTCTACGTGCATCATGAGGGAAGTGTGCCCGCTCCTTTCCTCACACTGAATATAATGAGGAGAGTGACTGCAAAGCCCAGCCCCACCGGGCTCTAAGGATCTAACAATGCTCTTTACAGAGGAGCTTCCTGGGACCTGGAAAGCAAGCTTGCTTCACTGAGATCCCAGCACAAAGATCTTAGGTCACACTGCGACTGAAGCTGCTCCTCAGTAAACTTGAATCTTGAGCGAGCGACTTGAGGGCTCCTTGGGCTCCGCGGTCTGCTGGGGCTGGAAGGACCTTGAACTCTGCCACCTGAATGGACAGACTGCAGCAGGAAGGGGTGACTAGTCAAACAGCTGATGCAAGACAAGATGCGAAGTACCTGTCTTCTTTGAGGATAGGCTCTTTGTTTTAAAATACCTGCCTCTAGGGAAGGAAAGTACAGATATATATGTGGACCTGTGTCAGTGCAGTTTTATGTTCATATATACTACACCGAAGTTCATCAACAACACAGGAGTAGCACAGTAAAACACACTTTTATTTTTGCTGCCAGCGATTTTGGAATTTATTGGCATGAAGTATGAAAATAACTTACTGAATTTGATATCAGCAAAAATAAGTGAAATGCATCAACGCCAACTGTACGAAGGAAACTTCCAGTTTCTATATGTTAACCAACATGTCAGTTTTATGAAGCAGCATACTTTAATCCCTTTGTCTAGGTAAGTAAACTGAGTCTTCAGAAGTCAAAAATTACCTTCCCGAACCCAACTGCTGAGCCAGGACTGCAGCCGTGCGTTCCCTGGAGCGACCTTCAGTCAGCCCCAGCAATGACCCACCAGTGACGCAGAGAGAGTTTAAAGTCCAGAGAGGGCAGCATGGTGCGGGAAGCAACCGCGCCGTTCTCCGAAAGATTATGTTTACCTTAGACTTCCTGAAGGCAAATAAGACAGCACACAATTTTTCCAAACTTTAGCATGGAAAGACTACTGTACAAAATGACAAGATATATCCATTTACGTAGTAAAGTAGGTGTTTGTGTGTGTGCACTAACGCATGAGGGAAATATTTATGCTCCTCTCCCCACTTGCCAGAGGACCAGCGCGGGGCTCCTCCTCCTCCAGCCCGTTTCCTCCGCAGGCTCCCAGAACACTGTCCCTCTGTATGGAGAGAAAACCAAGGTTGTGAATTGCAGTTCATGTTTTTATTCTTGCTTTGACTGAACATCTGCTCACCCAGGACCAGCGTTTTTAGCTCCATCTACTCATTACTATGGTTACCATGGTATATGCTCTATTTTAGTCCTGTATCTATTGGCGTGTGGCCATCCTCTCTTGAGGGAAGAGAGAAGAAGTTTTCCAGAGCCAAACTGGCCTTCTATTCAGTAAATATGGTAATTTTTGCCTATGCTTAGTTTCCACCCGTCCCCTCTCCTTTTATGTTTGGTGTTCTTCTGTTAGGAAAGGGATCTTTCCATCCAACATTTTTTGTGTGGATTTAACCACACATTTTCTACTTAATTACTCTCTCTGTTTTGAAAAGTTTCCCCTTAATTGCACTTATATAGGATTTGTTTCCATAGTCATTGTGATATGTAAATGTGACAGTTGCTTGCTTCTATTCCTCTCAATATGGTAACGGGGAGGAAGATGCTTGATATTTCAACACGAAGACCATCGTGCTGCTGGATTTTAGCTGACCTGTAGGTTTGGGTTCCGCCATGACACTGCCAGCAGCCACGTGCAGCCATCAAGTGCTGGGACTGTAATGAGTTCACCTATGCACCGTTTAAAGACTTCATAAGTCTTCATAAAAAGACTCTAAACTATCTCAGTAAATTTTATATTACAACAGTTGGAATGAATGTTTTATATTAGATAAGATTAACATTATTAAAATTAATTTCACCTTTTACATTATTGTTTAATGTGATAGATAGGATGTTAAAATATAGTATATAATCTACATTGTATTTCCATTACTGCTACTTTAACACATTTCTGAAATTTGATATGTCAGTAAAGAGTACAACTAGGGTATTTATTAATGAGGATCATGTGCACAGTCTTATTGCCAGCTCTGATATCTGTACTTAAGCCCATGTCTCTGTAGGTCAAAATTGTTTCTTATTTAAAGAAATCACAGTTAAATCCCCCCCCCAAGAATTTGAAACACATAATCTGTAATTTCTAATACAGAAATATGGTATATGTCTACATGATGGGTATGTATAATTAGGTAGATGGATTGACGGATTGATGGCTAGATAGCTCTCTCTCTCTCTCCCTCTCTCTCTCTCTCTCTCTTTAACACATATGTCAGTGAAAACATTCCTCAATTGAGCTAATAAATTAGTATCTTCATAACTATATGTGCCAAAATAAAATGTTTTTAATCAGGTAATGAAATTTTATACTCAAAATATGCATAAAATGTTTTGAAAGATAAAGACATGAAACTCATTATGCTTAGTATGAAAGAGAGGTAGAACATTAAAATATCAACTTAACTTATGCACAAACTTATGTTTCATAAGCCTACTGTTGTAGGTTCCGTATGGAAATATCATTCCTAATAAATACTGTGGTAAGGGAAAATATTACTAATTTAGATAATTAGTAATAATTACTAATTATTAGTAATTTAGATAATTAGTAAAAATTACTAATTATTAGTAATTTAGATAATTTTTCACATAATCTATCTACAAAATAGGTACAAATTATTTCAAATAATGAAAGGTTTTACAGTGAGTTTGCCAGTGTGGAAATATTAAAATATGTATGGTAAGAAATGTAAGTATATATCAAACATTAGAAATTGTTAACTTAGAAAGGTTTGCAACATAAAAATCAGTGAAAAAGGTTATTTTAATTTAAAACACTTATCCTGATTTACTTGTTTAGCTTACACACTGTGTTAACCAGCTCTCCCACTGCCAAGACACAATGCCCAGCCTCGCATTTTAACGAAGGAGAAGTTCAACTGGATTCATAGTTTCAAAGGGGTCAGTCCATAGTCTGCTGTCTGCAAGGCAGAAAAATCGTGGCAAAAGGTCATAGTGGAACAAACGCAGAGCAGAAGAATGACACAGCAGAGAAAGCACAAGGGGCCGGATATGGTACCTAAAGTCAGCTTTCTGTGACCCACCCAGTACTCAGGAGTGTGCGCTACCCATCCGCCAGGTATTTCCTTATACAGTGCCCTTGACATATCAGCACCAACTGGTTCACTTAGGTTTATTTCTGTTATGCTGTTGTCCATTTATTATTAATTCTAAACACACAAGTTTTATGGAAAATTTGCTTACCCATGAAGCTTCATTTAAGCTGAAGAGTAGATTTTCTCTGGAATTAATTATAAAATACTTCCAACACTACACTGAAGTATTTGTCACATAAAATATACTAACGATTTTATTAAAATGATACATATGGCCAGGGGTACAGCTCAGTGGCACAGCACCTGCCTGCAAGTGCGAGGTCCTGAGTGCAATTCATGGCACAAAAAAAAAAAAAAAAAAAAAGAAATGAAATGTATAGAACAGCAAATATATGAATGGTTATTAAATTTTCATTCCAAAACATTGACTCTTAAAAAACCTCAGTCCAGACTTTGGGATCATGTACACAAAATTTAAAATAGCAGTGATCTAGGGTTAGTCAAGGAGAGTATTTCTTTTGACATTTAGTCATTTGCAAGAAAAGGATGTTCACTATTTTCACAGTACTCAGTGTGGTGTAGACCAGTGTCTGCAAAATGCAGGCAACCCCACAATCCAGAATCTGACAGTTATATATCTTCTTTTCCATGTATTAAGTTTAATTTTCTGACAGGAGGAAATAATGCAGCATAGGAGGTTTGAAAGACCTTATCCTTTAGATTTTAAAAATAGCTTCCTGGATGCCCCAAGGCTTAGAATTCATGTAAATTATAGCAGATTCTTAGTCACTCTGTATGTATAGCATATGTCTCAGGAAAAAGTCACAAGATGAAAACAAAAGAGACCAAAATGTCACTGCTCCTAGGCATTATATCTTTGAAATTTTCTTTCTTTAAGACATTTTAAATTTAGTACACTTGCTGGATTATACTCTGATTTTCTGGTCTTAGAGATGTTTGTTTGTTTGTTTGTTTATTTATGTTTGTTCTTATCTCTAGCAAGCAGGAATAGTTTGAAATTTTGAGATAACTGGGGAGCATTCTTTTGAAATTTTTATTAATTAGAGGCCACTTCTATCATCTCATAGTGATGTTTATTTAATTTCTTCAACAAAAATTCTGAGAAAGAGGCAGAGGAACAACATAAGGAGTATCAAGACTGCTTATACAAAATTTTAAATATCCTCATTATAAAGTTAAGGTGTTCAAACTGCATATTAACCAATAGTGGGTTTGCTATCCGTGCTGGCATTTCTTCCAATCTAGTAAAAGTTTGAAGACCGGATTTTGGAGGATCGAGGAAGGTCTCTAATGCTTTTGTGATGAAGATCTTGACAGTTGCTTCAACTGAGATTTTTAAAGATCATAGTTTTAGATGCTATTTCTAAATTGTCAAGATAAAGGTGCTATCATTTCTTTCCTCAATTTTCATAAGAAATACTCTATCAAAACCATATTTCTGTCACAAAGAATTATTAATGTAGTAACTGTAGGATTGTTTAATCTTAGCTTGAGTCATGATTTCTAAAACCAGCAAGATGGTATTATATTCTTACCTTAGCTCATACAATGAATCATAACCCTAAAATATGAGGTAATTACATTGATAACATGCTTGTAGTGAATAGGGGCAAATAACATCCCCTTCATTAGCACTTCTGTTCGTGAACAATTCAATACACAAACAGAAGCATTCAACAAAATTTTGCTTTCTTGTGCAAACTCTGTGTTGGATAATAAACATAGCCATAGCCATCTTCCTCAGAATTGTGGAACAAATTAAGCTCCTGAACCGAGGCACCACTGTATTTCAATATAGCCAATTTAATAACAAAGTTATTCAATGTTAAATATGCTCAAGAGCCATAAACATTCACTAGAAGAAAAAGCAAGTTTGACTAAGTATTTATTTCTTCATTTTATGAAACACCAATTCATATATAATATATATTCGTATATTCATATGTATGTACATATATTCATATATATGTACATACAAGCATAGGCACATATATTTCCAATTAGCAGTGCCTTGAATAAATTACATAAAGCTATATGTAAATTCTATGTTCTTTTAATTTTTTCTACCCTGCAAAAAATCTTCAAAGACTATTTTCTTTACATTAAAGCAGTTTGAATTTCTCTCATTAATTTAGTTTTGACTTTGAATGAAAATTTGCAATTTACACTGGAGCCCAACACCCTTATATTCAAGTTTAGAATTAATAGACTTTAACTTGTCTATAAATTTAGATTCTAGAACATTCCAGATTACAAGAACATTGCTTTTCACTGGCACTGTATCTAATGGTGGGTGCTGTGGGAAATAGAGGGTAGATTATTTTGCCATGAATAATAAACTGTAAGTATTTACAATCACATAGCTCACATTTTACTGTGAAGCAGTTCTGATGTCATTTCTTTCTGGAAGTGAGTCACTGGGACTTAGAGTTTTGGATTTATCTGTAATATCCTGATAGGAACATCTGCTGTGAGCCATTTGATATTTAGATATCGCAAGGCTCAGAGAACTCTGTAGTCTCGGGAACCTCCATGCGAACTTTCCCTAAATGGGCATTTATGCCTAAGGAATGCTTCAAACAAGATAATGAACGAAGAAGAAAAGCTTGCCATATGAAACACTCTCACCATGATTCTGTAAATAAACAGAAATGCAACCAATAGATGTCAGCACTTTTTTTTTTTTTTTTAGTTCTATACATCCACTTGTAAAAAATTACATTTTCCCAAATGGGCCAGAACATTTCGTTAATAATAAGGAAATACCTTGCTTCCAGTGGGGTTGAACAGGCTCTCATCCTCAATTCTATTTTGTGTAAGCAGATTGGACTCTCTTTCCCCCAGGCCTGCTTCTCTTACCACTACCGGAGCACACACGCACACAGACAGCACTCTCTCTTGTTACTCGCCAGCTGGAATGCTGAAATGCCAAGCACTATTTCTTTTTTTCAAACACCAGCAGCAGCAACATCTGGATCTGTGAAACTTTAATCCTGGCTGGTTTCCTTCCTTTTCTTTTTGTCCTTCCAGGCACCTGTGGATGTCCTGTATGTACACAATGACATCAAGTCGTAGCTGGAAATCTGATTCTCTTG
Source organism: Chinchilla lanigera (assembly GCF_000276665.1). Lineage (NCBI taxonomy): Eukaryota > Metazoa > Chordata > Mammalia > Rodentia > Chinchillidae > Chinchilla > Chinchilla lanigera. The sequence goes on from NW_004955410.1 coordinate 2,025,614, forward strand.
GTAATGAACAATGATTATTTAGAAGGGTATAAAACAACAAACTGCTAGTAATAAAGAACAAATTCAATGAATGGTAGATAAGAGGCCATGAAAATTGGACTTCAAATTTAGGTGAATTTAGAACACTACATGTAACTACAGTCATTTGAATCTTTCATTTCAAACTTTAGTATAAGCCTGTGGGTTGGCATTAGAAGCAGACTCGGCAGACTTTATCTAAGGTAGAAGCTTGATTTCAAGCTAAAAGACCTTTGGAAGGAAGCCAAAGGCTTTTTCCAAATACCCCTGGTAAATTTCTTAATCATCTTAGGTACTTCATGCTCTAAAGTTTCTGAAGTCTTTTTGAGTTCCACCTTGAACGACTGCAAAGGAGGATTTGGAGATTACCCAGAAAAGCAATCAATGGTTGAAAAAAAAAATAAGAAAGAAAGAAAACCATATCTGTCACAGATATTGACTAGTTGAAACTCTATTCTATATATTTCTACAGAGGTCACGGCACTCAACATAAAACCTGAAATATCGACTTTGATCTGCTCAAGCTAACAGTGTGGGACTCTGCCCTCTTCCCAGGCAGGGAGTCGTTGGTTTATGTCTGCGATGGGTCTGCTCATCACCCTCAGATATGAATATCAAAGGGATGGAGGCAGGGCAGGAGCCTTTTTGCATGCTTTCATCCTCCTTGATTTAATAAAATGGAAACCATTCTTATCTCAGGTTGTAAAAGAAGGATTGTTGTAGATAGTATGAGCTTCAGGAGGAGTTATATATTTTTAAAAATTCACATGTTCATAGAACTTAAACATACCTAGTCACTGAAGAGTTCACAAGGCAAATCAAGCGAGGACTACCCACAGCCTGTGAGCCGGGAGGGAGGGAGGAGCTCAACAATGCCTAGTGTCATGAGCAGCAGACGACTTTGCTCGTTGAGCTATACCACGGCCCTTTGAGGACAGAACAGGTGGAAAGGCACATGCCTCTTTCTAGTTTACTTCCTCTGTCACTGGTGTTTTCAAAATATTTGCTCATGACACTCACCTAAACAGGTGTTCTCATTGAAACGCTTCAAATTGAGTAAATCCTATTACTTAAGTGTGTATGATATTTGGCTGAGTACTGCTTTCATTAGTTTTTAAGCCTTCTTTTGAGGTTTTACTCTTAGACTCCCTATTTGTGTGTTGCATACATTTAAAAAATAATTTATCACCCATGCTCTGTCTTGGAGTTAAATAGGGGATCATCAGCATCTGTATTTTTGAACCATTCCATAAAATATTTATGCATGTAATTGAAGTCATACTAATATCACAGAAGATTTTTAAGGTTCATTTTAAATTCCTACTTAAGCATATTTTAATAAGCTAACCAAAAAAATAAACACTGATACTTATATACAGGGCATAGAATATTTCTTCTATTTCTGTTCACACTGATCAAAGATGCTTTAAAACAAATTACATGTAAATGGCCCTGCTTTTTTCTTTCTTGAGCTATTTCGTATGAGCATCTGTGTTTTTCAAATGCTGCTTTTATACCTGGCCTTTAGGTAAGAGTGTAAGGCATCTGATATTGATAATCATGATTTGCCCGTGTCACTCTATTGACTTAGTCACATGCGGGGCCTTTATTAAACCACAAGAAGCAAACCCTGGATTCTTCAGAAAAGTGAGACCATAACATCCTTCCAGTGTACAACGGTCATTTGTCTCAGGGCCACAAAAACCCATGTGCAGACACAAATAGTAGTACCTAAAAGCATATAACTTTTGGAATTATATGCTGTGTCCACCCATATTTTACTAAAACATGCTACATATTTATTTGAATTATGGTCAATTAGAAATATACAGTAACAATTTATAAGCGTTTGGGAAACAAAAGTATGGCCTCTTTCTTACTTCTGATTCTGACCGTTGTCTACTTGGACAATGACTATAGTCCTTAATGTGACTCCAGTCTGTCTTCCAGTTTCCCAACAGTTCTCCCCAATGTTCTGGTATATCAAAGTCTCTCCTCTGATGAGAAACTTCTGATCTTCTGCCATGACAATATTTTTTTGAAAATCTAATTTTACCTACTTGTCTCTCAAAATGCATGTTTTGATCACAGAACCAGTTGTAACTCAAAGCTCTGCTGCAGCCATGCCTTTATGCATAGTGTTGTCTCTGCCTGGAGCATTCTGATTGATCGCTCTAAATCGCTTTACTATATTCCTATTTGCCAAGCACTACCTAGTTTTTTTTTAATGTTCCATGTTAAAAATAACCCCCTCCAGGAAATCATCTGTGAATCTGAGTTGAAATTATTCATTCCATTTTCTACAGTGCCTCTGGACCTTTGGTTCCATTACACTGTGTGTGTGTGTGTGTGTGTGTGTGTTTGTGTGTGGTGTTCCTTTCTATCTTCAAAGTTTCTTATCCTGAAAATGGCCGTTTCTTTCTTTTCTTTCCCTCTTTCCTCTATCCTTTCCAATTTTTGTCTCTCCCACTTTCTTTCTCCCATGAGGTAAACATTTATTTTGTGCCAGAAACTTCTTTAGGGCATAGTGTTGAAGGGCTCATTAATCTTTACTCATGGATACCAAACTCTCTTGTGATGGAGAAAATGACATTTTTGAAATGTAAGGATGAGGACACTACAATATTTTTCCGCACATGCTGCCATTAAAAATAACTGCCTCTTTACTTCCAGTTCTATACAGTTGACTCACTTCTGGTTCTCTAAGTAATATTCGTCAAAGTTATAACTGCTCTTTTATTTCTTTATAATTTATAAATACATATGTATGTACAAAGGACATTGTATGCAATTCAATAAGAACACACTATTGAAAAGTAAGTGAAGTCCCCATAAAGACAGATTTAATTCACAAACTCATACTTGTAATTCATCTTTTGTGATCACCATCAAATTAGAAAATGTCATCAAGTATCTCTTTGTTCTATTTATTTTATGGTAAATGCATGCAAACATTACATTGTTACTATGAACCCTGGTTTGAGTTTCATCTCAGGCTAAAAGTCCTAGGGAAAAAGCAAAGAGCCTGAGAGCTGCCCATTCATCAAAAGACCTTGCTCCTGCTGCTGCTTTTCTGGTCCAAGTTTGCTCCATTTGCATGCTCTTAGGCTCGAAATCTGACTCAATGCCATATTCCTTGCATGCGCTAGAAGTGGTGAAGCATACAAAGCTGGAGCTAGTTCAAAATAATGACACTTTGAAAAACTGAAACTCACAAGTCTGTAAAATAAGCTTTACTGTGTACAAAGAGCAATTTCATACAGTTCATAAAGATTACTTCTTTGTGTGTTTATCATTTCTTTAATTTATTCATGTTTTGCAATACTGGGGATTGAACCCACGGAACACTCAGCAATACACCCAGCTCTTTATCTTGAGAAAGCTCTTGGCCAGGTTGCACAGCCCTGTCTACAACTTGCCATACTCCTACGTCAACCTCTTGAGCAGTAGCTGGGATCATAGAGAGTGCCAACACTCCCAGCCAAAAATAAAAAGTCTCTATGTAGGATCATTCTAGTAGATATTTTAAAAGCAGAGAATATTTTTATATGTGCTCATGCTCTGTTAGCAACTACACATGCTCTCAGACACAGCACCAACTCTGGGAAAGATCCCAGTTCTATCCTGACACATATCAAAGTTCCGTGTTTCCACCGCCGTCACCTGCCTGCTCTTCCTTCTCCGTCTCTCTCCCAGCAAACTTTCTCTTTCTTGCCGTTTCATACAGTGTTTCCTAGTTATTACAATGAAAACTACTTGCTTCTTGACTGCTAGTGAATTACCAAATGAACTTGAGTTAAGTTATATTTTAGAAATTTTATTTTGAAATTCTCTCCTATGTGAATGATTATCTCCCAGGAAATACTTTACATCTCACTAAGGGTAGAGAGCAACTGACTGGTAGAGCTTGCACATTACAGACTACATGTATATTTTTCAGATATGTCTATTATAGTATGCATGTAACACATTCTAAAATATTTCAACCCAAGGATAACACGTTTAAGACTATGCATTTTCATAAAATGGAATTTAGAAAAAAAATAAATATAGATGAAAAGATTTAATAGATCTATGTATTTTGGAAGCTCCATTTATTTGTTACATGATGGTTAAGCATGACTGTGGAATTGACTGGCTCATGAGCTGCATGAGGGATAACTCCAACAATTTCCAGGTGTGTCTGGTGGGTCATGGAGATATGGCCTTGGGTCTGTATCTGTCCCTGACCCCTTCTTCCTGATACTGCCCCATGCTCTGCTTCCCAACTGCCATGAGCTGGGTATCTCTGCTTTGCCTGCTTCTTCTGTCATGATATTTCTGCCTTGGAGTCAGCTGAAAAGAGACTGAATCCTTTGAAACCCTGAGAAAATAAGCCATTTCCTCCTTTAATTTGTATGTGTACAGTATCTGGTTCCAGCAATAGGAAAGCTGGCTAATAAAAAAATTGATATAAGAGCAGAGTGGTTATTGCCAGTACTCTGTCTATATCATTCAGAAGTTTGGAAGAGGGGGCCCAAGGACACCTAGGAGGCTGTACCCAGGGACTAGTAGATGATTCTGTTTAGAGCTGAGAAGACTAGAAAACCACAGTGATGACAGGACCGTGGACAGTAAAGGCCAGTCTTAGGAAGTTTTATCTGAGAACAAAGACTCATTGGCAATAGCACTAAAGGCCTTGCCTGTTACACTCTGATAAAAAGAAAAGAAAAGAAAACAATCCTACATTTTGCCCATATCCTGATAGTTTGCAGATGGTGGTGTCTAAGTGCAGTGGACTATTTGATGGCAGAAGAAATTTCAAAGTAGCCCAGATTTCAGGCTCTGGAATGGATCATGCTGGCTGCTTTAAGTCACATTGATAGTAAAAAGGAGGAGCAAAAATATTTGAAAAATTTAATGTGTGGTCTGCAAATAGCTGCATGGAGAGTTGGAGATAAGGGAGACTTCGTCACTGAAGAGATGAGCACCACTAAAATGAAATTAAGTACATTGAAGTAGGAGAAAAAGGAATATACCTTGAAGGCATCTGTAGAATCAGTAAGACTCCACCCATCACTGACTCAAGTTTACTAAAGGTAAACCATTTATTTAAGAAAAGATGCCCTGGGACCTCTGCTCAATAAAGACTTTCTAGGATTCATTTCCCCATGCTCAGCTGCCTAGGGTTATAGAGGCCACTGCAGCCATGTTCTGAGCAGGCCTGGCTATTGCTTGAGCTGGTGGCAAATTTTGGTATCATCTATGAGATGCTGATTTTACTGGTATGCAGAAGGCAAGAGAAAGCCAGTCAGAAAGGCTTCCACTGAGATTTCAAGTGGAGACCTGGGAAGTCAGTCAAGGATCCCCTGAGAGGCCAGTGCTTGAAGTTCTGCCAACAAAGCTGGAGGTGAAGTAGAGATCCAAGGAAATTGGGAATGTCAGGAAGGTAGAATGGGAGCTGAGGAAAGCTGCAGGCTCTGAGCAGCATCAGCCCAAGAGAGAGGCCACATGGGCAGCAATCATCAAGGTTACCACAGTGGGGGCATCCAAATCGTCCGGAACTCACATCTCACAGTGCTGTGCTCTGGAACAGGGCTTGGAGCTTCAATTCTATATCCTCAGACAGTGCAACATCTTTGATCACTCTTGTGCTCCAAGCTCAGCTTCTTAGGCTGAGTGGGTCCTGGGCCCTGTGAGGCTGCAGCACGCAGGGGATCATGGTGGAGGTGCTGCCGTTTCTGTAGTAAATTCCCTGGAATGATTTTATGCATATTTTTTTGAGATGATTCTTTTCCTCTAGAGACCAACATATACTGAAAAATTTTATAAAATACAAATGGAACCCTTGATATTTTCCTAATAATTCTAGACTAAAGTTAATTTGTGGGTTTTATTTGTATGTTCCAATGCTGAAATAAGTCAGAAATACATAATTTAAGAAAATATTTGTTGTATATTAGTTCACAAAGCACTTACATTTGGTTTATAATGATTTCTTCTTGTGTTATTGAATTGGCCAATTTACAATTAGGCTGGAAGACTTTACCTAACCAAAAGCATTCTGAATTCCCTTACACTGGCCACCAACATCTCCCCTTTGAACCACTGTGGAAGCAGGTCTGTATCTTTCTACTCTAGCACTGGCAGCTGCATCAGTTCACCCTGCATCAGGGTGAGAGTGTGGTTATTTTAGAATAGGGAAGATCGCAGAGCAATATTACACAGCCCTAAAAGAAAGGCATTTGCCATTTTTGACAACCAACATGGGTGAATCTGGAAGATATTATGCAAATGATATAAGCCAGAAAGAAAAACAGACACCACCTGACCTCACTAGCATGTGGAGATGAACAAAGTCTCCCTGGTGGAAGCAGACACAGAATGGAGGTTCCTAGGGAAGAGGGAGTAGGAGGAACGGGAAGATGCGGATCCAAGCTGCACAGGTTCTGCTGGAAGATGACGAAGTCCTGTGGGTTACGTGACAGCATAAGAGACGTTAACCTGAGGATGATCACCCTCACACAGGGTGTATGTACCTCAGATCACCACATCCCTGCAGCCTGAATACATTTCATCTTTGTTTGACCTGCAAGGTTCTTGGTGTCGACTTCACTCACCTCTCTGATCTGTCTATGGACGTCCCTTTCTGCGGCCATGCTGCAGCTACATCAGCTTCCTGATCTTTTGGGAAACCCTCACCTACCCGAAATATAAATCCTATAGCTCTTCTTCTCCCCTTTGTGTACTCTGGTACTTGTTTTTATATTTTTTTAAATCATGGATTTTTGAAGAATTCATTTGCTATCCATCTGTTCTCCCTTTAACATCAGTTCCACAAGGGCAAGGCTTTCACTTGTCTAATGAGGTTAACTCCGAAGTTTAGAACTTCTCCTGCCCCATAATCCACACAACTAAATATTTGCCCAGAGAGATAGATACATACATACATATGTCCATACATACATATATACATACATACACATACACACATACATACATAGGTATATGCACATTTTCCTTTGGTATAAATTATAACTTTGATGTAAAAATAAATGAAAACATAAATTACTGAAGATATACCTTTTACTATGCTAGTGATAATGCCTACTTTCTACTGTTTATTATACAGTAAGTATCTTTTTTTCTTTCTTCTCAAATGCAAGTTCTTTAAGGGAAGAGTTTGATGCTGTTCATTGAATTCGTGTTTTTTCCTACACTACACATCCTTACACATTTTCTCAAGCATTAAAAATGTGTTGATTGTTGGAGAATGGATTTTTTATTAATAATTATTATGAAGTCAAGTCAGTGGTGAATTTTCTTACAATTTTCATCTACATTTTACAATATAGGCTGAGGATATTTTGATATGAAGAATCGAGACTAATTTTTAAGATCACAAACTTTATGACATTCAGTTTCTTTTAAAAATTAATCCAAGATTATTTTGAATTTTTTAAGGATCAAAAGTTTCTCCATTTTGTTGTCCAGAATTTAATTTGGTGAAACGTGATTTCCAATGTGTTTATAATCATCCTTTTACCATTTATCTGTTAGTCAAAGTCAGCATTTGCTGTGTTTCAACCATATGTTCTTTTCTTTTTTGCTGTGTAACAGTCTTCTTTTTGTTCCTCTGTTGGAGTTGGCAGATAACTATAAGGGTTTCAATTCTGAAGCAAATTCAGCATCAACTTTATATCCATGACCAACATCAAAATCTGAACTCTGTATAATAGAAATATTGAGTAATCTCACGTTAATCTTCTCAAGCTCTAACTTGCACTAATGAATTAAGTTTGACTGGGAACCACACTACAGTACTATTATCCTATGGCGTTTGTTTTTGTAAGAAAAGCCACCCTATGAACCTCTCCCAGCCATCTAAGCCAGGCTGCTGTGCCTCAATCATATTTGAAAGTTTGTCATGCTCTCTGTGATTTAAAATCCTTGAGCCATGGTGCCAGGAATATGTTTCTGTTCAGATATCACAGTGGTAAACAATAGTTCCCCAGATACTTTTATTTATTTATACATTTTGACATTGCATGGATTTACCGTTCATTAAAATAGCTTGAAAAAACAACATATATAAACTTAAAGCATTTTACTTTAAACCATATTTAAAAACTAAAATATGCTACTCTTTGGAAGAGAAGAACAGGCTCTTGTTGTACTCAATTTTAATCACATTTTAAATAAGAATATTTGACAGAACATTTTATTGTGCAGATGAGCTATAACAAAGAAAAAATCATAGAGTATTATTTTTGTCTACTATAATACCAAAAAAAATGAAATCCTGAGCCTGTGTTGAGTAAACCTGGAATGATCTTAATCGGCCATGACGTGTGACTAAGGCACACATCTGTCCATATGATTTACAACAGAATACAGTAAGAGACGACACTCTCCACTTCATAAAGAACTGTCGTTCATTGTAAGAAATTATGATTAGTGTGAAATCATGGACACAGTTTTTGTTTATATTATTTCTACATAGTTCTACTTTCTTCCCCAATTTCATTTTTGTATTCATTACAAGTAGTATCTTAGTTACTTTTCTTTCATTGCTGAGGCAAAATACCTGCTGCCCAAAATTAAGGAAGAAAAGGTTTATTTGTCTCAGAGTTTGTGGGGGTTCCAGTCCATACTCGGCTGGCTCCTAGGCAGGGTGGCACATGGCAGAGGGCAACAGTTCATGGCAGGAGAAGACAGTAGAAGCAACAAGAGCCAAAAGAGGGAAGCAAGTCTCTTTTCCTGCCTTACACTGTGTGCAGGCTATCTGCCGTAGGGCGGGTATAACATTCATACTGCCAATCCTAGCCCGAGATAATGAAGCAGTCACAAACTCTAGATTCAGACACCTCCGAAAATCCCGCTGTCCATGACTGTATGAGACCTTGGGGAGACATCCAGACATAAACCATGGAAAGCAACAAGTACTCTTCTGTGATTTCCTCTCAGGAAATTCATGACATGATTTCGCCTTGCCAGACAAATGTTTTCTTCCTAAGAAGGGAATCTTACTTATGTTCTGATTTAGCTGAAGGTGGTCTGTCTGTCACACATACATGCTCATTTGTGCCAGACAAGTACTCAGAGTTAGCGTTTGCTAAAGGAATATCAGCAGCCTTTAGGAACCAAAGCACAGTGAATTGCAATTTTTGAAGATGAAATTACATATTCTTGAGTACTGATGTTTTGACTGACATTGATATTACAGTTTAGAGCACAGTGCAGTTCATGCCAGTCTCTTGGTAGCTGCCTTCAGAGGTTACTCAGGAGCTTCCACTGTTTACTGAGCACTGATGATGCATTTAACCACCTCCAGCATCTGATGTTCATCCAAAGGTTCCGTCACGTACACTGGAGCCTATGCTCCTTTTCCCTCTCTGTGTGTTCAGTGTACAGAGAACAGGGTTACAGTCATTCGGCAGAAGCTGTCCACGGAGGAGAACAGTGGCACCAACTTTGCAATGACGCAGTGTGACCCTGATGGCCCCTTGCATGCCTGTGAGAGGGCTCTGCCTTGGTGTCAGGATAAAGGTCCCTCTTCCCAAATGCAAACTCTTTCAAAACGCTTATTCCAAGTTTACATGCGACTAATTTTATTTCCAGTCTTTATAAAATAATTAAATTTTCATGTCTCTTAAAATGTGTGTTTTCCTTGAACACAATGAAGACGTGAGTGAAGATAGTGGTGGTGATGGTGATGACATAGTGAAGTAATAGCAGTCTTTTATAGAGAACTTTTTTGCTGGCCACTTATTTTGCAAGTATTAATTTATTCAATCCTAGCAACAACACTATCAAGTAGGTAGATAATGATGGTATCATCATTTTGTATGACTAGACTAAGACCATGAAACTGTCTTGGTTGCAGAGCATGTCCATAGGAGTGAAATGAGTTCCTTGCAAGCTACATGTAGTTGGGGTTTTTTATATCCACTTAATCACCCTTTATCTTTTAATCAGAGTTCTTACTCCACTCATATATGAGGAAACTTGATAAGTAAGGTGCTACTACACTCATTTTGTGCCTTATTTTCTAAATTTATTGTTGTTCTTTCTTTACTTCTCGTTCTCTTGTACTCTTCCTTTATGACTAAGTGATTTACTGGGATGCTGTGTTTTTATTTCTTGTTGTTTATTTTGGTTTATCCATTATAGCTTTTGCTTTGTAGTTCCCATGATGCCCACAAAAACAGTGTTTCACTATAATTAGCGTTTCTGAAATGATAGCAATTTAACATGATCAAAATCACAAGAAAAAAATGAAGAAACATATAAAAGGAAGATACACTAATTTTTAAAAATGCTACATTTATACTACCTTACTTCCCACATTTTTCATATTTTATTGTCCTATCTTTCTATATAACCAATATCATAACATAATAATGAAGTTATTTCTTGGTTCATAAACTTAATCCTTCCCATTATTTTATTTACAAAATATTTTTGGTAAGGACAAAATCCAATATCCTCATTGAACCTAATTATTGAATTTGATTTGGTTTGTAACCAGAATTGTGGAAAAAATTAAATTCATGAACCAAGGTATCACTGTGTTAGAGTATTCTTAGTTTATTCACATAGACAAGCCAGCGAGTGTGGATGAGGCATCTGGGCCCATCCTAACCTCAGAGAGAGAGTTAAGGGGGTAGACTACACTTTCAGTATTCTCTGGTTCATGGTAAAACCATTATCTGTGGATTTGGGACAAATCTAGGCTTGAATTACCCTCTAGAACTGGTACAATGACAACACACTGACATCCAACACAAAGCAAACCTAGAGTTCAGATGCCATTTACTACTGAAACAGCAGAGTCACTACAGATTCAAAGCCTGCTTGGAATTTCTAGAAAGACAGGAAGAACTAATCTTGATCCTGAAGACTGGGATTAACACCTAATCCTGCAGTGTTCAAACAATGTCACATGGCAAGCATCAGTAGTTTCCAGGAAACCCTGACCAGAGCCTGTAGTCATAATAAAATGCCAAAAACTGGACAAAACCTAAACTGTGTGAGTGAACTTGTAGATTAAGCAATTAAAACAGCTATATTAATTAAACTTAATGAGGTTGTAGGAAACACAGAAAAATTTCAATATTCTAACAGAAATTTAGCACAGGGAGAGAGGAATAATTTTAAAAAATCAAATGTAATCCTTGGGGTGAAAAATACACTAGATAAAAATAAAATGCAATGGTAGACATCAATATTAGAATAGATCAAGCAGAAGAATAGATATGCTATTTGAAAAAATACACTCCCAAGAAAAGAAAGAAAGAAGGAGGACAAATGAAAAAAGAAACCTGTGGGACATTGGAAGAGCATTAAAGAGCAAATATTCAGGTTTCTGGAACTCAGAAAGACTTGAGAAATATTGTAGGCAGAGGTCACAAGTCCTAAATCCACCTGAGGATACAATTATACAAGTACTGAAGGTCAAAGGTTGCCATTCCGGTTCCCCAGGATGTCTTACGGGCAACTTCTCAAAAGTGAAAGATAAAAAGCCCTCCAAGCAGCAAGAGAACAGCCATCAACAATGACAACAAACTGGATGTACTAATTCCCCTCACAGCCAACTCCTCAGAAGAAATTTCAAAGGCCAGGAGAGGGTAGCAAGAGTTTTTTCTAAAAAAAAAATATACTTAAAGAAAGAAAATGAAAAGATAAAGAGAATGAGAAAACAAAAACTGCTAAAAAAGACTATTGCACCCAGTACAGCTATCTTTTAAAAGTGAAATAGAAGTAAGGACATTCCTAGACAAACAAAAGCTAAGAACACACCTCCAGTAACTCCAACCACACGGCCTCTACCAAGAGTGCCAAAAGTCCTTCAAACTGAAAAAAGTAGATGTTAATGAGTAGGAAGAACACATCTGAAGTTATAAAACGCACTGAGAATAGCAATATGCAAATAAACTCGGAATGCTCTAATGTAAATATGGTATGGAAAGCACTTATATCATTGGTATGAAAAGCAAAACCTAAGGCAATGAAATATGACAATAACTACCTTTTTGTGGAGCTGAGTGATACAGAAAGATGTGATATAGGATACCAGATATATACAGCTGGGGAGAAAGGGGAGCAAGTGTCAAGTTTATTATTTCTTTATGTTTTGGTTTGTTTCATTTTGTTTTTCTCACCCTCACAATCATGTCAAGCTTCCATGTTTTCATTATGATCCGGAGAGCTTTTCTGTAAGTCTCATGGTAACCACAAAATAAAAACTGAGAGGAAATAAAATCTAAGCAGTGAGTTATAAATCCACACAATGCTTTTAATTTATATAGTCAAAATTATTAATAAAAAGTACTTGCTGATTATCAAATTGGTATTAAATTTAGAAACTAAAGAAACCATGAGACTAAAGAAGAAATACAATTTTTAAAAAATACTTGTTTATTTTAAATGTTTAAAAGCACCAGGTTTACACTAAATACCTCCGAACTGGTAATTGCCTATTCATTTTAATGCATAATGGAGGCTCAGGTATGACCTAGAGAGAATTGAATGAGCAGCTCTTCTTTTCCTTTCAGTTTTGCATAGTTCGTCCTTCATACTATGTTTCTCGTATGGCATGAAATGAGGCAAAGAGCTCTGGATCAATTCAATTTTAAAAAACAAGCAAATCTTCTTAAATCTTATTTATTTTGAAGCCTGAAAATTTAGATACAATCATCCAGTTTCAGGCTTTCCTGAAGTACTTGCATTTTCATGAAGTTCATCCTAAGAAATGCTGTCCACCAGAGAGCAGTTATTTCCGTTAAATAATTTATCGTCAACTCAGCGACCATAATAACTGATGGAATGCATTGAGACAAGGAGTAGTCAAGTCTAGTGAATGTGAAATGCACTGCCAAGTTCAGAGTAGGAAGAGCAGATGCCAGGAAAAATAAAGATTAGTACCCATAAAATACAGTTATGCTTCTTTTTAATATTTTAAACTGAAAAATACTGATACTGAGGTAAAGAACAATTACTTTAAAATACAAGTTAAAAGGCAAAGAATGAAACTAGGCTGTGATAAACCTCTTCTCCAAAATGAAAACATTCTTTCTTTAAACACCGAGTGAGGGTAAAGGGCAAACATGAAGGCATCAGGGCAGGGTATGTGGTACTGGCCCAGAAATTCGTGGGCAAATATAAAATAATCCACTTGTAATTTTTTACATACAACACTCCTATCTCTAGCAAATTAAAAGGTAAAACTGCAAAAAGTAAACAAAGGGGGATAAGTAAAATGACGTGCATAGGTCGCAGTGACCCAGTTTGGTTTTCTCTTGTCTTTTCCTCTTAAGAACCCACGCATTACTCCCCAGGCGACTTGTGTGTGGAAGCCCCTCAAGGCTACATGTGAGGGTGCTTCTTAAGGACCGCGTAGCCCGAGGCGGAGGAGACTGGGTGCCTGCTGACTTCCACAGGGACAGGAGGGGTGCGCCGTCAAATCTGGGTGCCAGCCCAGGCTGGGACCCCATGCGTGAGGTGTTCCCGGGCTCCACCAGCTCTCTGCTGCACGCCCCGCTTCCCTTGGAGCCCGCTGGGGGTGAAAGCTTCACCTTTTCCATTTTTAGCAAATGTGAGGCAGCAAAAAGGCTTTTGACAAACTGCAGACCCTGCAGAGTCTAATCGGTTTAATTGTGGGCAGCCACCACAACTCTGGGTCCTTCGCTGCATTTGACCGCTAACCGCATAGGAAAAATTGTCTGCTTCTGGGTTACAGTCTCAAAGTCAGGAATGTGACTTTGGAAGATGAAAATAGCTGCTTTATAAGGGATCTCCAGCAAGTGATGGGAAAGAAGATGCACGCGAGATCTCGTGGTAATGCTCTTTGTGTCTGTCTGGTCTCCTCCCGCAGTACCGGCTACCCTTTGAGCATGGGGACTGAGGATGCCTCTGTTCTCTTGCTAATGACTTCGTAGTGTGGCACTTTGTATGTTCCAAAAACGAGAGCGTTTGTATGTTAGTAAGTTCCTTGATTTTTGCTTTGCGTACCTTCATTTGATATGTTGTGAGAAGAGTCCTTTGCTCTATTTAAGGATTTTAAAGTATTCTCTGCAAATATTGTCTTACCCTCAAGTAGCACCTTACACCAGTGCTTGCTTTGGTTTTAATCTGTTTACAATGATGCTGAAAGCTAATATAAATGAAAGCAATTTTATCTCAACTATATTCCCTCAAATTAAAATTTAAAAAATTAAAAGACGATTTTAAAAGTTTAAACATGAGGAGCCCTTCATCTTGCAAAGAAAATGAAAAATAAGTTAGAAGAAGAATAAAAATTATAAAAAGAAAAAGAAAAATTATTAGTAAGTTGGACAGACTTAAAAATAATGAGATACAGTTACCCCTGCAATGATATCCAATGCATTTGTTTAAGTTAAGCGATTATATTATTAGGTTAATTTGTAATTAAACACTATAGAATATTATAATGTAATATTGTAATACTGCTATCAGAGTAAGATGTCTGAACAGAAATAAAATACATTCTTGTACAAAATTTTGTGAAGGAATTTAACCATGAGCTAACATAGTTGCCAAGTTTAGTTAGGTAGAACAAAAATGTAGCTGATTGCAATTATCACTTTGGCCTTATTAGTAGATGAAACATGTGAAAGATTAAGGTCACCAAGAATTGCTGAAAAGTGATTAAACTACTAAAAGGCTGGTTGTAGGGGAAGCAGCATAAATAAGTTTTCATCCTTTGTTTCTATCTTGTGATTTTATGAATTAATAATTATATGTACTATTTTAAAAATAGAATTAAATATTCTGTTTGCTTTTAGTGTGCTGATCATCCAGAGAGAAATAGAAATTGAGCAGGCTATCACACTTTTTGGTCTCTCTTGGGTAGGGCTTCCGTCTACAATGTTGGTATCATTCACAAGTTAAAAATATTGGAGGAGAAGATTTCATGTCCTCTCCAGACTAATTATCTGCATTTCCATATTATACCTGTTTACCGACAGGCAAATTTATCATTCCCACACACAGGCCCATACACTCATGCAGGTGCACACACAAATCTTTAAATCTCCATTTAACATTATGTTCTAGAGTCTTTGGAGTTTGGACTTGGTAGGTTAACTATGTATTTGGAAATGACTAATTTTCGATCCAACTACATTACTCGAGGCTGGGGGTGCAAGGGTGGTGACCACAGGAGGGAACAGGCGAGCCCCTGGGTACCGAGCCAGCACCAGCGAGGAGCCAGGGCGACTTCAGGCTGCAGCGCACTGTGTTATTATTAGCAGGACATTCTTTAGACCCAACGGAACACCAGATGGTATAATCTTTAGTTAGTTTTTTATTTATCCTTCACAATTCTATAGTATTATGATAAATTTATTAGGAGTATAAAACAAACAAATCAGTCTACTTTCTCCATTAGATTTGCATTTCTTGCTCCCCTGCATATTCAGGCAAAAACCACTTTTAATTAGAAAAGCTAACTGGCCAAGTCCTAGCTGCCAGCTCCTGGCCTTCCTCTATCCGCAGGGAGATGAGTGCTGTCTGATGCTGGCGCTGCCGGGCTGCGTGGAAGTCACAGTCTCCTCTGACCGCGGCCCTCTCCACCTCTTCTGCCACTGTGCACGTTCTACTATGCCGTTCCATCAGCGAGGCTGCGCTAAGTCAGACTGCGGTGATGGTGATCGTGACGTCTCCGTGGCTCGTGACCACCAAGTCCACACGCACCATGTGCTGCGTGCCCACTGCCAGGCAGCTTGGGCTCAGTGCCAAAGCTGAAATGAAGCGGCCTCTGCCTAAGACTCCCCCACCTCGTGGCTGCACCAGCTGGCTCTGGGAGCTTGAGGAGGTGGCATAAGCCAGTGGCAGCCTGTGCTGCCACCCAAGGGCGGGGCCCAGAAACTCAGTGGCCGAAGAGTCTAACCCTCCCGCAAATACATCTTCACCGCCCTACCCTGATGTTCCCCAGGAATCCCGTCATAGACTTTTCCAAGCTAAATTGTATCTCTTCATCTAACTACAAAACTCGATAAACTCACCGAGTGAGTTTGGAACGATTTTAATGGACAGTCAACTATTCAAATGTCTTTTTTGTAGCCATATTAGTTTAAATTAAATGTATTTTAATGGATACATAAAATTATACATATTAACGGGTATTGTGGTGTTACAATACACATACACATTGCATAATATTTCACATGAAGTCACATGTTATTTATCTCCTCAATTATTTATTATTACTTCATGGCAAAAACTTTCAAGTCACAGAACTTTGCAATGTGCCGTACACTGCAACCCGAAGTCGCCCTGCTGTGCGGCAGCAGCCAGATCTTCTGGCTCCTATCTGGTGCTAACTCAGCACCCAGGGACCCGCCTGTTCCCTCCTGTCACCACCCTTGCACCCCCAGCCTCGAGGGGACCCACTCTGGTCCAGCACGTGGGCGAGGTCCTCGGCACTCACAGCAGGAGCAGGGCTGGTGGGCGCTGGGAAGCAGGGGCGGAAAGCCTGCGTGTCCGCCTGTGGGAAGCGGGCCTGTCTCGCTCACGGAAGCGCACTCTAGAAAGCGCAGCATGCAGTTCTAGCTCTCGTGACCACACTGACTCACAAGCACGGTTTCGTCTATGACCAAGCATAGCACTGTGTTTGTCGCCCTCCAACTTAGAAGGAGAAAGAAGGAAAGCAGTTCACAACAAGTAACTTTGACAAGGAACGTCTTTGCGTGTTTTCACGACAGAAGTGAGGGTTACGGAACAAAACAATGATTCGTTTAATTTATTCCCTAAGACAATGAATCACTGTTTTTTAGGGATTTAAAAAAGAAATTGCTTGAGTGGACTGATAGGGTCATAGTTTCACTTTGTACGATTTTCACTACTTTATCCCCAACTGAACCTTCTGTGTTTAGATGACAATGGTACTTCAGACAAAATAAGTATGTAAAAGACTAGGACAGCAGATGTTGCCAGAAAGTAACAATAGATGTGTGCTGTCATCAGCATCAAGTGGCTACTACGAAATTGTACTTTTTGCTCCAAAAAGAAAATATATATATTTAGAATAAGGGATTTTATACATTTAGAATTGGAGGTCACATACACTGTATTCAGAAGAAAATAAATTCTAGAACTGTTAGTGGTACTAAACAATTGGATGATTTAAGTTTGAAATTTAATTTAAGGCACAACAGAGTATGTACAACTCTGTTAAGGATCCTCAAAGAGTGTGTGTGAGTATAAATAATATATATCATAAAGTTCTTATTAATAGAAGTAATGAGTATATATTATAAAATAAATACTAATAGAAGTTTACAAGTGAATATTAACATATGTGTAAAGTTAAAAATTTAAACTGTAGATGATTAGTTCTATAATAATTTGTAGAATGAGTCTTTTCTAAGGGGAAATTATTACAGGGCAATTTTTAAAAAGCATTTAGACATTATTATCATTGGGTTTTCCTTCATAAAATTGTAATGGCCTCAAACTGTCCTAAGAAAATTATGCATGCTGATTTAAAGTCTGCTGAAAAATACATGAAGAAATTTATTTAAGGAAATTATTGTAAAGGGTCTTAAATGAAGGACAAATATATTAATTTTCTATTTACATATTCTCTGTAAGCTGATTGAAGCATAAAAATGATAATGCTTCTGGTTTCATGTCTGTATCCTAAACTAGAAATAATCATACAGATTGGTGTTTAAAAATTGTTTAAAGGTTGAATTCCATACAAATATTTCAATTAAACTAGTTTTATTTTAAACCCATGTTAGAACCAGTCAAATATTGTATGGTACATTCTATTTTAGGTCTTTGAAAGACCTTCATTTATTAATTTAGTTTTTAATTTTTATGTTTCTGGTGGCCTTAAGAGATAGCATTCAAATATGTTAAAGTCTCCCATTTTTTCTTGTAAGAATATTTTAGAAATCTTAGAAAAGACTTTAAAAATGTATTTATTTCATCATGTTTCCTGTGATTATTTTCAACAGTCATCATAAATACTTGGAGATACTCACAAAGGAAGAAAAATTCAACATTAAAAAGTTTCCTATTTGGTAATTAACAATGTTGACAGTGAAGTTTAATACACATTTAGCTAAGTTTTTATTACTTACTGATTTGCATGTCTTTTTTCTCATGTTGTAGAAGCTATCAGTTTTTTGCACCTTAACTTTCTGGGTCCTGGAGCAGTTCGTGTGAGTCCGCTACATTCTGTGCAGTAGGGGCAGTGCACGTGACCCTGTCTGACACATGGGCCTGCGGCCCGCCAGGCCTCGCCAATCTCTGCTCCTGGAGGTAGATCCAGCAGCTCCCGGGTCTGACTTGGATCCCAATTTCCGCGGTTTCTAAGCCTGCCGTGTTAGGCCCATCCTTACATCCGCCACGTGGTCACGCAATCACTCGTTACCACACCGAGTCCCCAGTAACAGAGAAAGAGATGAGAGAACATTCACTCAAACAGACTTACAAGAAGAGTCATTACGCATGTTTTTAAAGCCTGACTTATCTCAGGGCTTTTCTATCCACTTGGGCTATAGTACCTAAATAGAAGCCCTAACATTTCGTTGTGATTTCATGTCTATTTAATTTTTCACTTAAATGTTTATTGAGAGTTTGATATGTTTAATAATTATTTTAAATGTGGCACTAAATAAGTAATATATGTAAATTACACACTGAGGATGAAATAGAGGTAATTCCTTAAAGTTACATTTAATGCACTAACATTCGGGGCACACACATGTCTTCAAGTTGTTAAAAGCACAAAAATATCTATTAATTCTAATCAAAATCATTTAGAATTCTGCATGTTTGATGAAATTAAACCTCAAAAAATTAGTATTAGTATTGAATTTATTCATATCTATTGGCCGGATCATCTCATTTTCCCATCCTCTCATGAAAGACAGGAGGAGATGAAGGGAAGGTAGAAGAGTAAAAAAGGGGAACTATCTTAAGATTTAAATCCCTTTTCCAACAACATTAATGACAGTTTTAAGTCTTTCTAATACATTCACCGTGGTTTTTAAAGAAAATATCCAATGTACTTTCCAATTTTGTTAACTCCTAGTAAATCATTACTCAATGAAAACAGGCCTCTCACAGAGTATAATGTATTATTTGTTGAGTACACCCCTGAAGAAATCAGCATGCATCCCATCTGTCAAAGTCACCATTCCTTTAGAGTTTCCAAGAGAACACTAGCATCAAAGAAAAGAAGATAAGGCAGAGAATTGCAATCTATTTGCAATAGGAGTTTTCCACTTAGATTCACTTGTTCCTATCATTGTAGAACAAGTTAAAAGTATACTTGTTAGGAATCTTTACCTGACACTAATGGAACCTCTTCTGACAGATTTTTTTGTAGAAAAATTATATGGTGTGAAATGAAAAAACAGAACTGTCAGGTTGGATCAGTTATTTTGTATCTGCAGGTGCCTGCTTGACTCACATAGTTTTCCCCAAGATAGAGGAAAAACTTCATCTATTCCAGCAAATACTCTACATTATCAGAGAAGAATACTTATATTCCTTTAAGCAAGAATATTTTAACCAATGTTATAACTACTCAATTGAACAATATTCTGTGTATTAGATTAATATTTTTCTACCAAGTCTGTGGTTACATTGTCATCAACTTGAGATAGAAATTAATGACATAGTGCCAGGTGAATAAGTTGTTTTAATTACTTTATTCATAGCTACAGACTGTTTTCTACAATGTTCCTATTTCACAAGTACATTGTTGTAAAACTAGAAATTGTGTTTATGGTGTGGATCCATGCCAGGGTTACTGGCTCACTTTGCTATCACTTGTTCCCAGTTACAACCACTTGTGCTTTGCACCTCTGCCTGCCTCCTATCACTCTCCTCACTCGCTGTTTCTAGAATATCCTGCATCTGATCTTTCCTCAAAGCCTTCCTACTTACTGCTCCTTTGGCCCAGAATGTGCTTTTTCATACACCCATGTGGATTCCTTGATCAGATCCCAAATGAAATGCCACTAATTCAGAGACGAGTGTGCTGACCGACCATCTTTTACTTGAGTATCCAACCATGTCCTATCCCTCATTTTCTAGCACTAGGCCAATTATAAGGAAGCCCACACATGGCATATGCCCCTTCTCCACATGCAGCCAGTGCTGAGGGTCAAGAGAGAAAGACTGCTCTTCTGTTAACCTTGAAAAGGTCCATCTCAGAACCCAAGAGGAGCTCAGACATCCTCGCTGGGCCAGGGAGCACCATCCGTAAGGCACTTTCGAGCCCTGAGCATTCCTGACCAGCCAGCACAGCCATCCCCTATCTCTGCAGATGTGCACAACCATGTCACTGTTGTCTGCCGTGGGGACATCAGGACTGAACTCTTCATGTCCACTTTCTCACTGTAGGTCAGCCACCAAACGGACCCAGGGCTGCCGAGACGTTTGTCCCATGCCTCCCATTTCCTCCTCTCCTGCTGCTCTTTCAGCTTGCTGTCTTCGGCTCACCAACAAATCCCCTTTATCTTCAGCTTCATTTGTGTATTTCCCCTTATCTTCTCTCCAAACGAAGCCAGATGTCTCTGTTTCTCAAGGCACCTTTCAAGAGGTGGCTATTTCTCTCCCCCATCACTCACGACTCTGAGATTGGAGCTGTGATAATGTGCTCTTTCCTCATCTGTGTCACTTCCTAAGTGGTCTCCTTTTTCTTCTTTAAAATCCTGTGACTGTTCTCATGGCAGATGCTCCCTGCAACGCCGCCTGCCTGTTGCTGCTGCTGTTGCTGTTGTGATTGTGGCTGTTGAGTCAGTGCCGGGAGTGCCCCAGAGACTGGCACAGGCCGGGCAAGGACTCTCCCATTGAACTCTGCCTTCAGCCCAAAGCTTCCACCAGCTCCAGTCACTTCTATTGTTGAGGTTTTAGCTTCTGCTTACTAACGTTTGCCTTGTACTACCATCACTGGAATATCCACACAGAGGAGTCTTCACACACACTAGACTTCAGTTAACTGACCTCCTCCTCCAAGTTCTTCTTTTCCACCTAATTGCTAGCTTGATGTAACCTCACCACTTCCCAGCGCATGTGTATGAGGGATATTGGTTATGATATTGACACTTGAGTGTTCAGTGTTTGCATATGTGTTTGGTGTAGTAGATTGTTCGGTTAAATTAACTCTGAGTTTTTAATCCTAGCACATATTAAGGGGTAAAATAAATGTCTATTGAATTGATAAATTGAGTAATAGATTCTATGTTTCTCAAAATAGATTGATGCAGAAATTTTTATTTCCAAAAATCATGTAACAAAAAATAAAGATGATTAGAATTAACAGTGAAGTAAATACTTTAAAATCTGTATCATTTTTAATATTTCAATAAGTTTAGAAATGTGTAATGAAATTAATAATCAGTTACTTACTTTCCATTGCATACTTTTTTGGGAGCAAATTATGTATTTTTTCCAAATGCAGCAGCATTAAGTCTTTGGCTCAGATTTGAATTTCTTTATTTTGTTTTCTAAAATGTGTTCATTATTTATTCAAATATGACAAATATCCAATCAATACTACAAAGCATGTATTTTAGTAAAATGAAAGCATTCAAACATGTTTTCAGTTTTATCACTGAAAAATTCAGGTATTTAAAATTTCTTCTTACTTTACATTTGAAGCTTATTTCTTATTCAGTAAAATAAAAACACTTGTTCAAGTGAAATCCAGTTACCTGGTCATAGTGCCATGAAATCATGGCCTTGCTTGGCTATCAGTTGCAGTTTTTTGTCATGGGTGGTGAGAAATGCTAGTGACATCCTAGAGCTATGCATAGATCAACAGAGCATGCTAGCGTTTCAACTAATTCTCAGATAACACACTTACTCCTTACACTATTGGAGCCTAAACAATGAATTATTTCAAAATACCTCAAATCCAATTAGTAAATACAAATTGGAATTTGTTTTGGAGAGAAAAGTGATGTATTTGCAAGAGGGAAATTTGTCTTAAATTTAGGGCCTGCCTTGTGACAGAAGTTTCCTTCCCACATTTTATTTTTTATTTAAAGTATTAAGGTTATTTGAGGAATTTTACCCAAACTTTTCATTTTGTGGAGCACCTATTAATAGACTGAGCAACGTATGATTTATACTGAATTCTAAGAATGAACTTGTTTATTTTTATAGGGTACTTAACATGCTCAGGTCCTTAGGATAAGCAGTCAACTCAACGAATGTGCCTCAGGAAGTAAGACTTAGACGAAGGTAAGATATTTAAAATCTTTGCTTGTTGAGAAGTTTTGGTATAAATTTAGACATATTAATAAATCCTTGGTGTGTAGTTTATGAAGATCATTTTTAATGGAGAGCACCGTCTGTTTTCACTTATACTGTATAGTCTTAGATTCTGTGGAAGATTTGGAAATGTGAAAGGATTCCAGTATTTTAGAAAACAGTTTTTAGGGTGGCCACAATTGCCACTTCAAAATGTCAAGAGATATATTGTTGTGCTGTTGCTTTTCTATTACCCTCCATACTGGAAATTTCTCTGGGTTGGCCAGGTCTCCTGGCATGCACAGAACAGAGGTAGCCGGTATGTGGGCAGATTGCCTTCCCAAAGACCCTTTGGCTAACCCGCCTCAGCTACATTTCCTGGGCCACACATGGTTATCGTCAACAGAAGCCACTGGAAGACTCCAGTGCCAGGCGCAAGAGGAGGAGTTGGTTTCTAATGCATTAGCCTGTCTTAGTTCCGACCAGAGTGTGAGGCTGAACCGTCACCCTCACTGCACAGCACAGTCAGGAAATCAGAATGCACACGTATTTATTTCAGCCCCTTTCAACTCGTTTCTCAAAATTCATTTCACTGAACTAAATAAGAAGAAACTCTTAGCAATATTAGGCTTACTGTTCTGCTGGGTTGTACATGTTGTATTAGAAGGAATGACAGGAATGAAAAAGGAATAACACATGCCCGGAGATCTATGAATAGGATAGAATTGTTAAGAAAAGAAACTTGAATTTAATATAGTTCATATTTCCTATATAGATCACAGTGCAGAATAAAAGTTACTTATCAATGTTATTTTGTTTTTTATTATTGTTAAGAGGTCCAGAATTTATTGAATTCTTTTTATCTAATTGAAGTTTTTTCTATATAGTGTGAACAATGCCTTATCACATTAATGTCAAGAAAAATGAGATTTTCTAAATGAAACCTATCTTAAAATTAGTTCGTGGAAACATCAATCACATATCCAAAGAATTTATCGCCTAAAGTGAAAATCTATCCACTTAAGATACGTATTGTAATTGTTAAACATGAGTTTGTCATTGTGGATTATTAACTTTTTAATATACACATAGTTCGTTTTTTAATATTTGTAAGACAGCAAAGACTTCACAAAACATAGTACTAGTTCTCCAATGCATGCATACTATGGGATTTTTCATCCAGCCATCATCTCATTATCTCACAAAGCCTCACATAATTATCATCCAGTGATGGGACCTCTTAATGTCGCTTCTCTTAGCATTTTTCAACAATATTAAGTATCGCCATTGGTTGTGGTAACTTTACTGCATAATAGATAATAATTTCTTGAACTTATGCAACACTATTCAGCCATAAGAAAATACTGTAATCTTAGCATTTGTAACAACGTGGGTGCACTTGGAGAACTGTGTTAAGCCAACATACACTCAGAAAGGCAAATGAAGTCAGACCTCACTCCGTCTAAATGTATCAGTGGTGCAGAAGTGGAGAATGGAATGAGGAAACCTGAGGCTGGTAGGGAGTAGGGAATGGTTAATGGGTGTGGTCTGATTTTTTGTTTTGATTTTTTTGTTTGTTTTTTTCCGGTACCGGGAATCGAACTCAGGGTATCGTGCTTGCCAGGCAGGCGCCGTGCATCTGAGCTAAATCCCCAGCCCCTGAATTGTTTTTAACAGAAGTAATCTGAAGGAGAACTGGTGTATATCCAACAAATTCTGAAATTCTTATATTATTTAAGATGAAAAATGTATTTTGTTTGTCTCACTAATTCTATTGTTGAATATCTTGTGTAAGGAAAGCCAACATAGAAGAATCCATGATAGGTTTTTTTTCCTCTCCTGAATTTGAAAATCTGTATGTCATCAATAGCTATTTCTTAAACAAAAATCCATATATATTTGACTCTAAATAAATTCTAGATTAAATCTATGCACATGCCTTACTAGTAATTTGTAGGCAAAGATTGCAAGCAATTGTTTAAAAAGTAGAAGGTAATGAAAGAAGCCTGTAGTTAAGAACAAGATTTCTGAATTAAGAAGCGAGGAAAATTATTATACAGCAACATTGTTCGTTAATTGAGTTAAAACAAAAATTATTGTTTCAAAACATGTAAATCATTTAAACTGTCCTAAGGAAAGTCAGCATTTAAGAGTATTTAAATGCTTTTTCCAAAAAGAGTCTTTTGACTCAGTAATTCACCTCCTTAATTAGTTGTTGCCTAATTTTGATTTTCATAGGCTTTTATGGCTTACAGCATGCTTATATTTCAATCTGTACTGTAGTTTCATTTCTAAAAATATTTGGAGGAACCAGAATACCTTTCCCTACACAAAGATTCCCTAGAATTTTAAGGATAAAGAGAAAGCGAGATTGCTCAGGAATCCTAAGTAAGAAACTGGTACTGGGGCTGCGCTCACATTGTTTAGTAACCTGCGGCCTTGATGACTTGTTGGACTAGCGACCTCTGACCTCTACCCTTGGACTCATATTGAGGCCCACGGGGTGGATAAGCGGACTTAGAAGATTGGCCTTGCTCCTGAGAGAAGCAGCCCTCACGGCTCACCTCCTCCAGGCCTCGGGGTGGCGGGCAGGAGTGGCATGTGTGGCAGGCAGTGTCACCTGACTGAACACTTCCATTGTCTGCATGTTGTCAGGAGTCCAGCCTCGGATTCGGCTGCAGATATTCTTTTGTTTAATAATAGTTTCTTCTTTTCTCAAACTGTTCTTTTATTTTTCTCGGGCATTGGTAATCTATGCTCAAAGTCTTTAGGTCCAGGGAATTTTCCAGGTTGAAGGGACTTGGAGGTCGCCCTCCCCACCGTTTACAAAGGGAAAGGGAAACTGAGGTCTGAGCGGAATTTTACACCAGTTACTCTGATTCTGGAGTTCTTCCCCTCACGTCATGAGATCTCATTCCTGGGATCTCGCTTTCACTGAACTTTCTTCCTTACTTGCTTTGGAAATCTTCTGACAGTTTCCGTTATGTCCATTTTTATCTGCATGGTCAGCAACAGAAATTTATATTTGTGTGAACAAAATGCATGTATCACTCCCTTCAACCGAGAACAGTCTTCTAGGGGTAAAAACGATTGATCAAGAAAAACTGGATAATGAAATAGAAACACGTATGTAGCATACTGCTCAAAGAACCAGCTCGTCTGGGGAATGAGATTTTATGGTTGGCTGAATATCTGTAGAGATGAATATGAAAGGCAAATCCCTCTGCACAAAATTCCTGGAGGTGTTGACAATTATCATTGACTAAATTCCACGCATTTAGTTTTCCTTATTAACATCATTGAAGCTGCATGTGATGGCACATGCTTGTAATCCCAGGAATTAGGAGGCTGAGGCAGGAGGATCATTATTAGTTCAAGACCAGCATAGGCTACAATGTGAGCTCAAGGCCAGCCTGAGCTACATAGTGAGACCCTGTCTCAAAAAAGACACACACAAAAATAACATCATTGAAGAAAAATTTAAATAAAATAAATCGGCTCACTTTAAAGTGCTTAAATAGATGAAATTTAACAGATATCTACATAAGAAACCCCCTTTGCAAGAAGGATATACAATATCTTCATGACCCAGGCGAGATTCTTCATGTCTCTTTCCCTCTTTGAGGCTTACATTAGTTTCCATCTTGTATAAGCATACATTCTTGTGTTCGTGCTCTACATAGTATAATTATTTACAGATTTATTTATACATGAGTTTAAAGGAGTGCTTCATTTTTATTGCTGAGTGGCATTCTACTGAACACAATTTTTCAATTTTCTTACTTGTTGGGAGATAGTTGTTTTTATCTGCTGAGATTTGTAAATTAATTTTCTATGAGTGTTTTATATGTCTTTGTTTCGTTTTCCCTTCACTTGGAGACATAGCTTTGGAACATCAGCATCATTTGGTAGGTGTATATTTTAGGAGATGATGAACAGTTGTCCAGAGTGGTTGTACCTTTTGATATTCATCTGAGAAGTACTTGAGAGTTTCTTTTGTTCCTCCTCAGGGATCTGCACACTATCATTCCTGATCCAAATGCTGCATAACTCAGCAATAAGGCTGTATAAGCCACAGCCACACTCATTTGTTTATGGGTGAGCGGGTTTCCAGCAATAAGGGCAGAATTGAGTAATAGTTACAAAAATGCTACGACCCTCAGAGCTTCAAATGTTGACCATGTCCCTAAATAAAGTCTGTTGAACCCACCCCACACCCTATCAAACCTGAGAGGTTTCTCTAATGTTTGCTTTCTAGTGTATATGTGGTGGTGTGTGAGTGGGGCTTTAGTTCACATTTCTCTAATGGCTAATGACATTGAATATCATTTAATTTGCCTATTTCTATATCTGTGTATCTTCTTTTGTTAAGTATCTTTTGAAACATTTTGCTAATTTTAATTGGCTCTGTTGTTCTATAGCTATTACTATATTTTGTTCTCTTACTATTACTATTTGCTGTAGGAACACTTTACATATTCTAGAGATAAGTCTTTTGATAAAAACATATGTTTTGTGAATATTTCCCCCACTTTATGGCTCCTTCTATCAAATGATTAAAAAGGAACAATTTTCATATCTTTGAAGTACAGTGCTTTCTTCCTTTATGTCTTGTGATGTTGGGCACTCTCAGAGATCTTTGCTCACTCCCAGGGTATATATTCTTTTCTGCAGTGTTTTCTTCTAAGAGCTTTATTGTGTTAGTTTTGGCTTGCCGTTAGTCCATTTAAATCAAATTTTACATATAGTATAAAGTGTATGCCAAGATTCATGCTTTGTCCATGCCAAGATCTACTGTTTTCAGTGACTTTCCATTTCTGAGACAGAATGTCTGACACCCCCAAATCTAAGGCAGAATGGTTTGTTTGACTCCCAGTTTACAGAGGGTTCAGTCTGTAGTAGGCTGGTTCCAAGGTAGGGTGGCATGGCAGAGTGGCATTGCAGGGGAGAAACAGCTCATGGCAGGGAAGTGGGGGCAGAGATCAAAGGAGAAAGTGGGGGCAGAGATCAAAGGAGAATGAGGGAAAGACAGAAACTCCTCCAGGCCACACCCCTGGTGACCCACCTCCTCCTATCAGGCTGCATCTCTCAACAGCACATTCAGCTATCCACTGGCCAATCCACTGATGAGTATCACTCCCTGTGATCACTATCTGATGAAAGCCCCATTTACAGGTGCGTGAGGTCTTGGAGGGACATTAGATATAAACCATAGCACTGTTCTAGCATCAAATATTTCAGAGACATTCTGCGCTGAATTTCTTTAGTATGTTTTTCAAACATCAGTGTTTTAGATATAGAAAACCATATTTATTCCATAGAACTATGTGCATGACTACCATTTGACTAGCAGTGCACCGTCTTCATTTTTGTAGATTTAGAATAGTTCTCAAAGTCAAATTGTATAAGATAATCCACTGAACTGTTTTATGAAGTCACTTTGATTTCATTTGTTTGCATTTCCATTCAACTTCTTTGCCTTTATAAAATCTTCCTGCATTTTCTGAGATTTTGTTGAATCTATAGATAAATTTATAGTTTTGTAGATGTCTTAAAATTATCAATTTCTAGTTTAATTCTATCATGGTTAGAGAAAATACATTCATCACATTCGTGTGGTCTACCCAAACATTCCATGTACACTTAGAACAATGTATTATTAATGCAATTAAATCCTCTGGGGTATAATGCCAATTTTCTCTTGAAGGGACATTGTTATGGGTATATAATACCCATGTATATTCTTTAGAATATGTCTATTGATAAATTATTAATTTAACATATGAGTTTTCTTATATTAAACAATGAGTTCCTAACAGGAAACAATATAAAAATAATTGAATTTTAATATTTATTGTTTACAAAAATCATCAAAACTTTCAACACTGACTGCTTTTTGTTGTACAAACTCTAAAAATAACAACAGAAATAAATTGCTATGTGAACTGTGATGAAAATACCAATACAGCTCTACAAAAGATAATCTTTACCCCTATTATCACATTTTCCATACACACTTACCACTTATGCTAACAGCACATGTGTTTTACTTTCATAAACCTTTTGTAGGAAGTACTTTACATCTCACTGGTCTTGCTGTTTTGTCAATAAATTCTTAATATGATAAAATGTGTAGTTAACAGGAATATAAACTATCAATAAAATAAAGTATCTGTCTTGGTTACTTTTCTCTTGTTGCTGAGTCAAAATACCCAATGCCCAAAATGAAGGAAGGAAAGGTTTATTTAGCTTACAATTTGTCGAGATTTCAGTCCATACTTGGCTGGCTCTGAGGCAGAAAGTAGCAAAGCAACAAGTGCAAAGGGGGGAATGGCAGCCGAACAGCAATGCAGCCAGAGCAAAAAAGGGAGGAATGGTGGCAAGCAGCTTCTTTCCCTGCCTTACACTGTAAACAGGCTACCCCCACCCAAGGGGCATGTAACTCTCACATAATCCCCTTGCCCTCCTCTTCCACAGGCTCAGGATGTATACAAAGTAAGCACCCTGGCTTCCTGCTGAGTCAGTTAGCCAAACCTCTGGACTCCCCAAGTTGACACAATATATCAACCATAACAGTATCAAATTCTTAGTATGTGTTGTATGTTCAGAATAACCATCCTTAAGTCAGCTGTGTACTTGTTTACAAAACCTAAAAGATACCATTAGAAATAAATTCCTACACGTACTACAATGAGAATACCAGTAGAACTCTGCAACAAAATTAATCTTGGCTTCAATTGTCATATCCAAGGCAGTCTTCATATATGACACCTGCATATTCCATGCATACATCTTGCTTACATGGCCAGTACATGTGCTTAGCTTTCTTTTCCTATGTGGCAGGCTGTTCTTGTTACCTCTATTGTCTTCCTGTTTTGCCAGGAGTTTCTTACTATATTGTATAATGTGCACTTGGCAAGGAAATAAGAAATCAATAAAATAAAATATCAAATATGCAGTGAGTGCTTAGAATATACAGCAACATTTTCACATCACCTGTTAACTTGCTTACAAAACCTAAAAAATAACATCAGAAATAAAAGCCTATGTGAACTAGAATGTAAATATGAACAAGAGTCTAGCACAGAAATAATCTTTGGTTCAACTGTTGCAACTAAGGCAGTCTTGACACATGGAAACTGCATGTTCCATACACCAATATAGCTTACAGTAATAGCACCTATGTTTTGTTTTCCTGTCCTTTGCTGTAAGGCACAGTGGACATCTCTTTTGTTTCCCTGTTGTCACAGTAGGTCTTTGTGATTCTGCAGCTGCCTGTTCACCTGTCAGCTCATCAGTGTGTGCCGCAAATGTTTTTTCATATTTCCTGGGCAGAAACATTTTGTTTTTCTTCTGCTATAAGTAATCTCTGATGAGTTCCATTCCCAATCCTCTAAGAAACTTGCTCTGCAGTAATTTGCACTTATTTTCTTTTTAAACTATCAAACTGTTCATCCCACACATATTTAGGATCTAATAAAACACAGTATTGCCAACACTTTGTGTTTCTATGACATCATATTTGCTGCATAACTCGTCAACAACATCTACTCTGCCTTTGGTTTTGTTGTAGAATGTTTTCCTCTCAGGCTGATTTTCATTTTAAAGAGAATTAAAAAATAACAACATAACAATAACGTAGAGAAAAACAAAACAAAAAATGAAAGTGATATAGGGTTTCAAAACAAAATGATAGGAATTAACAGTCGTTGTTGTATTACATATTGCCAGGCTTTCATTTTGTTGAGATTTCCTTTTCAATATTTCTTTCATGGTGCAGTGTTGACAACAGTGGTGCCAGTTCATTTTTCTTTGCCATGTATGAGGTCAATGTTGTATCTTTCTGAAATTAAAGGGTTCTACTGTGTAATTCTCTGTTTTGAAATCGCAACATTTCATTTGGAATTTCCACTTTGGTCCTACGTACAGTTCCTGCCCTGGTCAACTTGTGTTTTGTTAGCAATTGTAGCATCAGTTGGAAACTGGTAAACCAATTGTTGATTATCACACTCCTATTAATTTGGAAGATGGGTACAATAAGCCTATTCACAACATCATTCCGTTTATTACCATGTGAACAAAGACCTTGTAGCTGAGGTCCAGGATAAATTTCTAAATTGAAAGAATAATAGTCTTTGCATATTCAAGAACATAAATTTTATGCCATATTTTGAAGCATTTTTTGGCTTATACTGCCTGCAGCTACAGTGCTCATGAAAGCCACAAGATGTTCATCAGTAGTCATGTATTCAGATGGTGTGTAAATTGTTTGACAATTACCCACAAATCTTTTAAACAATGAGCCAAAAGCAGCCAGATTATCAGTTCTTTTTCTTTCGTGCAGATGGTTTTGTCATCAAACCTCAGGCAATTTTGAAGGAAATCAAATCTCCTCCATGGCATTGTTATTTCACAGACCTCAAGCCCACACCCATGACTTTTCCATAAGTCTTTTACATTCCTGTGATGACCATGAGAAAGCCCTGCTAAATACAGTGGACCAATGAATGCCCTCAGTTCTGCGAATGAGGTTTCACAATAAATACATTTTGGAGTTGGGTTATTTGTGCATACAGAACATTTTGCTTGCATTTCAGCGTTTGTGCATTTCAAAACAACTTGTAGCACTTCATTTGTTACACACAATTTTCAACATTGAATGGCAGTGCTGGAATTGTGTCCAGTAAGTTCTATCCCTGCCAAGATCCTCATTATATTTTAGGACCTTGTTCTGACATTGGATCATTCCACTTGGTTGCATGAGCATTTTGTTCCATTTTTACTAGTCAAATATGCACTCACATTGCTGTTTTCTTCATCATCTCAGTCAAGGAGCTCTGCATTCTCTCTGTCTGTATTGGGTGATTCTCTCTCCACTTCACTGTCACAGGAACTTTGGCTCACACGGCCAATATTAAATTCATTATCATCTTCATCATCCATGCACTGGGTAGTCTGATGATTCACTTTTGACCTCCTCCAAAACTTGCAAATCTGGTTTTCCTTGTGTCATTGAATTGAATTTGGCACTTTTACCAGAACAATCAAAAGAAAATTTTAAAAAAAAATTGAACCATAAACGTACAGAACTTAAGCAATGAGCGTTTCATGGGTAAAACTCACCTGTTGCTGCTTCGGAGCTCTTGTACACACCTTGCCCTTCATCTGCCAAGTGGGTGGAAACACAGATGAGATTTTTCTTTCCCAAGGCACAGCTCTGTGAGTCACACCCACATTCCATTTATGGTGAAATACACGTCTATGGAACAGAGGAGGTGTGGGAATATTTTACCCTCTGTGATGCTCAGGTAAATATACTCAAAATCTGTTATACGGAGCACTGTGTGTGGAAATCCCGGTATGACACTTTTGTGCACACACTTTACTATTCTTTGTTCCAAGTGGGCAAGCATGAATATTGCTCCAGGCATAGCTACTGAGACGCACAACCAGCTATTCTTCTGCTAAAGTACGAATTTACAGTAGGAAAGTATGAGATGGTTTGTTATAACCCAATGTTATGCCAGATGGTGGATGCCCTAGTTCTATCAGTTAATAGTGGTGTGTGTGTGTGTGTGTGTGTGTGTGTGTGTGTGTGTGTGTGTGTGATTGCTTTGTTGCTGTGGCACTGGGAATGAAAACCAATGCCTGTGACCAGCTAGTGCTCTAGTGCTGTACCACTGAGCTACACCCAGGCTGATAGAGTTCTTTAGATATACAATGTTTCCACTGATTTTTTAAAAATATAGTTGTTCTTATGAGTTTTCTTAACATAATTGTATAATGTTCATTTTTAATATTACTAATTATTGCTGCTTGTGTTTTGTGATTCTTTTATTAACATATACATTTTTATTTTATATATCTCCCTGCCAAATTGACCATTTATCATTATACAGTGTTTCTTTCTTTGTCAAGGCTTTGTTTGATATATATTCTAATGGACATCAAAATGAAGTCACTCCAACATTCTTCTGATGATTATTGGCATATGTTCAATTTCAAACTATTTGTTCAATGCTACAGTGGACCATTTCATACATTCTGCTTTTTGTTCCGTGGTAACATTTACCCTTCACAAAATGCAAAATAAATCTTACTGTTATTTTATTCAAGCAGCAGGTATTGCTGCTTGAATAAATAAAAAAAAATCTTACTGTTATTTTACTTTATGTAGAATTCTCTTGATTGCACTTTCCATACCTTCTACCCAGGTTATCATTTCAGTTTCTTTGGGTTTAATTCTGAATAACTGTGTCTTGTTTGCTGTTTATTTTCCTTATAATCTAGTTTATTTTGTTTGCTTGTTTGTTTGAATATTTTACACATACCTTGTTTCCAGAAAACATGATTTGTAATTTTGACATACTCTCCATCTCCTTTGTGTTTTCAAGCTCTGTCTTTGAAATTTGGGTTTCCTCATTGTTGTTGTGCTTTATTCTTGGGAGACTTCCTCCTAGGTAGCAGATTCTACATTGCCCATTGATCTTATGAGTGAGATATCAAACCACTTTTAAAGGTACAGAATGGGGAGCAGATAGGAGTATGTGTAAAAGAGATGGTATTTTCTACATTACTACACTGAACTTTGTATCAGCTCTTAAGTAAATTGTTCTCTTCACTGTGGACCACTAAATGATGTGCATATGGGACTTCCTCTGGAACTGTTTAGTTTTTTCAGGAATTTGCAGAAAGAAAATACCTGCTGCTTGATGATATTTTGAAAGTAGGGTGGAGGAAATGGTGTCCTTATCTCTTCCTCTATGGCATTCCATCTAGAGCTAATCATCTCTGTTTCTATGGAGTGCTTAGGCTTATCCCATGAGATCTTGAAGTTCTACTTGCTGAATCAGTGAATTTTATATGAACTCTTCATCCCCAAATTTTCTTGAAATATTATGTTGCTGTGGCCCCTTTAAAACTCTCTTGGCCCTGATGAATGGATCTGCTTCTTTGCATTTTTAAAAAAATTCTGTATTATTCCTTTTCCAGAGTTGGAGGAGGAAGAGATCTGCCCAGTTTAATTATAATTTATATTATATTCTTGAGAAATAGTCAGGTACATTTTAGATGAATTTGTGTAACTCAAATATTATTATGGAGCATGAAGATATGTTTCCATAGGTTCAATGGGGAAAAGGGTTTCTTGAGTTTCTCCAAGACAGACATCTACACTATCAATGAATAATCAGTCCTTTCTGTTTCGTGACCATATTTTGATTATTGCTTTTAAACTATTGGCACCCACTCCACTGGAAGAGGAGGAAACTCTCATCTGTCTATTTCAATACATGCTAAGAAGCTTTACTACAAGGTTTGATGGAGGAGGGATTGGAAATTATTAGCCAAGATGATGCTTTGGGATTATCCACAGATTTCATTACTCGTGTTATTTGTGTTCTAGCATTACTCTAGGTAATTGACAATCGTTTAAGCAGGAGAATAGACTGAAATGCAGTTGCAGCTCATCTGGGTTTCATCAAAACTATATCCCTGTTGGGCCACAACTGGCCTTTGAAACAATTTATGTCTACAAGTGCTACCCAGAGTCACTGGGGATTTGCCTGATGTCTGAGACAGTTGCCATGGAAACTGTCCCAATTCTTTCTCCTTTAGTGAAAGTATAACAGAAATTAGCTAGAACTGAAAGTGACAATGGAGAAATAAACATAAAGAAGTAGAATATTAATAATAGTTGGGTTTGCATAGTACTGTGCATAAATTCATGCAGATTACTGATCTTTGAATGTACTTCCCCAATTTATACTCATGTGTACTTCAAAGATTGAAAATCACGTCCTCAAAGTTTTAAGAACTTTTATTCTACCTCCTTCTAAATATGTGGTCACAGATCCCTTTGAGCTTTATTTTTTCAGTCAGTATCGTATGGTTTTGGAAGTTGTGCAGTTAGAAAAAGAAATCTAGACAAAATCATGAAATCGTTTTGCAGTCAAGAGTTCAGACAAAGTATTCTCGTATTCTTCAAGTAGCGCTCTTCCAAGTATGATTAAAAATCTTACAAGAGGATATCAAATAGTCAGAAGAATATCCTACTAAAGAAAGAAAATAAAACTGACACAATCTGAAGTCTCTTTAGAACTCTAAGTACATTGCATTTTCTTAAACTGTGACTTTTTTAGAATGAGAAATTCTTTGTATATATCTGTATAAGAATTTCTAATTCTTCATAGATATAATTCATATATACAAATTTGAATGTACTTTTACATACAATTTGCATACAGTTACTCCTCAAAATACTAAATTTTCTCTGTCAAGATTGACTGAAAAACTGTCACAAAGAAAAATGAGATACCAAGAATAGTAAAACAAAATCAAGGTATTAAAATTGAGTTTTTTGTTGGTGGGAATACCTAGGTTCTAGATGTCATATGTCTTGGTTACTACTGTACCTAATTTTCTTTGTTCACCACTTGGATCCCCTATGCAGCAGCAGGTACAAGTAGTCTGTGCTCTGCATGGATTCAGCAGAAAAGAAGCAATGCCCTTAAGGAACTGAGATTTTCTCATTTTTGTTACTAGATAGCATGCCAAACCAACACCATCCATCCACTACCAGGAATCTCACTCATTCCTCTGCTAGGCAATAAGCATGCTGCTTACGTGGGTGATTACAAAAAGGGCATGTATGCTGGGGGAGCCATTCTGATGGGACAGTTCTGTGTGGTTGTATCAGTTTATCCAAAAGGCTAATGTTAACCTCACCAATGATTTAGCTAGCACCAATTAAACCTTCCTTGCCTCCACTAAATATCAAGTCCACAAAAAAGCCCTAATATTTATCAGCACACAACACATTCATAACTTGGTTTTTGTCTGTCTATTATAATTGCATTCTCTTAAGTTTGGAGGTGAAATTCTCCTTTTATTTATTGCTTTAATCTCTAATCTTTGCTCACTTAGTATGTTCATTGACTGGTTTAACTTCCATCTAAATATGATATGTTTGGTTTAATTATTTGCATGGTTTCTAATCAAATATGAAAATATTATACTACAAAATTTCTTTGACTGACCACCACACATAAACTCTGATTTGCCAAACCCAAGCATGGTGATATCTGTTGTATCAAAAACCTGTGCAGTCATTATCCTCACAATTTTGGTTGATTTGCTCCCAAAATCAAATTGAAAATCCTTAATTATACTGGGAAATCAATTACAATTAAGATGTGCACTGAAAAGAAGAGGAAAAAAGAATCAGAAGTGGTGGTAAGACTTTGGTGGCTTGAATACCTGAGAACATCATTATAAATTTGTTTTCAAAGCAGTTGTTCTGCTTTACCACAGAAAGCAAAATTAAAGACGGAAGAAATTTTAAGGATCATCCTGCACAACTGGAATTGTCTTAGCAGTAAAGATGAAAAAAATCAGGAGAGAAATGTAAAATAATTTGTCCAAAATGATATGGCCAACAGAAAGTGTAAGCACAGAGATCAAACTGTTGAACACTCCTAAGTCAGTTTTTCTACTTTAAACATGTGGTACTCATTTCTGATATTTTCCAAATCTAAAAATGTATTCTTTTGAAAAATTTCACCCTAAGCAAAAGATGAATTATGACATTCCCATTCCGTGAATGAAGTAAATCTTTACCTTTATGGCCTGGTTAATTTGGTGCAAAGATATCCAAGAAAAATAATGAACCTAATGTCACTCATTTAACACAAAATGATACTGTCACTATTTTGATTAATGTCTATCTTGAATCAAGAGACCATTGTGTTAAGGCATACTCCACATCAATTGCCAGTCTAGACTCCGCTGTTAGGCAGAGGTGCCTCCTAAATTAAATCCTTTCATATCCCACAGGCTGAGATCATGCACATCTGAGATGTGTTAGTTGAAATTCCACACAATCTTCAGTTGCCAAGTTTGAATGGAATGGTCATAGTACCAAAAGTAAAGAAACAAAGAAAAATTAACATGGAAAAGTGTACATATAGAAAAGTTCTAAGGGAGCAGCAGAGAGGCAAACCTCCAGCATTCTCCACTCACAGGTCTAAACTTGAGCTCAC
The DNA here is from genome assembly GCF_000276665.1 of Chinchilla lanigera. Taxonomy (NCBI): domain Eukaryota; kingdom Metazoa; phylum Chordata; class Mammalia; order Rodentia; family Chinchillidae; genus Chinchilla; species Chinchilla lanigera. The sequence continues at coordinate 2,061,892 of NW_004955410.1, forward strand.
CGGTTCTTAACTCCAGAGAGGAATTGAGAAGGTAGGCAAAATATTTCAAGATTGAGCCAGCAGTTTGGAATAATTCATAAATGTTTTCTGGAAAACTTACTGTGAGGGATCCATAAGCATAAGACGTGAGTCTTGCTGGCGAGGTGAATGGAGTGTCTGGCAGCTGGATTGAAAATATATTCTTGAAGATGTATTCTTCTCACCAGTTTTCCAGTACAACGTTCCATTTCCCAAATATCTAGAGTATACCATGAATTGTGATAAATTATGGGAGTAAAAAAAAAGAAAACATAATTACCCTATAATCAAAAGAATGGCATCAGGAGAGCAATATAGGTAGTTTCGACACAACATGGTAAGTGCTGGGCTGGTGGACAGCCCACTGCTCACTCTTCTTTGTGCAGGAGGCTAAGTGAGGAGATGTGGAGCTTATTTACTTAATCATGGTGATATATACAGGCTAATAGTCTGACCTAACACTAGCCAGAGCATACAAATAGGGAGCTCTTGCAGACCACGCCAAATATGTTGGAAACAAATGAACAGACGTTACGGCTTCTTACTGGTAACTACCTCTCCAACAATAGTGAGATTCCTCCTCTCTTTCATCAGGTGAATGAAATTAAAGTGAAGGATAGAGTTAGTGTTTTCTAGGGTGCTGTGATATGGGCATCGTCATGGAAGGAAAGAATCCAAATGGTTATTAATTTCTGAAAAGTTGACGAGACGTGTCTACTGAAACAAAAATGCATATACTTAAATACCAGTTTATAGCAAATAAACAAACAAGGTGTGTTCATTCGTTTATCACGGGGACAACGTACCCAGCACTGCAAACTTAAAGGAGGAGTTGGCTTACATTTCAGGGGATTCAGGCCATGGTAATCTGGCTCCGAGTCAGAAACTGAATGGTGGAAGAACAATGTGGAAGGAAAGCCACTCACCTCATAACCACCAGGAGCCAGAGAAAGAAGGAAGGAACCAATGCCGAGAACACACCTTTCTTAGTCATGTGCCAGCGACCAGCCTCCAACCAGACGCGATTTGGAAACAGCACACTTAGCTGTGAACTCATCAGTGGTAAATCCCCTGATCAGCATAGAGGCCTCGTGATCCAGTCTCATCTGAACACTTGCACCTTTGGGGGTGTATGTTAGCTCTGAATCATAATATAAGAACAAAAGCAAAACCTCTTTGAAGAATATCCAGAATGCCCACTATGGGGGAAATGTTAACTGATCCGGTTTTGATCCATATTACTGAATAGTATTCATTGATTAAAGATACTGGTCAGATCTGTGCATTTAGAGCTTATTCAAGATGCATGTTATGTGAAAAAGCCATTTTCATTTAATTTATACACTCATGGCTTTCCCCATCCACTTGTACAGATGATCAAGAAATTGATACTATTACTCTTAAACATTTTTAAAGGAACAGAATTATTTATTTTCATTTTCACCTGCTCATTAATTTGATAGTTGTTAGACTTTTACTGGGTGAGTGGGAGCAGGTAGCATGTTGTGCTTCCAAATCCATTCCCCAAATGGAAGAAGCACTATTCGTTCCTATTCAAGAGAAAACTGAGCACTTGCATCATTCAGAAAGCAACAGTGAGGAAACAGTCCTACCTCCTGTGAGGAGCTATTGTTTCCAATAACTGCAGTGTGGTTGCCTGGCTCTGAGGAAGTGGTTTTGCCAGTCCGTGGCACAGGCTTCCGTGGATAGAGACTCCTGAGACTGTGCTTCACAAACGATTACTGATATATAATTTGGTGCAAAACTCGTGTAGACGAGTATTTCCATATATACTTTGATTTATTCATCAGTTGGCCCTAATCTAACTGGTCAACACAAAAAACATTCATCAAAAAGGAAAAGATGTTTTCTACAACATCACAAACCTATTAACAGATGCTAAAACTATTGTCTTTTGAGATATGTATGAAAACCTTTGAAAATTCTAACACATTGCTGCTTTCTGATAGAGAAATGGGAGTTACCATCACTTTGCACATTGTTATTTTACACATGAGTGCAACCCGTAACTTTTTGTTCAGAACCAGGGAATCAGTTTTAGTTAGCTTGAACCTGTTTGTTTTCTACCTCTTACATATTTTCATGTAGTATTCCCTTCAACTGAATAAATCACTAAGTGTTGCCTTCATTTTCTTTTAACTTTTACCTTTGAGCTTTACCTACTGAGATGATTACACTGGTCCCAGGAACTTATCAAGAAATAACTGCACTTTGGAGCAGTGGGTTTTGCTTTGTCTTCTTCAGTCACTCATTTATTCATGCATTCATTCACTTGTTCATTTAGTTTGAGTTAGTCATTCAGTATAACTCAATTCTGAATGAGTCCTTTAAAATAATCATGAAATAAGCCAAATGTATAGCAACCTGTACTACCAGTCACACATTCTATTTTGCCAATTTCCCTGCCAAGTAAGCATGACAATGAAGCAGCACTTAAGACCTACCTCCCCGGTCTTCACAGCTGCAGTGGTCTGGGGCAGAGTAAAAAAGGTAAGAAGAGCAGAAGAGTTTCTTTGGGGAAGAACCGAAAGTAAAGGGCAATAAAGACTGATTCTCCCTTGCTTACTGAGTGGATAGAGCAGAAAAGCGGATTTGTTGTGAGGTCACCACTCACAATTGGATGTTAATCTGAAAATGGATTAGCTTGGAAGTAGCAACTTCTGCCCTGTGGACGTCAATGAAAAGTCTGCCTAATTCTGTCACAGACATCATAAGCTGGCAGCGATCAATGCCTGCCTAACGTGCTATTACGCGCCAGGCATACTTCAGCAATTACAGCAGAGCTGCACCAATCTGAGCGGGGTGTTCCTTGAGCATTCGCCCCACAGGTGCTCGGTGTGATCATTTCATCCAAAGAAATAAGCCCTTCAGGGAATTAGCTGCACTGTGCTTTCTTCCTAAGCTTTTCATGTGTGACTTGAGGGATGACCAGTGTCAAGCGTCACTAGTGTGAGCCTCGTAACAAAGGCGAAACAAGGTCCACCGAAATCACCTTCTCCTGGGTGTCCACATGGCACCTTCTTGCTCTTCAGATTCTATGGCACGGGACGGGCTGTGCTTGTAGCTTGGAAGAACGGGTGACACAAATCACAAGTGGGAAACATGCAATGCTTTCACGATTACATGAATAGTTATGAGACAGCTTCACCTATTTCAGTTTTTTACTCTTTCTTACAGGCCATGCACATTGCATAGCAATGGGTAATGAAAAGGAATTCATTCATTCAAACAAGTTTAAATAAAATAAAGACGGTATGAGGACGGGGTGCACCGCTGTGGTCTTCACATCCCCGTGCTCCCCGGATGTGCAGTGTGCCAAGCACCGAGGATGGGCTGACTGCAAGTGGTAATGGTCGTGGTGCAGATGCGTAATCCGTCCCACCTTACCCTTTGGACAAAGGCACATTTGTGATTTTACTTAGCTGAAATTGTGTGTCTTATAGGTCATTAAATAGGATATGATTTATAATGACATCATGATATGAATATGATATGACATTCTGGGGCAATCCTTCACACAGAAAAATCTTAAATTATTAAAAATTTATGACTGATTTATGATTGATTGATTTATGATTGATTCCTTGGCACTCAGCTAAGTAATCTGTGCCATGTGGTTTAAACCCTTTGAAGTCCTTCTTTTCCCTCTTTCCTTTTATCACTACAGTTAGTAACAAAACTTATCAATAACATCAGGGTTCCTGCTGAGACTGAACGTATTCTGGTAAGAAGAAAATAATATAATTGGACTAATAATGCTAATGAGATTTGGGGGACAAAGAAAAATTTTCCTGTTCCAAATAATTTCCCAGTCTGCTCTTGTAAAATACTTTGAAGAGGGGGGAAGTTCATCCGACCCACAGGTAAATGTTAATCTATGAATGAAATGTCCACGTTAGAGGGAATATAATTAACTCTAAGAAATTTGGTACCTGAAAGTAGCTTGGAGCCATCCCATTTAGTGCTCCCAAAGGTTTATGTTTGGACTCGAAATGGATAATTAATTTTTTAAAAAGAATACAATTCAGAATACAAATGGAACAGTGAGATAAAAAGTAACGTGCTCTGTGAACAAACAGAGGAACAAGGTAATTTGAAAGTTATCCCACTCCGGAAGGTAAGACTTGAGCGCTAGGGACCTCTGAGCAGAGGGCAGGGTATGCGGTGGCTCCCTAGATACAGTTCGGGGACGGAGAAGAGTCAAGAAGCACTTCGTAACTTGCAAGACGAGCTAATGATGGGCAGAGCTGTCCTGAGATTGTTGCCACCGACTGGCCTTCAGCAGGAGAACTTGAGCTCAAGGAGACACCTGGATCCTAGATTAGCCAAAGACTCCTATGTGCTCTTTGACCTGCTGTGGCCTAAGTGTGTTAATTCATAGAATGGGTTGGTGAGACAAACTTGTTTGTGTTCTGACTATTTTAAAATGATATAAATTATTTTATAACTTCCCTTGTATTTGGGTATATTAAGTGACATATATACACACATATATATATAAATATGTGCTATACGTATTATATATGTGTATATATATACACATACAAAAATACATATGTGTAT